>NW_006434825.1:3769768-3801147 GCF_000325575.1 Pteropus alecto | reverse complement strand
CTGAACAAGACGGGAGGGGCACTTGCCTTTATGCTTTGGGTCATATCACCAGGTTGGGGTGCCAGAATAGCTGTCCGAAAGAACCAAAAGGGACAAGGTCCTTGCTGAGACAATGGTGTTGAGATGCAAGTCTGAAGAGCAAAGCAAACATGCAATTCAAACACTGGTCAGTGAGGAAGTAGGGCAAGGAATGGGACTATGAGTAGGAAATGTGTCCTGTAGCTCCGTTTTATGCAACTGATATTCCCACTGGGTGTGTTGCAGGCATGGGCATTCAGCTTAAAGGTCTACACAGGGATTCACAGAAACACCTGAGAGATTTAAGCTTCATTAATTGGAAGAATAGAGGAGAAATTACCTGAAATAGGGAAGTAGTGGGAAGAGCTGGACTGGGGAATAGACTCTGAATTAGTTACTGGACAAGGAGATGAGTTAAATTTGTCACCTGGTCTGCCTTTACCAGCTGCATTCATTCCTTCAAGAAATATTTTTCAAGTACTTCTTTTAGAAACTGAGAATAAAAAACTCCTGCTCTTTATAGGACATAGATTTAAGTAGGAAATCAGACACTATCCAGATAAATGCATCTATAATAAAATGGCAGGTTGTTTCTAGAAAGAAAGGGAATAAATGTTGGGTGGCAGCAGAGTAAGAAGACTGACAGGCATGCAGAGAGATTTGCTGTCACACTGAATATTTTCTTTTTGATTTAGGACATTAAACTTTGCAAAACAGAAGAGAAAGATAATCAGATGACTTAGAAGACAAACTGAATTAACACAGCAGGCTTTGGACCATGAAGGGATCATTTTCTGCTGCATGAGAACCATGGAGAGCAGCCTGGGACTGTAGACTGGAATCAGAAAGACCCAGGTTTGAGTCTCAGCAACTCTGCTGTGTGATCCTGTGTGAGTTACATAACCTCTCTGAACCTCAGGGGGCTTTATTTGGAGAAAAGGTATCTGAACATTTCTTTGAAAGTTTGCGCTGAGGATTAAGAATAATGTACTGTATATAAAGTGTTAATATATGTGACCACGCAAATTGTACATGGTTACACAAATTGTCAAAAAAGGTAGAAATTTTTGTTTCCTCTCTTGGGCAGTGAGTCTGTAAACCCAGCCAGCACCTTCTACTCTCTCTCTTTCAATAATTTAAATTGAATTGAATGGAGAAAACTCACATTAATAGTATTACTTAAAGAAGTTATTTATTACTTCCTGCTATCTCTCTCTACAAAAAGCCCTGGTTCTTGACCTCAAGACCTCCCAGGTCTTGCTGAGGTCTGATTGTCCAATTCTCCTTTAATCCCACATACATTTAGTAAATTCCCTTTTTGCTGATTGCTCAGGGATATTTCAGTGACTTTCTTCTAAAGAACCTTAACAGATTCAGCTAATATCACTACTGTTATTAGTAGTATTTTTATCTCTAATATAGATTATAATTATTGCATATTATTATTATACTTAGTATTCATTCTTAGAAGTAAAAATATTAACTGAGCCCTAGGTTTGCGGATGATAGAGGATAGGACTGCACACATATTAGTAGATACAAAGTTTCTCCTCCTTAATCCTTGATAGCTGTGGAAACATCATATGTTTTAGGACAGAGGACACTTTGCCAAAATCTTGGCCTAGAGAAGAAAGACAAGCTTAAGTTATTTTCCTGCATGTCACAATAATGCTGAAGAAAATCTTGGGTTTGGGTGCCCATCTCGGAAGGGCAGAGCCCAGAGGGGTATAGGTGGGATGCTGGGGTGCTAAGATTGGAAGGACTCCGGAAAATCAATTAAATATCCTGTGTTTCTTAAATGGGAGTAGATGCGTGTGTCCAGCCCATGACAAAATTTGATTATATTACGTCCTACTGCTAGGCAAATTTTACTTGGAGATTGTTAGATTAAATACAAACATACATGGATTTTTGTGGTCCCTCGTTTATCCTTAAGAAATTTCATTATTAGTGTCCCCTGGCTTGAGCTCCATCCCCAGCTGTTCCAAGCTGCCTGCAATGCATTTTATAGATGGGAAAACTGAGGCCCCAACAGGGTAGACCCTTGGCCAGGGTCACACGGTGAGCAAACATCAGGGCCAATCCTGGAACCAGGTCTCCTACTTTTCCAACCTAATTAGGAAGGAAAGAGTTAAGAGGGAAAGAAAATATGGTGACTATGTTTTCTTTTGTTTTAAATCAAGTGTAATTTTTTCCCCAGATATGTTCTTGGGTTTTTGATGTGCAATTTTGAGCAGGTAAGTAAGTCACCCTATGAAGTGTGTCTGTCTCTACAGTGTGGATCTCTCCATTCTGATCCATGACCGTGGCTGAGCGAGGGCATTTCCACCCAGCTCGGGGTTAGGTCCGGCTTAATGAAAACTAAAATTATCGTTTATTTATCAAGGTCTGCTGGTTTGCTGGGCCCTATTGAAGTTTCTGCCACTTTTACTATAAAAATCTTGATATGGGCTGAATCGTTCAAAATAATTCTAAGTAAGATCCGTATCAACTGGGAGGCCTGAGATGATACCTTACTGAATTTTCTGTGAAGAAATCTTTCACATAGCTTCCTCCCACCTGAATCACCATCCTTAAAACCCTAGCCATTATTTTTCATTATTAAATATTGAGGATAACTCCTGGAGGCATGTTGGTGTGTTTCCTTTATGCATTATTATATTTGTTTAAACTAATTTTCATTATATGTGCATATAAACATTTTCTCCTAAATTTTCCATTTAATATTTCCTAGGAACTTTTATATTATTGTGAACTCTTCAAATATATCGTTTAGGAAAGCCGCATAATTTTTAGCCATTAACAGTTACTTCATCATCCCCTGGTTGTGGGTAATTTCGATCATCTTTTTCATTTTTTGCTAATTAATAATTTAATTAATAAATATGAGCATTTTCCACCTTAAATCTTCAAATACACTACTGAAAATGGAATAGCTGATATATAAGATTCCCTCTTAATGTCTGAATGTGGCAACAGCTTTGTGAAGTTTCATTGAAGATAAAAAAACTCTTTGCCAATTGACATATAAAACATAACAGTTTACTTATACTACCTTATGTTTACTCCTGAACTTGTGTCCATGTTCCAACCAGTTATATTTATTCTTTGGTGAAATATCTCTCTATTCCTTGTGCCCTTCCACTTTCCAAGGCCCTTCTTACATCCCACTTCTCCTATGAGGGAGTTTCCCTGTCCCTTCAGCACAAAGTAATCCTGCTCCCTATCTACAGTCCTGAACTCTGAGAAGATCACAACAAATCACAGTGATTATTATGTGGCCGTAACGAAAGCACATGTGTACAAGTATTATCTCTCCAACGAGAGAGTGAGCACCAAGCTTTGCTTTTCGGAGTACATATGCAATCATTGTTGAAAGCAGGGCGGAAGGCGGATGATGGGAGGTAAGGCGAGCAGGCCCAGTTCCTTATGTCATTCACCATCAGGTGGTTGTGGATCACAGCAGAGGAGAAACACCGGGAGACCCTGGTCTGTATCTGAGCAAGTACCTCTACTCGATTTTCACTCATACTCACGGGCCATCATGGTATCTACATCGCCTCTCTATGAACTGTGGCTAAAGGCATCCTCTGTGTAAGACATAGAAGGCTTTGCAGAGGCAGAACTAAGTAACTGATACAACTTTAGAAGGTACTCTTTAGATCGGCCAACTTCTAAATAATGCCAGGTTTCCAAAATAAAGGCCAATCCCAGGAAAACCACAGTTAAGAAAATATCACACTTGAAGCAAAACTGGGAACTCAAAACCTGATTCATCTAGCTGATCGTTATTTCCAATGACCCCGGTCATTCTCAGGTACTTAAGAGACCCGTGACTTTGCAGCTTCCCTCATCTTCTTTACAGAATCTTACCTGTAAGGAGAGGGTAATCGTGCTTCCAAATTATGTTAATGAGCACAGACCAAAGATTGGGATGCTAAGCTGATTCTAAAACTAGATGTGGGGAGAGGAATCGCTACAGCCTGTTGTTTTTAATTAATCCCTTGTGCTCTAGGCTTATCTAGTCCCAGAAAATGAAAACCATATATTTTACAGTATATGTGCCAAATTGTATGTGTAATTCAGTGGAAAACCCCTAGCAATAAAGGAAGAAGCTCTAAAATTGCCGGCAGTTCCCTGGGTCCTAGGAAAGCTTGGACGACATTTTGCAGACTAGAGAACTTCTTTTAAAACCCACTTGAATCTTAAACCTGAGTGTATCTTATTGCTGCTTGAAATTATCGCATAGATCCAGTGTTGTCGATTATCAAAGAACCAGGGAGAAAGGACATGATGAGCTTCTGCTTGCTTTCAGAACAGTTATGTATATTCAAGAATCCGAAACTTATGTATCAAGTTACTAAGGAATCTGAAAGTTATATATGTTAAGAAATTTGAACCAATACTCCAAAAATCAATGGATCAAAAAGTCTGATAAAGTGAGTGTGTGTGTGTGTGCACGTGTGCACACACGTTGGAGGTGAGGAAAATTGAGGACAGAGGTTTTGACTTAGTTGGTCTAATGCTAAACACAGCAGCAGAGACATCATTATCCCACTATCTATTTTAATATTATGACATAATTTACTATTAATTGCTTGATTCTGTGCTAGGTATTCTCTGCTTTGTTTTTTAACATGTGAATAGGTTTTGCCCTTATATAAGAAAAGTAAGTTGGAGCACATATGTGTGTGTTTGGGGCAGAGGAGGTTAATATTCATTAAACATTAGTCTGTGTCTTAAAATCACACACTATAAACGCTTCGTCTTTAGTGTTTATGCATTAAGTGTTATCCTCATTTGTGAAATGGAAATAATGATATCAACAGCTAAAAGTTAAGCAACTTTCCCAAGTAGGGGGAATGCTAGGGTGTGAACTCAACTTTTTACAGTATACCAGGATACAAGAGGCCACACCCTCCATTCAAAACTAATAATTTTCCCTCTCCTGTAGACAGCTTTAAGGGTTTCTGATATGCTTTTTCACATTATCTCCTACATATTCAGCAAAACTGTGAACTTATTTACCTTATTTTAGAGAAGATGAGATTAGGATTCAGAGAAGTAGTGTTTTATCTATGGAGATAGCTATGGGTAACAGAGAAACAAACTGAGCGGGAACAGCAATCTGTAAGAACCACGATCAGAGGCATTCATCTGCTTAAGGCCTGTGGTCCTCAGGACACATTCTCAACTTCAGGTACAGCCAAGGCCCTAATGACCCAGTCTCAGTGGATTTTCCTTTATCTTCTCAGCCTTAAGACTCTACATTCCAGCCACAATGAACTGTCTTGAGCTCCTCTACCTGGCCATGATATCTCTAAGCACTGGGCCTCCCTTTTCTTTCTCTGGAACAATCCAGTCCCCACCACACCTCTTTCCATCTCCATCTGGATAACATCCACACCCTTCAGTTTTCCGAATTCATGTGTCACTTCCTCAGGATGCCTTTCCTGAAATCCACAAATATGGACAAGATGCCCCTCCTTTATGCTTTCCCAGCCCTATTCTTCCTCATTTCACCTATTGTGATGGACTCCTTATTTAGTCATACTCCAACCACAAATCCAGTCTTCAGGAAGGCAGAAACTGACATCCCTCTGCCCATGCAGCACTGACCCACAATGAACATGACCCAACAATTTGACCACCCTTGGAATTTCAGTTCTTTTCTTACGTAGGGAGATATAAAGATGGCCTGAGAAAGTTAGGGAGTATTTTTGGGGTGACGTAAGGCAAGTCTCCAATCTTAAATGGTGGTTGAATTTACAGAGGGAAGGGAAGAGGCAAGGATAGCCTCAATTTGGAAAACAGCATCAGGTCCTACTGAGCATGACATTTTCATGGAACAGGGAAGACTCTGGGCAGGTTCGAGAGGAGGCTACACATTGGCGAGAAGGATAACAAGAAGACCTGACATTTACTGAGCACTGACTGTGTGCCAGTCACAGTTCTTAGAATTTGTACATGCATTAACACTTGCTGTAAGCCCACAGCAACCCCACAAAGTAAATTTCCCAAGGAGACAGAGTTAGGATTCACACCGAGTTCTTCCTTGTGGTAGAGCCCATGCTCGTTCCACATACATTCCCACATACTGTGGATACCAGGTCCATCGAGTAGAGAGAATGAGACAGTTTACTTAAAAGCCCACTTCTGAGAAATCATGGACATACCATCGCCATAGCACATATGCTATGGAAGGTTTATGAGCAGGAATCTCTGGGCATGTTGAAATCGGTGCTCTTGGAATACTTCTCTGACATCATAGTGAAGGAAAGAAATGGGGAGAAAGAGTGGCAACTTAGGAAAAAATAATAAGCTATTACAGTAGTCCAGTAGAAAAAGTAAAATCGGCCAGGGGGATTAGCAAGGCAGACCAGCAACTCAGATTGTTTTTGTGAACAAACAGCCCTGAGAGTATATACACTGGTAAGTATTTAATAACAGCTTCTAGATGGAAGGAGCTCTGCATTATAAATCCATGGTGTAAATACTCCCTTTGTGGCCACTTGCCATGGTGTAAATATTCTTAGCATGGCTGATTTCAAGCTAGCAACATGACATCTCTGAACTCAGAGTTGGGATGAGTCAAGTATAATCATCTCTCACAAGCCAGTAGGAGCCTGTGCCAGCATACCACTGGCCCTGAGGCACGGAGGGCCCAATTGAGAGCAAAGTAAAAATGCTCCCTGCTCTACCCCGCTCTACAGCAGTTATCGGATCCACAGGAAGTGACTGAAGAAGATATTATGGAGGATGGATAATAAATGTGGCAGCTTCCACTTATCTCCTGAGGTCCGTGCCTGGGCACTGTGCTGAGCAGTGCTGACACAGGCAGAATCTCACTTAATCTTGAAAACCACTCTGAGAATTAGGTGTTAATTTTTCACAGATGAGAAAATAGAGGCTTAGAGAAGTTGATTTATTTGTTCAAGATCACACAGCAAATAGGTAAAAGGAGAAGCAATTTAAACACAGGTATGTATGCCTAACACCAAAACCTTGTGGTCTACTTCTCCTCAATGACTCTTCCTAGAAAATTGGAGAGAGGGGGCTGTGAGAGCCTGACCTAAACCTAAAGAGAGGGGGAAGAGGAGATTAAAGGTCGATACCCGCAAGTAGAAACCAAACCCGCGTGTACTGCGTATGCTGAAAATTCATAATTCATGCCAAAGAGCAAGACTAGAGACCCCATCTCCACCCCCACACCAGATTTCTAACATGATTTTCTTGCAACCTTTTCCCTAGATTCCTGAAAGAGAAGAAAATGATAAAGCAATATGAAAATGAGTTATATCTGTTTCGCAATAAATTAACAGCATTCCTCCGTATCTGTGCGCTGGACATGTATCTAAAACAGAAACACAGCTCCTGGCCCGAGCTTCCCACTTCTCAGTCCTGCATGACTTATCCCCCCATCACTCAGCATTGCCTAAACGGAATGTTCCTGAACACAGAAGCCTGAGGGGAGAATAGGTTTCACATTTAATATAGGTCACACCATCGTTCTCAACCAGCATTCAAACCACACGATAAGATGATGTTTAGAGTGATGAGGAATTAGCAGAGAGCCATCAACACACAATGTCTTGTGCATACAGTTATTTCTTTTCGTAAAGACAGAGAAATCAGTTAAGCTTGCTGACTCTGACCAGTTTCAGAGTCACCAGACTAGAATTTAAGATGTCCATTTTGGAAGATGGAGAAATACATAGGAAGCCAGAAGGAGGGGCAGATAGTTCAAGATCATAGGGATTATCACCATTGAGTCCACTTTTGGGTATGTGGTAGCCAGACTCCAAGATGGCACCCAAAGAGCCTCAGTTCCTGGTTGGTTTTCATGCCTTTGTGTAGTGCACTCTGATCATGAAGAGAGTTGATTTGTGTAATCAATAGGATGTTGTAGAAACAATGCTATATGTCTTCTGGGGCAAAGTCATAAAGAACATGGCAGCATCTCCCTTGCCTCTCTCAGATCACTTCTTCTATAGAAGGCAAACACCACTCCATGAGGACGCACAAGCAGCCCAGTGGAGAGACCCATACAGGGCAAGGGACTGAAACCTCCCGCCAAAAGCCAGCACAGACTTGCTGGCCATGAGTGAACAATTTTGGAAACAGATCTCCAAATCCCAGTCACACTTTTGGATGACTGCAGCTCCAGCCAATGTCTTGAATGCGACCTCATGAGACATTCTAAGCTGCTCCCAAATCTCTGACTCACAAAAACTGTGTGAGATAATAAATGTCTATTGTTTTAATCTGCTAAATTGGGATAACTTGTTACACAGCAATATAACTAATTCAGAGAGTGACGGAGGTAGGGTTCCCTGTACACGGACCAGAGACTAGGATTTAAGGGTGGATCACATGTTGAGGGCGTTCTTTTCAGGAGAACCCTGTAAGGAGGGGGTGATACAGGAAAGGAAGCGGAAGGGGCTGAGCAAGGACGTGGTCTCAGCCGTGGCCTGTCCCAGGACGCTCTGGGGCATAAACTGCACCACGGGGCTATCGTCCTTGAAGCAAGGCGATCAGGCTGTGGTCCTCTTGCCTCTGTCCGCTGTTGGCTGTGGGCTGCTCCCCTTCGAGCATAACCTCTGGGCGAGGCAGCTCTCACCAGGGGAAGTAAACTCTCCAGAGAAGGGGGCAGATGAGAGCGCCATGCCGCCGGGGGAAGGGTCCGCTTGTTTGATAAAGGGGCTCTGGGCAGGGCTCCACAGCACTACTGCCAGCAGCAAACCTCCGGTGACATCTCCGTCCCGAGGTGCTCCCCCTTCGCTTCCCAGCAGGCTGGCCCTGCAGGACTTCGCCTCGGGCAGCTGGCCCTCCTCAGAGCTTGTTCAGTTCTAGCGGGTCCTTTTGCTCACTTGGAAGTGGAGATGGCTGAGGATTCCTGTGGGTCCAGGAGGGGAGAGTATGTATTTACAGCCCAAGATAAAATTAAAAGGGTAGAAAAAGACGGCAGTGTAACTCTGTACAGAGGCCTCATGCAACTCTATACGTGTAAGTGCAGGCTGCCCTGACGTCCTGCATGTTCAGACACTTCCACCCACAGGATGCTTTTCCACATGAACTTGGACACACACACACACACACACACACACACTTTAATTCTGGCCTTAGTGAATTAAGTTTTACTGCTTATTTGTATTTGTTGCTATTTTCCGACAGCTGTCTTGGAGGAGCCGTGACTTGTGCACACTGGCCTCCTCACCGCAGGCACGGCCCCACCTCCAGACTTGGCTCTCGGGGCTCCCTCGACCGGATATGACCTTCCCCCAGATAGCCACACTCAGCTCACTTAGTCCAAGGCTATGTGCCACCCTCTCAGGGACACCACCATGTCTAAAACTGCAACAACACTTCCCAAATCCCTTCCCTGCTCTAGTGTTTTTCCTTAGCACTTAAAAACATCAAACGTATGAAATACGTTCGCTATTCATGTTGTATACTGTTTGTCTCTCCCACCAATCTCCACAAAGGTAGGACTTTTGTCTATTTTGTTCACTGTTATATCCCTAAGCTCCCAAAATCAGTTGGCACATAGGATACACTCACTAAATATTTCTTGAGTTAACAAGTGAGTAAATGATTGCTTCAGATTTCCATTCAAATACTGGTTCTGCTACTTGCTGTCTGGCTGAGTCCCGCATCTGAGAGGCTTTCTACCATGGCATCTGACATGCCATTGGACTGTCACGAGCCTCTGTGAACTCCAAAGTTAACAGGCTACCCTTCTCTTCACTTCCTTGTCACTTTTCAGAAACAACATCTGATCTTTAACTGAGAAAGGAAGAGCATTTCTGTTCAAAAGATGACTTTCAGTCAGGGAGCCTGAAAAACACCCCTGCTGAGATTCAACCAGCGAGCACCAAGTTGAATCTGAAATGCCCCCAGTTGCCTTGGCTGTCCCCAAGCACGTCTGCTCAAGTGCTAATGAATCATTTCCATCTTTACCATAAACGGGGCGCACAAGTGAGAGTATTGTTCTTGGACAAGAACACGCATCCTCGAGAACCTCGCACTTGGGGTGACCTCCCCAGCAGGTCAGACTGTCTGTGCCTCTCTGGGGCAGACAGAACAAGAGCTTGAATTACGGCGTCAGGAAGTTCCCTCCCCCGCGAGCTTGGATTCAGACTTCCCCTAAGTCCCAAAAGGCAAAGTGGGCAACTTAAGGTGTCAGTGAAAGAACTCAGGTACAGAAAATGTTACAAGGTTCAACATCTACCAGGGTTTAAATTAAAAGTGTGCATGGATGAGTAAGTGAGAGTGTGAGGGTGGGTGAGTGTGTGTGTTGGAAGGGGAGATAACAGGAAACATGGGAAAAGAGACAGCAAAATTCCTTGAACAATATTTGAATCCCTAATTTAAGAGGTCTTGTGAGCTTGCCTATAGAGGAAGAAAATGGACCTCATCACACCAGCTGCTCCTGACATGCTCACTGTAATACCTAGTCCCCTCCAAAGCGCTGCAGTCAAATCCCAATTTTACAGATTTTTTTTTTTTAATGGAATAATTTTGTGTTAGGAACTGAGCTCTCCTCTTTACACCTTTCTCATTGGACAACAGTGCTGTGATTACGGGAAATATTTTTATTCCTTTATTTAAGATGAAGGCATCCAGGCTCAGATTGCTCAAGGGACATCTACGGAGATGGTACGGATTGAAGCCTAATGAACTCCAGTGACTGCAATGAGCTCAGATTGCTCAAGGGACATCTACGGAGATGGTAAGGTCGAGATTCGGATTGAAGCCTAACGAACTCCAGTGACTGCAATGTTCGCTTCTGTTTAGCTGAGGGATGACAAGAAAGCTTAGCTGTTCCTGCTAACTCTTTATTTGCCTCTTCTCTTCTATCCATTCCCCACCATCCCCCACTGGCCTCTGTATTTTAGGAAGCTACATTTCCCATGTTCCATTGTCTTCTGGCTCCTGGATGGGTTTGACTAATAGGAAGCACTGGCAGGAGATTGAGTAAAGCACAGGCAGTAAAGAGAGAGGCTTGGGTATGTCTCCCCCAACCCTCTGTTTCCAGTAGAAACCCCACCACACCTCCAGGTGGCCACACCCTGGCTTCTGAACTCTGCTGACATCACCTAATCCTGTTATTCTGTCAGCCATAGGGGTGGACGAGCTGTTGCTTATCTCTGGGTTATCTCATCTCTGGTTTAGTTTCTTAACTCTTCAGTCATCTCTGTAACCAATTCCCTGTATTATATGGCCTCTGTTTAAAAGACCTGTGTTGGTTTCATTTTTCTGGCTGTCCTCTGGCTGACACACATATCTTCTTACAGAAAACCATCAAACAAACATTATTCAGAGCATGCTCAACCGATATTAAAAGTACAGTTAGAATCAAAGCACAGAGTAACGGGGAGACTTGGCGGTCATCAGCATGATTTAAATAATCTGAATTTGGTATTACACTGAGAGCATCACAAGGCTTTGTCAACAGAGCTAAAGTCCATCACTTGCATTTACTGGCTGTGTGACTTTAGGCACATTATTTTAGCCTCTCTGAGTCCCATTTTCATCAGTACAAAAAACCCATGTTGTAGTGCTGTGGCACAAATCAGAAACTGTGCATGTAAGGTAGCAAAGTACAACTCCTGACATGTAGAAGGCAATCAATAAGTGTTACTTATTTTTCTTATATTCTAATTAACCTCAGGAATCTAAAAGATTCCTAAAGGATTGAAAACAAACATTTCTCGGGAGTGGCAAGAAAAGCACACTACTTTAAATTCAGGAGAAAATGAGAAGGATGATGTTTAAAATGATGCTCTACGAACTAAATACATTACCTGAAAGAATGCTAAAACCTGAAAGACTGAGGGTGTGGGTAGGGACAAAAGAAGACAAATATGACAAAAATGCTTTTGTTTAAGGCTCTCTCTTTTTGATATCACTCAGCCAGGAGGTGTTTATTTAGCTTCTCTTCAATCCATGGCTAGGGGAGAGACATAGAATCGAGCGGCCTAGTCAGAAAGCCTGCATGCTGGTCTCAGCTCACTTCCCCTCTCTCGGTCTCAGTTTCCCTTTCTGCTAGATTATTAGGTCAGTGGCATGAAGCTCAGGATCACCTTTGCAGCTTTTAAAACATGCAGTTACCCTGCGCCCACTGTCAGGGTCTAATTCAGTACATTCCTGGGAGAGGCCCCAGGACAACTGATTCCTAAAGGCTCCAGATTCTGACACGCGCTCCGGCAGGCTCCGGGCCTAGGGCTTCCAAGGTCTGCTCTGGCTTTAAAACTCTCTGAAACCAGGAGCGCACACCCACTGGAAAGGAACAGAAGATAGCGGGAGGTAGGGAAGGCTCCTGGAGGAGACGTGGCTTCAGCCTTGAAGGGTGATGAAGACTAAGATAGAAATAGGAGAGCAGAAGTCTTTTCGGGGAAGAGGTAGGAAATGCCAGTTTGTTGGTAGAACATAAAAAGTGAGTGGAAGGAAGGCAAACTAAGGAGTGCACAATGAAACAGGCTGGGAAGTCTGACCCGGCTCCACAACTCTGTGACCTTCAGCAAGAATTTATTTTCTCTGAACTCTATTGTCCTCGTCTGTACAAAAGATATGTAATAATACCTCTGCCTGAGACTTGTTTTGAGGGTTAATTAGAATAAATTGTGCAATGATTACTGTTTCCAATAAAGGAAAGCTAATACCGTGACCATTATCATCATTATCATTTCTATTATTTTCTACCATACTTTTAACCCTCACATGCCTATGCTTGGAGCTACCATGCTAAACTGCCATAATCAAGTAGGAATAAAATGTGATTTGGGGGCTTGAAGAGAAACTAGAATGGATGAAGACAGAAATGTAGAGAATCAAGGAGGAGGACACAGAAATTAGCAAGATTTAGAGCAGGGCTTCTCCACCTCCGCACGACTGATACTCAGGGTCAGATGATTCTTTGTGGTGTGGGCTTCCTGTGCATCATAGGAAGGATGGCAGCATCCTTCGCCTCAACCTGCTAAATGACAATTGTACCTTCCAGTTGTGATAACCAAAAAATGAATCCAGACATCAGAACATTTCCAAATGTCCTCTGGAGGAACAAAGTTGCTCCCGTAGTGAACGACCACTGATCTGGAGTAATAAAAATGAAGACTTTTCAAAAGAAGGAGATATAAACAGAGAATTAGAGAATGTAAAAGGAAAGCCAATTTTAATAATTAGGAAAAACAAAGAGGGCAGTGTTTTTGCTCTTGTCTGTTTCGAAATCGTATGCCAGTCTGCCACAAGCCTTGCTTTTCCTAGGGGCTCCGTGAATGCGAGGTGAGGAGAGGTGCCAGGGCTTTCTTTACAGTTACACATTTTCACCCAGATGGAAACAGTGTCTAAGTCTTGATTTCCAACCAAGAGTACGGATCTTGGCTGATCACCAGAGGGCTTTTTCTTTCCTCATTACCAAGGCCTCAGAGATTCCAGTTTCCCAGCCAGCCCACGCCTGACCTCTCATCTCCCCACGATGCTCAGGTGGCCCAGGGAAATCCTGGAGAGGATGTGCCAAGAGCTGTGGCCAAGGTAACAGATCTGCCTCCTTATCTATGAACCGGTCAACTTCCCCCAATTCTTTCCAAGAGGAAAACTAACCAGGCGACGGGGCTCATCAGAGCTGACAAAGGCCACTTGGTGAGGAGGCGAGAGAAGCAGGCCAGCCTGGCTGAGCTGGCCGCCTCCTCCCTAACTCAGCCGCGCTGCCTTCAGGCCAGGCCCAGGGAGAGGCAGGGAAAGGCTACTGGCTTCCCTGGAAGTCAGCCTTCCTTTCCGCTGCCACGGCAGCTAAGCCACCTCTCCTCGGCCGCCTTCCTTCCCCTCCTCTCGGCCCCCTTCACGTTCTGAAGTGCCCTCCGTTGTTTTCCTAATTCTCTTTTGTTCTGTCCTTCGAAGTCACATGGGCAAAATTAAGAGGGTTTCCTAGCGTTGAACATTAATTCTAATACTCTAGGTGAGCACTTCAAACAAGTGGTACACTGAAGTACTGTACTTAACTTCTAGAATATTCTTTGTCACCCCTACTTCATCAATGACTGCTTTGTTCTTAATCTGAGGCTTTTGCCCATGCCGTTTCCTGTGTGGAAGATGTCGCTTATTTACATTTTAAACAACCTCTTGATGACATAACACAGATTGTACGCTTTTTTTTTACTCCCCTACAACACATAACTGTGTTGGTCACCCAGCAGGTGCTCAGTGAGGGTTTCACATGAATCGTTAAAGGAGTCGAGGATCTCTCACAACCAACATTCTGCTTCCTCGCTTTGAGTTGAGCCTGAACATTCACTCAGTTACTAGCTCAGTGTCTCATGCAGGCACCCAGTCTCTAGTTTAATCTCCCCACAATTGTTTCCAGAAGGCTTAGTGTGTGTCAGGCACTGCACTAGGCACCACAGCCACAGCATTGGAAGAAACAAACACCGTCCTTGAACCCATGGATTTAAGCCTAGCAGAAGGGCACACTGTTGTAAAGAAAGCTGTTGTCTCTCTTCGGTAGATATTCCAGAATCCAGTCTTTCAATTAATTCGAACTGCCCCTCCAGGTCATGCAAATAATTGGGATGTACAGCATCTAAAAAGTCCTATAACTCGACTATCAGCACCTGAGATAGGAAATTTAAAGGTCTGTGCTAAGCCACACTTCTCAGTTCCGCCCACTCTCCTTCATCCATGCAGAGGCTCTGCCTTTTTAAAATCTTTCTTCCTTTTACCTCTGATTCCCACTCCCATTCTCCCTGCCTCCCATAAACCTTACTGTAAAATATTTAATATGATCCTGACCTTGTAAGTTACGTGTTTTATGTCTGTGCATGTGCATGTGTGTTTAATACACACTGACATTTTGGTGTTCAAAATGATATCCTGATTATTACTTTTCTCAATTAGAATTTACATAAAATCTGTACAGATTGCTATATTTTATATGCCTGCCCAGTATTTGTGTTAGTTTCCTATTGCTGCTGCAACAAATTGGCCTAAACTTAGTCACTTAAACAATACAAATGTGTTTACCTTATAGCTCTGAAGGCCAGAAGTCTGGGTCTCACTGGGCTAAGGTCAAGAAATTGGCAGAGCTGCATTCCTTGCCAGGAATGAAGCCGTTTCCTGGGTTCAGTGGCTGTAGGGGAGAACCTGTGTCCTTGCCTTTTCCAGATTCTAGAGGCTGTCTGCATTCCTTAGCTTGCGGCCCCTTCCTTCAACTTCAAAGCCAGCAATAGCAGGCCAAGTCTTCCTCGTGTCACGTCACTCTGACACTGACTCTTCCGCTTCCTTCTTTCACTCTTAAGGACCCTTATGATTACCTTGGGCTCCCCTGGATCGTCCAAAATAACCTCTTCTCAGATTAGCTGATTAGCAGCTTTATTTCCATATGCAACCTGAATTCTCCTCTGCCATGTAAGGTCAGAGGTTTCAGGTACTTCTTTGGGGGAGGGAGAGGAAGCATCTTATTCTGCCCACCACAGTATTCCATAGTGTATGTCCACCAGGTTTTAATTAAGCCAGATTCCCAACTCCAAGGAAAAGAAAGACTCCGATTCTTTACTGAAACAAACAGTGCCTCACTGTTCACCCTAGAGATATATTAGAGAATTTCTCTGGGATACACACACACATACACACACGGATGATAATACTGAATCTTAAGTAATATTAATAGTTGTGATACTATTTGATTTCAGAAAAAAACACAAATATTCACTTTTTGACTCTCAAACAAGCTAGCAACATTTCTACAGAACACCTCTGAAGAAGACACTAGAGTTCTTCCCAAATTTCGTGGCCCTCTCCACTTTCCAGGCACACGGTGGGACCGCCCTCCTCTGACCGCTCTGAAGCTAGGAATGGATGGACATGTGACTTGCTTTAGCCAGCGAAGTACGTGGCCCTCTCCACTTTCCAGGCACACGGTGGGACTGCCCTCCTCTGACCGCTCTGAAGCTAGGTATGGACATGTGACTTGCTCTGGCCAGTGAAGCGTGAGTGGAAGTGAGAATGTGTCTGGCAGACTGAAATTTTAAAGGCCAGTTCACAGCTTCGCCTCCTGCCGTGGAGAACACAGATACTCGGGCTGGTATGGAGCCTTCATAAAGCTGGGTCTCTGAGTGACTCCAATGGACAGAGATCGCCCCTCTGCTTGCCAACCAACTGGACAAGGAATGTTGGGGGCAGGGGAAACAAACTTTTATGTAAAGCTACTGAGTTGCATGGTTTTTGTTACTGTGCCATAACAAAGCCCACCCTGACCAACATGTCTTTACAACTAGAAATAGTCTAAATTTAAACACTATTTAGATGTTGAAAGCACCTTCTTATCTATCATTTCCATGTTTACAGCTTTATTCCTTCTTTACTCCTCAGGCTTATGAGCTGTCTTTCCTCTCTCTTCCAGGGACTCTATTTAAAAAGACATATTAAAATCATCTCTTGACAGTGTTGCTCACTGATTGGTGACACCCAGTGATCCCTGTACTTGACAATGTGTTCCTTGAGGGAAAGGACCATGTATTTTCATCGTGCTCAGGTATAAAAGGCAGTCAGTATCTTGCACACTGGTAGTGCTCAAATAATACTGACTCAAGAGACTATTCTCCGCTATCTTACATACATTAACCAAGGCTCAGAAGTGATAGGAGACTGGCCAAGATCTCACAACTAGGAAGATGAGGTGTCAGGATGAAAACGCAGGTCCCAATGCAGTGTAACTCCTCCCTGGCCAGCCCGGAAGGAAGCATGATACTACCCAGAACCTAACTCCTATCTGCCTGATCCACCCCACACAGACACAGGCACAGGAGCTTAAGTAGAAGAGAAACGGCCTGGATTCCTTAGGGACGGCATGGATTCCCTCCTTGTTTTCAAAGAATGTGAGAATGATGGGTCTGACATCTATTTCCGATGAAATTAGCATTTGGGCTCATTGCCTCTCAGCATCTCTGTTACACATTTGCTATTTCCTCTTTGCTCAACTGCAAAGGGGCCTCGAGCCTTCTTCATCAGATGGGCTATCACATCCCATGATGTAAGCCCCGCATCTCAGAAGACAAACAACTCAATTCGGCGAGTGTTCCTGGAAGTAAATACAGACTGGAAGGTACAGGGACATACGGAGAGGCTCCAGGCAAAAAAAAAAAAAAAAAGCGGTGGGGGGGGTGGCTCGTGTTTGGTTTAAAATATAACTATAAACCTTGAATAGGGAAGAAACCAAAGTGACCCATTTTCTCTCTTGTTATCATTAATGTGGTTAACAGTGATCCCAAAAGTACTCAGAGGCTTGGCTGCCGGCAGATGGTACAGCTTCCCTTATCAGCCCATCAGCTGGGCTAACATGACCCTGAGGAAACAAGTTTTTCTCCACCGCATCTGTGCAAATAAACACGGGCCATTTCTGATACTGAGCTGCTTGCCTGTGAAGCGATCTAAGTGATGTAAACTTAATTCGCAAATGATGGCTCACCTCCAGTTGGGCCTAAAACATCAATTTGCTAATTCTTCTGATTTTCCCGTTTTTTCTTGCTTTTGTCCCTGATAGATTATCACCCTGAAAGTGAGTAAATGGTTCCAAGCCAGAAGGTCCATTTGTTTTTAGGGCTCACATCAAATTCTTTGAAATGAAATGATGATTGTGACTCCAGATGGCTAGAGACGATTGTTAACACACTGTCCCCATGGTGCTCAGGACTCAGAGATGTGGAACCAAGAGGCTAAAGGGTCTGACCAGTGTGGAGCTAGCAGGGGCCCTGGGGGTGTTGAATGCTGGTTGAGATGTAAGAAAGCTTGAGCCTGGTAGCTCTAGATGAGTCAGCAGAGCAGTCAACAGCTTAAGGTCTGGCCCTGGATTTGAGTTCTGCTCTGCCATGTAGTAGCCCTTTACCCTGGAGTGATTTAATCAAAAACTTTCCCAGCCTGTTTCACAGCTCACCTGGAAAAGGAAGAATCGTAGGACATAGACAGGGTCACTGTGAAAATTAAATAAGGTAATTTATGCAAATGCTAACCACAAACCTGGAGTGAACTAAGTATCTAATCATAGATAGTCCACTACGGAATGGTTATATATTCTTGCTGGTAGGACAACCAGCCTGGGATGAGGCATCAAGAACTAAAAAGGTAGCCCAGGACACACAAATCTCTGCAGTCTGGGGGAGCAGGCATTTCTAGAGGAGAGATAAGTGTTGTTCAGATGGACCAGCATCGCCATCTTGGGATGTGGTGGCAGTGAGGAAACTCTGATTATTATGGGTAACGAGGCTGCTCCAGGAGAAGTCCGGGGGAAAGCTCCCTCCACTGCAGCAGGAGGCAGTCAAGAGAACGAGGAACTTTGCTGGGAAAGCCAGACAACTACTGCCGCTACGAAGGCACCAGCTCTCAAACGGGACTCCAGAGGAGTGCTCGGAGCAGGGGCTTCTGCCTGCAGAGGGCGGTGCCACTCAAGATCAGGGAAGGGGAGTTAGTCTTGCTGAGAACTCTTCCATGGCTTCCCATGGCCACAGGAGAACAATAAGACTCCCTTCCACGGGCACCAGGGCTGCCTCTTCTTAACCCTCCAGCATCAACTGCCCCCATGCTCCCTGTGTCTCCCTCCAGTTACATGGGCCTCCTTCCTGTTCACCCAACGCCTCAAGCTCTTTCTGAACTCACAGCTTTTGCAATATCAGTCTCCTTAATACTCACCCACCGCCCCTGCTCCCAGTTAACTCCTACTATTCCACTCATTTCAGCTCCAGCATCACTTCTTCACAGTAGCCTTTCCATGGTGCTCATAACAAGCATCCTCGCTGTCGTTGCTCCGTCTCTCAACTGTCCTGCAGGTCTAGGAGCTAAAGGCTCTCCACTGTGACTGACACCTGAATGCGACAAATTGCTCGTTAATTTCCTTAACCTCTATTAGTACTTCGTCCTTTAAAGACTCTTCAAAAACCCAAGTTGTGCCACAATCTTGACCAATATTGCCTTCTCGAATCAGGAACAAACATCAGTTTACACACCACACTTGACTCTCTGATCATCCTGCAAATTTTACGTCTGCTTCCTCCACTGCTGTAGCATCTGTTTATAAACTGGGGGTAATCAGCATGCTTTAGGTCAGCTGCATGGACATGGCTGCCTGGGCAGTCAAGAAAAACAGGCTTCAAAACATAGCCCAGGACCCTCCGGCACATGGAGCTTCCCAGACAGGGCTGTCATGAAGTGGTGGTAGGCTGCTAGAGCTTTAAGCAATTTAAGCTGAATGTAAGCCTTTAGCTGATGGAAACGCCTGAACCAGAATGGGAGGTATAATTACCTTCCCTGCAGTGATTATCCGGAGGACATGAGCGCCTTTGTGGTATCTTCGGATCTGTGAGTGTTTCCCACAAGGGTGACCTTGAGAACGTAAAGCTGATCAGAAAATTGGAAGAACCATTTCTGCTGGATGTGTAAAAATGCTAAGGTCTGCTCTTCTTGGGTGCTTTAGAATCCCAATATGATCAGCAGCGGCTGCCTTAGAAAGTTTAAGTTCCTCAAAAATTATTCATGGCCTGCCCCCACCTTCCCATGTTACCTATGATTTGCTGAACAGTGGAAGTATATGGTTTTCAGCATTATGATTCTGGCCTGGCTCCCCAGACACGTGTTGCCCAGCCTCAACAGTGGCCGAAACGGAAGGCATCCAAAGGGAATCCTGAGAAGTGGAGATCTGAAGCTCCAAATCCTATAGGTCATGTGTGACTTTGAAAGTTGACATCCAACTATAGAAACTCAGACCCCCATAGCACACGTACCACCCCACAATGAGCTCAAAGTGGTCTTGGCGTAAAGTGGGCTAGAGACCACTTTAAGTGGTCTCTCTGCTTCATGCCTGTGAACTTTAGTGGGTGTCTCTCATCACTGGCTGCTCCCCAACCAGCCCTATCCTTTTGGGCATGACAGCTCCCACACTGAGGCAGGCATGGTCTGATGGCACAGCCAGGTAACGCCAGGCATAGGCAGCCAACGGGTGTCTCCTCTCACCATCCCGAGACAGCCAGAGCCGGGAGAAAGTGGGCGACTTCAGCAAATTGAATAGTACTTCTCAGGATTTCAAATCTTTAGCAAATCGACTGCAGGTCAGAAAAGAAATTTCTACTAAGTGCAGCAGACAATGTTGACATCCCGCTCACCCCACTGATGTCCTTGGGCTAGTGTGTGCACCCTTGGCTTCTGTGGCTTCTGTGTCCCGACAATAGCCAGCAGTGGGAGCTCTTAGAGTCTGACCTTGGCTAGTGGAGCCAGCTTCGGCTTTGCTCACAGGCATGGAATTTGTGTCCACTTCCCTCCCGTCCTCCTGGGGGTGGTTCTTAACAAATGACTGACAGGTGCAGTAGCAGGAAATCCCCATCTCTTCTGCTCCAGATTCTAAGGCATAGCTTGCTTTCCAAAGCTTCCCTGATGAGACCAGCCTGTGGAACTTTGAACTTGTTATCTTCTTTGGCATTTCCTCTACCCTGTCCTCCTCCCCTCCCCCACCCTGTACCCCTGTGCTCTCCCCTGGGAGCACTGCACCTGAGTCCTCATCCCTGGGTCTGCTCTGGGTCATCTCAGCTTCATCACCTCTGATGTTCCACTCATCCCTGAAGCAGCGTTTTCAGATGTGAAGGCAAAAAAGGGTGGACGTATTTTGGAGATTAACCCCTCATCAAATATATCCTTTGCGAATATTTTCTCTCATTCCATAAGTTGCCTTTTCACTCTGTTGATTACTTCCCTTGCTGTGCAGAAGTTTTTTAGTTTAACTTGTCTATTTTTGCTTCTGCTGCCTGAGATTTCAGTGTCCTATCTATGAAATCATGGCCAAGACCAACGTCATGAAGCTTTACCCCTGTTTTCTTCCAGAGGTCTTACTTATCGTCAACAATAATGTATTGTACGCTTAAAATGTGTTAAGAACATCTAAGTGTTCTTACCACAATAATTTTTAAAAATGTAACATATACACATAAGAAGTAATTTTAAGAATTACCATTGAAATATAAAGACCCAAAATAGACTGCATAGTATATTAAACACATTCAGGACCCTGCCCTCAGCTTATAACTCAATAGCGATGATATTTACAACTGTATTTATATATGTCACATAATCTACTACATCTACTACATTATATATACATACATATGCATAGTTTATATATGTTAGTCCATAAATAGATCAAATTAACCAGGAAGAATTAAATGCTAAACTTACAGCCAACCTATTGCTGAAGCGTAAAAGAAAATCATGATTCCTTCTCTCAAAGGAAAATTCGTGTAGGAAAACAACCTGGCTCCCTAGGTGTCATCCTCAAAAGGTCGAGGCATGCCTTAAAAAACCAGTCTTCCTTCATAATCTCCTCCGAGGGATGTGACATCTATGAAAATACCTAAGGGCTTTTGGGCTACTTCTTGGGAGTGATGTGTCCCACAGTGTCATGCAGAGAGACACAGAGAGGAGCAGAAAGACTGCAGTGACAGATAAATAAGTTTCGATGCTCCCTCTATGGCTTAGTAGGTGGCATTGGAGTCCCAAACATTAAAATGTCCAGTTTCCCTTTCTGTAAAATGGGACAGCCACCACTCCCCTCACAGATGTGTGGTGAGGGTTATATATGTAAACTGCCTGTCTTAGTGCCCGGCATATAGTAGGACTCAGTAAAGTTCATTTTTCTTTCAAGGACTCAGACCTAAGCTATATAGAGACTAACTGAATTGAGAAGCTGAGAAATGGTCTAATTCAAAGGACTTTTGAAGACAGATACTTGGTAAGCTCCTTGAGGGTAGAGGCTAAGTCTTTTAGGTAGTCAATACCGTGCCAAGCCTGCTGGAATTGTCCAATGAACGTTTAAATAATAATAGTAGTTTAAGAACTGGATTTTGGTCCCAGTTTCCTTGAAGAGGTCGCCACCTTGTGGACAATGATCAAAACAGCACACCTCTGGAACCTGTGTGTTCCTAGGGCCATTGAAACCGTGACAATTTTATTTGCTATTATTTATAGCTCCTGGGAGCCTGCACAAGTAACATGTTTCTAAAGAAGCAGAAAAGGGGCATTAGGAAGGAAAAAAGCAACTTCTTCACGTTCTAAAAAGACCAATGCACTTTCTCGATTCTAACCCTTTGCTTAGAGACTCCATCTTGTCCCATTTATTGGCCCTAAGAATTACGAATGAAAATTAGCACCTGGAATCAATCCTCAGACTCTACAATAGTAACCCTAAATTAAGCCAAGTGACAAGGAAAACACAAAGGCCTTATTGAGTTGCTGTCGGTCCATCAAGTATCTGGCTTGGTCAGAAGGAAACTCCATAGAGAAATATCTGGTCTCAGCAGCTCTGAAATTTTAACACCCACTGAGCATTCTGATCTAAGACATAAAATCACCTCTCATGGAAACACACTCGCAACATGCAACTGAGTCTCCAAATGGTGGCTATGTTGATAAAATGAAGCAGAAAGGAAATTCTAAATGGGGGGAGGGAGCGAAAATCCTGGGCTCCCATTCAATGAATCTACAACCAAATGGGAAGAGCATGGCTTTAAAGGGCTGGATGACTTTGAGTACAAACCCCTACTGTATAGTGTTGGACAAAACATGCAGCCTGTGTAAGGTTTAATTTCCTCATCTGTAAAATGAGTTGATAAACTTTTCTCTATATAACCACCATGTTCTCAAGTCGACACCACCATGAGAATATGGGAAAGTCTGCGGCAGTCCTGATGTTCAAAGGTAAACCACGCCAAGCATTTGTGCAAGTGTCTGGGCTTTTTATGACCATCTGAGTAATGAGGGCAACATGACATCTAATCACCCCATTTCACCAATCGGGTGTTTTCACAACGAGTCCATGGAAGTCTAGGGTCAAAGAAACACTTATTAAATAATGCCCACAAATTTCCTGAACGGGGTTTTCAAGCGAGGCCAATAATGTAAGGAAAGTGCTGCCCACTTCCATCAATTCATGTCTGCCTCTGCTTCCTGAAAGATCCCCACTAGCGATTGTGATCAGCTCCACTTGGGGAAACCTGCAAACCCTTTCAGCTAATTGGCCTGGGAAAAAAGACGTACAGTACATGTGACGTGGGCTGACCTTTGCCTTCGCCCCTCCACCCCACCCCCCAGTAGTTAGTTCTTGCATCGAAAGGGGAAGCTGAAAGGGTATTTATGCTGGTGGCAAAAGCTCTCTCACTGGTGATAGGTAAAAGTAATTGGGTTGGTGGATGAGAAATATCAAGACAGTTACGTTGGACCTGTACCCCCATCGCCAGAACAGAACATACACCAAGATCCCTTCACTCATTGATCATCCTAAGTGTCTTTTCTTGTTTCTAGAGATGGCGAAAGATTCCAGCAGACTCATTTCCTGCCTGCTGTGTTGGAAAGTTGGCACTGGTTTCACAGTTGAGACCTTCTTATTGAAATCTGATTAAGTTCTTTTCTGTGTTATCCTCGAACAGAATCCTGGACATTAATACGGAATAAGGGCTGGGAGTGGGCACGTAGCACCAGTCTTCTGGGGAAGATCATGGTGAAAATCCTCACTGTGCAGCAGAAAATCTGGGTGAGCCCTAGAACTCGTGGCTATGCGTTACCCTTGAACAAGTGACTTAATAAGCTTCTGTTTCTCAACCTATAAAATGAACATAATATTCCTCGCAGCAGAAAACAGTGATGAAAAGTGAAACTGTTCCCTTCCTTTGGTAGTTTATAAAAGCACACACTGAAACAACCTATGAAAAGAGCTTACCACAGTGCCTGACACTAAGTGGGCGCTCCAAAAATTGGCATTTTGTCCTTATCATTATCCAGAGAGGCAAGTATTGTTGAATCTATTGCATGGAGGCGGCTCAGTGTAATTTTTCAAGATCATACATCCTGTAAGGATCGGGACTGACTGGGGCCTGGAACCTAGTTGTAAACCCAATGCCATGCCCTCTCCACTGGGGCAGGAACCCTAAGGCTGTAGTGGGTATCAGAATCTCTTGGGAGGCTGCTTATAAGTGAACACTCTGGGGCTTCATCCCAGATTCTCATCTAGTAGGTTTGGAGTGAGCCCCAGATTCTAATGTAAGTGGCCTTTAGACATTTCCCCATAATTCCTCTCAATGTAAAGCACTATTCACAAATTAGGTATTATCATTACAAGTAGTAGTAGTAGTATCCATATTACTATTATATATGTTTACTTTTATAACTAAGGTGAAGATTTGACACAACTTGTTTCAAGATTAAGTGAGATAATGCAATCATGTACATGCATGCACACACACATACACATGTAAAAGAGAACATATCTGACTCTACTCGCTCCAGATGGCGATAGAGTAAGCTCACTAAAACTCCATGGACCAAGTTAATGTGTATTTTAATAAACTTGGTAAGTTAAAATATGTTTGGCGAATCTATGATTATGACCCTAAAAACTCTTAAATCTCTCAGAGTCTCTGGGTTTTTAGGAAGAATACTTTGAAAATATCGAGAAAAGCTGGGGAAAGTGAAATCATTCACTCATTCGGTAAACCTATTGCTTGTCTATTTTGTGTTAGGCACGGGGATGAGTGTGGGAGATTCGGCAATCAATAAGACTGAACACTTGATGAAGCCCCAGAACTTGTTGGGGAAACAGGCAAACTTCAGTAAATAATTCTAGCATATAATAAGTGCTATAAACGAAAATAGCACGTATTGTACATAAAAGAGTGCTATGACAGAACTACTGGGGGTGAGAGTGGGAGAGAGGATGCTTTCTGAAGGGCAGACATTTAAGTGGAGAACTGAAGGTAGAAAGAGCTCAGGTGTATGAAAAGCCAGCGGGAATAGCGTGTGCAAAGGCCCTGAGGCAGGAAGAAGCTTTGTGGGTTTGCAGGAGAGAAAGAAGTGCTAGAAGTTGGCTGTGGAAAGCCAAGGCAAAGTGACATGAAACAAGGTTGGAGAGGGAGCTGGGAGCACACGAGGCTCCACTGGCCCTGGCTAGTTCAAAATTTATTTCAAGTAGAGTGGGGCAGCCATTGGAAGCTTTTGAATTTTGAGAGAAACACGATCAGACCTGCTACCTAAAATAATCACTCTGGTCACTGTGTGGAGAATGGGTTGGAGAGGACCAGAGTAGAAGCAGACCAGTGCGGTGTCTCACAAGAAGGGAGGCCGCCATGCAAAGCAGTGATGCCAGGCTCTGGACTCCTGGTGACATTTGTGGCAATTGGCTGTGACAGACCTCAAGTCTAAAGATCTTGTTTCTCTGTCTTCTCCAGGTCAAGTGACTGCAGAGTAGCCCCTTCTGCACTTGGATCCCATGGAGCATGTTTCCCTTGAGAAGGAGGAAAGAGGTCACTGCCAGGGGCCATTCCCATGGGCTCCCGCTGCCTCCCACACCAGGCTTGGGACATCTGGTTAATCAGCTCAGCAGTTCTCGAGGGGAATGAATGCACTCCCGGGGGATTTCTGGCAATATCTATTTTTGCTTGTCACGAACAGGGGATAGGTGCTACTGCCATCTACTGTGTCAGACCAGGGACGATGCTAAACAACTTACGATCTACAGAACAGCCCCATAAAAATGAATTATCCCGACCCAAATGTCAACAGTGCCAAGGTTGGGAAACTAGATTAGAAGTTCATCCAACTTTTATTTCTTTTCTTACAAAGTTAGTGTCTCCCAAAGTAGTTCCCCAAGGGGCAAGCTGAGAAATCAAATCTTTATAAACAAGGCAAAGGAAAGAGGCATGAGTTTATTGATCCCCACTGTATGCATGCCACTACTCTTTATATGTACTACTCATTTCATATGTGTGTGTTTTTTCATTGTTTATTTGTTTTTCACAACAGACCAATATAAGGCAGGTACTTTTATTACTCCCATACTACAGAAGGAAAAATTGAGAACCTCTGGATAAAGTAGACTATCAAAATCACAGAGCTGGAATTCAAACCCAAGGCTCATTAACTGCAAGTGTGGAGCCCTTTTCTGAATTCCATAAAACCTCTCAAGTCAGCTGGAGAGGAAACAGAGCAGTCAAGTCTGATCGAAGGAGTCTGGTATCTTGTCTGGGAAACGTAAATAATTTTGAGTACAGGCGCTGGAGGGATGATCATCCTGTCTGGTTATGAGGTTTCACGGGCCACCCAGATGGAAGTCTGAACCCTTGCCTGCCATCCACGCCCTACATGTATGCCACTCCCCATAACCATCTCCTTTCAGATTCTTGCTGTTCCGGGGTTGAGATGCTCCACTTCACCCAGAAGTTCAGTGCAATTGATGGGAAAAAGGTGACGGGTAAATATATCATTGGGTAACCAAGTTCCTCAAGCAAAGAAACACTACTACAGGCCGCATAAATGATATTGAAGCAAAACTCAATCCGCATGTGTTGATTTGATGCCTACTATATGGGAGGCTCCACGCTAAGAATAGTGAGAACTGGAAAGTTGAGTAATAAAGTTTTTGGACCCCTTTTGTTATAAAACATATAAAACATTATAAAACATTTATCAAGTATATATTTTATGCCAAGCCAAATGTGAGGCTCTGAGGTACCAGAACAGATGAAACAGAATCTCTGATCTCAAGGGTCCTGTGATCTAAAAGTGCTAATTTATAAATAAAAGTGCTAATTAGGATATGCGTTGAAAGCAGCATCAAGCTAGGTGATGAATGGATAGGTGATCAATGTCTCATGAATCAGTGAATTAGTATAGAAAAGAAACAAGCACCATTCAAAAGAACACTTACAGTATCGGAACAGGAAGGTACAGTAGTGAATGAAGTATGACCTACAGAAATCAGGAAAAGTTTAGTGACGGATTGGCCTTTAACAAGATTCAGATGTGTGGGTATGAGCTGACTTGCATCCTAGAAGAGGAGAATTAGTCAAAGTTCTAGAAAAATGCCTTTTCAGACTGGAAGGAGTAATTCATTCAGAGGCCAGAGCCATCTGGAAAGACAGAAATAAGATGTAGCAAGGATTGTTCAGGTACCAACCACAGGGGAGACTGTGTATTTGGAGCCTACTGATATTGTCCCACTAAGACTCATAAGAACTACAAAGTCTGTGCCTTTATTAACCTCATTTAATGGATGAGAAAGCTAAAACAATCCCAGTAGGTAAGCAGTGAAGCCAGGTGAGATCCTAGACCCTCTAGTTCAGAGCAGGTGACTGCAGACTACAGTGCATGGGCCAAATCAAGCATGTCACCTTGTTTTTATAAATACAGTTTTATTGGAACACAGACATACCCATTCACTTGCAGACTGTCTATGGCTCTACCATGCTATGACAGTAGAGCTGATTGTATGACAGAAACCACATGGCCTGTAATGCCAAAAGTATTTACTATCTAGCCTTTTACAGAAAATCGGCTGATGCTGCTCTGGAGCTTATTCTCTTGGCTTGGGTGGCCTAGCAAGTTCTGGGCTGGCAGCACTGGATGGAGCCCTCCACCTGGGGGACATCGCCAGCCCTTGGACACTGCCAGCCACTCCCTCCTCTGCTGGGGCAGAGCTGGTGGTAAGGCAGAACTCAAGGGTCTTCTCAGGACGTAGAAAGTCCTGTAAGAAATCACATCCCTTGAGTGCTTGGATTCCTGTGGCATCTCTACTATTTATATTGCAAACACCACAAGAACTCATTTTTCATGCTATTTCAGCTGAAAACAGCTATGGCAGGACCACAATCTGGAGATCGGGACGCTGGGGGAGAGTATGTTTGTGCAGCCGGGCTAAGCCTGCCGTGCCCCAGGTTGCCTGTCCCAGGTGCACTGGGCCCAGGCCAGGCTTTCTTCTGGGATAGTGGGCTTGAGGAATGAGGGGAAGTCGAGAGGGGGAAAGGTGCCCTGCTGGAAACACCGCCTCCTCTAATCTAGAAAAGCATGAAAACACGAGCTGGCGTTCATACATCCACCTTGTTCGACAATGTAACATGGGTCATTAACTGAAATAGAATGAAACAAAATGGAATCCAGATGTTTGTACATATTCACTCACATAAAACTCAGACAAACCACCAAATGGAAATGCACCAAAATCTTCGCAGTAGTTATTTGAGGGGTGTGGGGTTATCTCGTTGCCTCTATCTCAGCCACTTTTTTTGTTTGCTTTCCTTTCATGGCACTTAGGCAAAGAGAACAAGAAAAAAAAAGGCAAAATTATGACAAAATTATGTCGCATTTCTCCCCATAAGAATGTAAATTCCACAAGAGACTGTGTTTGTTGTCCACTGTTACAGCCCTAGTGCCCAGCACATATCTGGCCTGGAACATAGTAAGTGTTCAATGAATAGTTGTCGATTGAATAAGTGGTTATATTTTTATATATGCCAGATGATCCACGAGAAACATAATTCTTATAATTTTGCAAAACCGCATTAAAAAATATGTATCAATCAAGTCAAAGGATGGAAACTAATATCTTACTGAACAAATGTTTATTGACTACCTACTATGTGTCCACATTACCCCTTCCTTTCACCCTAAGGAGGCCTTGCACAGTACAATACTCATAGCAGATATTCAGTTAACGCCTCATGAAGATCCCTGACCACACAAACTGCACAACCCACCACCACTGCAGTTACCACCTACTTGGAGAATGACATATAAAAACAATAGAATAGCTACTCATCTTTAAGAGATTAAATGTTCCAATGAGCCCATCACCACAATCCCCAAGAGTCTGGAATGCATTTTCCAAGGAGATAATAAATCTGAATTGCAACCATAGTGCAGAGGTGAACCCAAGTTGTATTGTATAAGTTATCACAAGCCATGATGAGGTTAGCAACTTGTGAGAATAAACGAGTCAGCATTTATGAAAGTTTCCAAGACAAAGCCTGGCACCTGGCATGCCTCATTCCACTAGCCTCCATCAAGCCCCAAACACAGAAGATCATAGTCAAAACACAAAACGAACTTGAGAGAGTTGAAAGGTAACTACATAGTATCCGGGAGTTGCATAAGTCAATATGTGTTTAGTATTAAGAATGAGACGCTGAGGCAGATTTTTGACTCGCTTTTTTCCCTTTTGAAAACATGGTAATAAAACCTCTATTTTAAAGGCCACTTATTAATGTTGAATAAGAAAAGACACCCAATGAATAGCCAGGATTGCAAACAATGGCTGGCCTGACTGCATTGTTCGAGACTGGCTCTCCAGTAAAACAAGACTAGAGCTTGGACATAATAATAAACGTCATGATTCCTTGGGTTAACCTGACCACTCTGCGCCTTCATTATTAAAGATGCCCATGACATCTATACCATTATCTATATCACATCTGCCAGCTGGTAAATTGTCCCATTACAGTAGGAAGTAAAGGGCAGCTGGGAAATTGAACTTCAGAAGGTAAAACAAACATTCTTAAGAAGATATCACCCTTCACTAGCTACCTCTCAGAACTATAAAAGAGAAAGAAGAAAATTAGACCTATACCACTTTGCTCATAGGAGCAACCCGTTCATTCCAGGGAGAAAAAGAAAAGCTACATCAAAATGGCAGCCTAGTGTAATTGATGGTACGCTCTTTAATAAAGATTGCTGAATGATAGATTATTAGACACTATCTATTTATTCCACAAATGAGTATTAATCACCTGCTGTGTAACAGGCTTAGGTGCTAGGAAGACAAAGACCAGTCTCTGCCCTTAAAGGCAAGGTATGATTAACTCCTTAGAAACTCGTTCAAATTTGCTAATGGCCTCCTGTGAGCCAAGCTTTGTGCTAGGTGCTTCACAAACAATAGTCATCCATTCAGTAAGTGCTTAGTAAGCCAAAGGTTACACACACGATACTGTTCTAGGAACTAGGGTTACACTGAACAGACAAAAATTATCTTCATGCATCTCACTGCAAGTCAGTATAGCACCACTCTGCAGACATTATTCGTTTTATGGAGGAGTGAGATTAGACATAACCTACTTAAGACCAGGGGCGGGACTTGGGCCCAGGCCACCTTCAGGCCCTTTCTTCCTCCCCTAGACCAAGGGTCAGCTGCAAACGCAAATGCCTGCAAGAACCAGCTGGCAAAGAGTGTGGTGGACCAGGCTTATGCCATAACAGCAACTTGTGTTTGTTTTAATGTAGATACAATTGACTAGTAAACTCAGTTACATTTTCCACTTCTGCCAAGATAATCGTCGTCATCACCATCATCATCACCACCACCACCTCTCTTTCATTTTTTGCCAAACTCATAGCTCCTTCAGGCTATATTTCTTCCCTTTAGATAGAGTTAGTTAACAAGAAATACTTCGCTCTGTTTTTAACATTGTAAAAAATAATAGGGATGACCATGATGATGAATGGCAAGTTCTTGTCAAGTTCGTTGTTGAGGAGGTGACAGGTCATGGTGGGGGCTTTAAGGAAATGGGGTTCATGGAACCCATGTCAGCTGATGGTCACTGAGCAGAAAGTCAGTCAAGTGTTGCCAAAACTTCTGAATTTTCAAGTGAAGCCAGAAATCTGTGTTGCTATGTCAAATCTCTCAATATTTAGATATTGGCAATCAATTTTTTAAAAAATTTTAAGTATGTCTACCAACATTTTGCTGTCTACACCATACATATTTTGGTGTTAAATCTGGCATGGGTATCCAATTTATAAACTCTGCCTTTTTCCAAGTGTTCTTTCCAGGAAATATTGTGATATTGTGTGAACATTTTAATATATTTAGAGTACCTATCAGTGGTCTTTTCCTTTCCATGTTTATAGATGTGCCATGAAACTAACTACACAGAGAAGGGAAAAAATGAGTTTCTGTCAAATAACATTATATCCCAGGTACCAAATATAAGATGTTTGCAGTAAATGCAACAGGAGTTGAGAGGAGAGAGAGGTCATCCAGTTCTTGAGTAACTGTCATGGAGGAGAGGAGACTTTACCTTGGACTTGAAAGGATGAGTCTAGTTTGGACATACTGAAAAATGGTAGAAAAATCGATCAAGAAGAGATAGAGCATGAGCAAAAGCTTGGAGATGAGAAAGAGCAAGTCATGTTTAAGGGAATGTAAATATGAGAACATCGATAGAGTAGAAAGAATGACAAGGAAATTGTGGAAGGTGAGGGCAGAGGCAAATAATTGTATATAAAATGGTGACAGTATCTGGTCTACTTCATAAGATCAGATTAAGGGAGTGACTGAATTCCTGAGAAAATAATTGAGTTGTATATCTTTTTGACTTAATATACTTAACAGTGCTTAACATGGAGAATGCTTCCAATAAAAATTTAAGGGTGAAATGAGCTCATATATATGAAGGCATTTTGACCAACACAAAGTATGTACAACATCAAGGGTTTATTAATATTGATGAGGAGACAGTTTTCAAAGGAAACTTATATAGCACTCCTGAGAGAAGAATAATAAATTGAGGGTC
>NW_006434825.1:3752058-3769705 GCF_000325575.1 Pteropus alecto | reverse complement strand
GCAGGCATTTCCTTCTCAAAAACAATGAAGGGAAACTCATTCCATTGATTTCTGACCCAACTGGGGATACTGAGCCAAAAGTGGAAGGGAAATAGAGGTTAATATGTGGCCCGTTTTGGATTTCAGGGTCAAGAGACACACCCTAGCCTTTTCCCCCTCCCTCCCCTAAAAAAGCAATAGCTCTTAATATAAGAAAGCAAGAAGTTTTACATTTATTATCAAAAGCTATGGTTAACTTCCATTTGCATGACAACATAAGTTTTGGAATCAGACATACCTGGGTTCAAGTCCCTGCTCAGGCACTTACAAGCTCTGCCACCTCAGACAAGTTACTGAGCTTCTTTGGTCTTCCCTGTAGAGAGAGAGGCAGCAAAAGCAGTGCCCATCTCATATGACTTATGAGGATGACAAGAATAATGTATAGTGAAACCTAATTACCCTCATGGAATAACGAATCGAAGACAAAATGATCTCATTTCAAGGAGACATCAGAAGCCAAGGAGCTGATTCTGTTGAGTTGAAAATCCCACAAAGATTTCATCCAAGATGTAAATTAGTTCTTGATATTCATCTATTTTCTGCCTCCTCCTAAGAACACTGTGCTGCCTTCACACGTAGATGTTTCTCTCAGCAGGGTAATCCATATGCGCAGATTGCCCACAGCTGTCTCAACCACATGAAAGACCCAGGCACTCCCCAGTGACCTACTGGCACAAGGCAGTCATTCATTAAATGCTGGAAGCTCAGCATCAGATGCACAATGAAAGGTTAGCTCTCGGTTTTTATTGCATTGGTATTAGCTTTCCCTGTCTGCAGGTATTTGATCAGCACAAAGCTTTACACTGTTTACAAATGTTTGAGAGTTCTGGCCTTTTCTTCTTATTGACTTTTAGATACTTGCATCATTAATCTTTAATTGTCATTGGAAACTTCAGTCGGCAATGAAAATGAAATGCTGCCTTTTGCCATGTGCCTCAAAAGTCCCACTGGAATGGGCCCGTCTAAAAGAGGTCTAGAGATGATGGAGTGTGTTGGGAGGAGAACTGCCATTATCCATTCTATGCAAAAATTGAAACTGTTGTTTTTGTGACATTGTGTATGTGCTTGAAACCAGCCACACCTGCCAAAGGCATTTAGCACGGTGTTTAGCATACCGTGAGCATTCTTAAAAGAGCAGGCCTCATTATAATAAGAATTATTAATTTTATTCAGTTATGGTTATTTCCATAACTTGTATGATCAAGAAAAAAGAATGTATGTCAAAGATAGGAAGTAACTTTGGAAGTAACTAATACTTTCATCAAAAATAATTGTTAAAGAAATAGCAGAAAAATAAAATAAAATAAACAGCTGGTGTCACTACACAGTCCAAGCTTCAGAGTGTTGACCATGCGCATGGTGCAAATTTATTTTCTTTACTGGTGTCACACATGAACGTGGAAGAATGGCATACTTCCTGCAAAAAAAGAATTGCTTTTCTTCGGATTTCTTTTAAATAATTTTCTAGATCAACACTACCAAATACAACACCCTGTGATGATGGAAAAGTTGTATAACCTAGCAAAAAACCGATATAGTCATGTTATTAAAAACTCAATGTGGTTTAATATTTTTAAATAACATTTAATAATTCCATAGTCTATGATATGTATATATTATACTTAGCCACTTCTCTACTCTTCATTATATTTGCTCTCTATTTAGTCTCAAAAATTCAAAGGATACTTTTGAGATTCCTCCCAATAATATACGCGGAAACTGAGAAAGCTAGCTGTCCTATTTATAATCCCGATATCTTTGAGTTTTGTATATCATCTAAGACTAACCAACCTGTGAGAAAGATTCAACATGTGCTAATCCATTCATGGGTATAAGTATAGGGATGCCACTGAGATAGAATTCGGTACACAAAACCTATGCTTTAGGGACAGAAGTCAACAAGTTGACTTCTTTAAAGATATTGCTATTAAATTCCTAGACTGGCTTATAAAACTTTATATTCAAGTACTTCTTGCTTAATTAATGGAACATTCTGGTCACAATATGGGTGAATCCATATTCATCCAAAGGATTAATAAGCAATTCTATATTATACCTAGTAGAACTCATGGTAATTGCTCTCATCAAGGGGATAATGGGTTACTTTCTTTTTCCCCTACAAATTAGACAGGAGGAAAAACTGACACACTCTTAGACACTCTGCTGTAGTACAAGATTAAAGACTCAATTCTTGACTTTGATGAGGTTAAAGTGTAGCTGAGGAGACAGGACGCACACAAAAATAATGAAAAATAATGCAACACACTTTAGATAAGATGCCTCTAAGTTAATACTTTAAAAACAAAAGGTGAAATCTCCATGGCTAGGATGTCAGGATGATCTCCAGCCCTCCCACTTACACTCCAAGCATTCATTGCTTCAAAGGGAGTCTTCCCCAGGCCCCCAAGACTCCATAAAACAAAGTTTGAAAAACACTGCTGCATTCTGATTCTTTTTATTTTATATACAAGGAACTGGAACTCTGTGAGAAAAAGTGAATTGTGCAGTTAGTTTGTTAGTGGCAGAGCCCGGAGCCACAGCTCCTGATTTCTAGTCTGTTAGCTTTTAAGTACCAACAATACTTCTTAGAGTGCCCAGAAACTGAGTGAGAACAGAAGTTCAAGAAGGAAGGACGGTGACCTGGGAACGATGCTGCAGAGTGCGTAAGTGGATAAGAGAGCCCTGGGAGACAGCCCAGCAGCACACAAAAGCTGCTGATCCTCCATCTCTGCAGGGACGCCAGCTGCTGCCCTGCCCCCAGCACACTTCTCTCATCACTTTCCACAGGTCTCAGGAGAAAAATTCATTCTCTCTAAAATATTTTATAGTTTTCAAAATATTATCACAACCATTATCTTATCATCACAATGACCCTGGGAAGGGGGCAAGTTGGGCAGGTAATATTACATTATTCCCATTTTACACAATGATCCAGAGATATTAACTCATCTAAGATTATATAACTCTCCCACACCAGCACTAGGATTAGAATTCAGGAATCATAGCCCCCAAGTCCAGAGGCCTTTTAAGTATACTCCATTTCCTCCTGCTCTCCAAGAACAAAATAGGGCAGCTGTTTAAACTGATAAACGAAAATGCCAGAAGGTTATATGTCCTACCTAACTTAATAATTAAAGACTTCTGGTTTCAGGTAACCCAGAGGAAACATGTTCCACCCTGCCTCCCCCACTGAACATAGCTAGAAAACATGGATGTAAGCAGCTATCTGAGGACCCTAAAAAATAAATAGTAACATACAGATGGGGGAAGAAGAACAGAATTTGAAGCACTACTGAACCAGTGGTGGGTTCTCTAATTTTTTCCCTCCAGTGTAGTGTGGTCTGAACTCAACACACTAGACCTGGCAATAGACGGCAGGGCAGAACACAGAAAGCTGTAGAAGAAGCCACCTCTTTCCGGCCTGAGGACCTGAAAAGGGAACTTCTAAGTCCAAAAGAGAGTATGGAAATTTCCCATTTTGTTTTCTCTTTTTTTTTCTTATACTCGCAAGCAATTTTGTGAAAGTAAAAGAAGTGGCCAGTGACAGGAGCCACGAGTCTAAGGGAGAGGGATGTTTCTGTCAGTTTGGTGGAGTTGCAATACCAAGGGGGTGGGGGAGAACTTTCATTTTTCTCTCTCTCTCCTCCCACCACTGGTCCCTGACACAACTGATTAAAGTGGCTAATCTCCATTTTTCTAGTCAGAGGACCAAAAAGAGGAGGGGAATCAGAAAAAAACAAAAAATGAAAAGATCACAAAGAGAAAAAAAATCAAGAAAACAGACACATAAATGTGTTTGTGAACACTTGCGCTCACTCCCCTCCCCTTACAGTTGATGCATGGATCTGATCCTATTCAGATAAAACACACTGACCACTGAACTAAGAAACAACCTTCCAGGTCCCAGTGTAGCCACTAGGTAGAGCACATGCAGGACAGATCCAAACAGCATTGAAAGGCTTTGAAAACCGAAGAACATTAGAATGTGGGAAAGAACTTTGGTTAACTGAGAGCTACAGAAAAACATCAATGTTCTCCAAGGATTTTAGAAAGACCCAGAATCTCTCAACATAATATTACATACACTCAAGATACAACCCCAAATTACTCACCATATGAAAAAAATCAAGAAAATTTGAACTCATGGGAAAAGATAACCAACAGACATCAACACTGAGAATACAGATGTTGAAATTATCTGACAAAAACTTTTGAAAAACTAGTATAAACATGCTTGAGCAAGCTACTATAAACTCTTTGAAACCAAAGGAAAAATAGGACATCTCCACAAAGAAATAAAAGATATAAAGAAGAATCAGGCAATTTTAGAACTGAAAAAATACAACAAATAAAAACTTACCAGATAGACTTAGTAGCAGAATGAAGATGACAAAGGAATCAGTGAATCTGAAGATACATCAACAGAAATGGTCCAATCTGAACATAGAGAAAAAGACTGAAATAAATGGAACAGAGCCTTAGGGACCTATGCAATAACGCCAAAAGTTTTAACATTCATGTGACCGTAATCTCAGAAAGAAAAGAGCATAATACTGAAAAATATTTTTAAAACAATGGTTGAAAACTTCCCATATCTGTTGAAAGTCACAAAGTTATAGATTCAAGAAGCTGAGTAAATTCCAAAAAAAGATAAAGCAAAATAAATCCACACAAGACACAACGTGATCAAAATGTTAGGAACTAAAGACAAAATATACTCTATCTATAGAAGAACAATAATTAAATGACTACAGATTGCTCATTAGAAACTATGGGGCCATAAGGAAGTGGCACACTATTTTTTAAGTTTTGAAATAAAAGAACTGTCAATATAAATTTTATATCTAGCAAAAATATCCTTCAGAAAAAAAACAGTGAAATAAAGACATTCTCAGATGAAGAAACATTACAAGAAAAAAATCATTTTGAAGATATCCGCTCTAATCAAATTGCTAAAAGTTCTTCAAAAAGAAGGAAAATAACAGATGGAGATTTGGAATATCAATAATGAAGAAAGATCAAAGAACAGAATAACTATCATAGACCATTCTTCTCTTGAGTATCTTAAAATACATTTGAAGATTGGAAAAAAAGTTAAAATATTGCCCAATGGCGTTTTCCGTCTATACAGATGAACTATTTGAGACAATTATAACATAAAGGGAGGGGACATAAAGAGATACAAACAGTAAGTCTTCACTTAACATCATTTATAGGTTCTTGGAAACTGAGTCTTTAAGCAAAACAATATAAAGAACCCAATTTTACCATATGCTAACTGATGTAAACAAGAGTTAAGTTCTTATGGCATATTTTTGGTCACAAAAACATCACCAAACTTCTAAGTAAAGACTCAAAACACTTCTAATATTCAACATTGAAATAAATGAGCTGCACATACATTTAAGAAAGGTTAATAAAAACAAGAAAGATAATTATTTTCCAACCTGCTTATTCCAGTCAGGTAGCAGGCAGAGCCTCTTCCATCAGCTCAGGGTGCAAGCCGGGACCCTGCACTGGACAGGATGCCCTTCCACCATAGGGAACACTCATACCCACACCCACACCACTCAGACTGGGACAATGTAGACCCGCTGATTCACAAGATGTGCACATCTTTGAGATGTGGGAGGAAGTACCCAGAGAAAACCTACACAGATATGGGGAGAATGTGCAAACTCCACTTGGACATTTCTTTTTTCTTCATCAACAATATAATGAAACGACACTGAACAAAATGAAGTTATTCAAGGACCTGCTGTACAGTGTAATGTAAAAAAAAAACATATGACATGTATGGTGGTAAGGTGTTTACATTCCACTGGAAATAGCAAAATGTTTACTTTTAGTAGACAGTATAAAGATATATATATATCCCTAAAACAACTACTTAAAATCTTTACAAAGACAAAACAGATAAAAGATTAAAATGAGTGACAAAAAGCAGATAAATTGTTTAAATGTTCAAATAATCCAAAAGTGAGCAGGAAAGGGGAATCAGAGAGTGAAAACAAGACAGACATGGTCCTGACTTTCACTCCTGAAGGAAAATATAAATCAGAGCTCTCTAACATAGTGGTCAAACAATAGTGATCAGAAAAGGCTTCTGCAGAGACGAGCTCTCGATTCCTCATCAAGGAGGTGAGCAGATCTGGGGGAAGACATCCCAAGAAGACAGAACAACATGAGCCAAGACCCCAAGCAGAAAACCGACTGCGTGTTAGGGAAACAAAGATCACAGTGGCTCTCCAGAGTAGCGAACAAGGAAAATGTGAGAGAAAGACTGTATGAGATCTTGTGGGTCATAGTTACTAGTATTTCATTACAAGTGCAGTGAGCAGCTGCTGAAATGTTGCATTCGAAAAGCAAAGGATTCTATTTTTCAAGGAACCTCTACATTGTTGTCCATGGAGGCTGTACCATTTTGCATTTCCACCAACAGTGTACAAGGGTTCCAATCTCTCCACATCCAGTCTGTTTTTTTTTTTTTTTATAATAGAATGAATCCACTTACATGAGGTACCTGAAACAGTCAGTGTCATAGAAAGAAAGTGCAGAACAGTGTTTAAAGCTTCAGTGATGCAAGATGATTAAGTTCTAGAGATCTACTGTATAACACCATGCCTACAGTTATTTTAGTGTATTGTACACTAAAAAAAAAATCTGTCAAGAGAGTAGATCTCATTTTAATGCTCTTACCATAATAAAATAAAATTTTAATTTTAAAAAATAAAAATAAATAAAAATGAAGATCAGAATTCTGAAAAAGGACAAGACAAGAAAGGTTTACTCAGGAGAACCCTACCTACCTGAACCCAAGGTAGGAGATTCCTGGGCAGAGCATACACGTGTTCCCTTGGGGTTCTAGATATTGATAACACAGCAAAATAAACAAGGGGGTCCCAGGCAAGAGCCAGCTTTCTCATTCTTTTGACAACTGAATGGTTAGCTTCCCTAGGCAGAAATGTGTACAAATCTGGATTACATCGAAAAGCCAGATGCCTTATCTAAAAGAGGACAGACAAAGTTTGATCTTTGGCCTAAGGGGAGAATTAAAAGGTGTTTATGTTTCAGAAATAATCAGAGTCAGACATCTCAAAATTAAAATTCTTTGCCAGCCTATCAATATTTATGAATGTGTAAAGATTCTGACAGCCCCATTCCACAATTTCCATACATTGCAGGTTGAGAGGTGTTTGACCTTGGAGATAGATAGCATCTCTTTGCCAACACATTTCTCTCTGAAGAACAAACTTTATTTAAAACTATGACCCATCTTCTAGTTACCGGTATTTATTTTTCTCATTGAAATTAATCAGAGTGAGATTTCTTTACTTACAATACCCTGCAGGATTGAAAAAAGTCAACTACAGGTTCACCCATATATAACCAACTCCAAAAATCCTATGAATTAATGAAGCATGACTATGATATACTACAGCCAATCTAGTTTGGAATGAGGGCAAGGTTTACAGTATTTAGAATAAAAGGTCTCAATATAAACCTAAAAGCTACAAATGAACAGGACAAACAAACAGAGACTCATGGACATGGACAATGGACTAGTGGTTACCAGAGGGTGGAGGCAGGGGAGGTAGATGAGGGGAAAATTTAATCATTTCTTCAGTTAAAAAATTTTTTAAAAGAATAAAAAGTCTCACGTTATAGTTCGATATTAATGCATCACATGAACTTGGTTAAGTCTTTTTTTACTTTCAGTGGCTTCAATTTTACATTGTGCGAAATAGTAATTGCATGTACACATGTATGTATGTATATGTGTGTAATGTGTACATGCATGTGTGTACATGTGTGTGAGAGAGAATGTGTGTGTAAAGGTCAGGTTCTCTAGAAGCAGAGCCTGAGGCAGGAGTTCTGAGGCACATGATTGAGGGAGTGCTCTTTGAGACGAACCTGTAAGGGAGGTAAAGATAGAAAAGGAAAAGTCTTGAAAAAGGATATGGTGTCAGGTAAAGTCTAAGCTTAGCCTGACTCATGAGAGAAGAATAAATACACCAGAAACATAACACAAATTTGTATTGCAGAATAGTCCCCACCTTGAGACAATAGGGTCAGCTTTTTTTTTTTTTTATCCCATTATTAAGTACTGGGATGCCCCCAGGGTGGAGGGAATCAGTTCTTCTGGGTTAAGAGGATCCTCTCAGGGTATAATTCTTTGGAGGAAGCCAGCCATGAGCCATTAGCAGCCAACATTTACAGCATTTGGGGGATGGACACACAGGTTCCATAAAGGAGACATGGACAAGGCATCAACACCTATGTTGTACGCATATTAAGAGTAAAGTGCATATACGTGAATGAAAAGTAATGAAGGCAAGTAATGAAACACACACCCAGAAGGCAGGGAGATTAGTAGGGGAAGAAAGAGAAAGGAAGATTGACTTTTATTTCCTCTATTGGTTTGCAAGGTTCTTATGAAAACATAATATAATACTTGAGGAAATACCAGAAACTTGCATTCTCAAACCCATCGCAAGCTTCCCTGACTCCATTTTGCTATTTCCTCTGCCTTTGACTACCCTCTCCCTAGAACTAAATTTACCTGTGACTTTAAAGTGGTTATCAGGTACCTCCTCTTTGAAAGGTTCCTAGGTCTTCCTCCTCCTCTAACTACCCCATCTACTGCACCAGTCATAATGTAAGACACCATTAATAGGGACTCAGTAACAATACCCTGTGTGCAGTACCCATTTTAGTAATCAATAATTACTGGGCTCAAATCCCAATCACCAATTTAATACTTATGTGGCTTTTGGCAAAGTCAAAACCTCTTTGTTTTCTTCTTCTGTGAAGGTTAGTGGTGCCACCAACCTCAAAATTTTTATTATACATTTTTAAAGCTAAGGTTATGTGATATTTGATGCTTTTTTTCTCTGCACAAAGGAGCACATTTCTAGCATATTCAGGTTAAGTAGACTCCATAGCACCCTTGAAACTTCAGAACTCCATAAAAAAAAAAAACAAAAAAAAACAGTGGTTCTACTTGGATTTAAAGAAAACAAAAAGAATGCATAGTTCTTTTCCTGAAGGAATCTAACATCTAAGAGAGAAAGAGCATGAAAATAGGGGTAGGGGGGAGTCCCAGGCCATGAGCCAAATGCCCTTGTAGCAGCTGGGCTCAGCAAAAAATGCTCAACTATTTTTAGCCTCTATATTTGGGTACACTGATTTCCAGAACAATATCCTCCAATTATGGTATCTAGGATTGTATCCTGCCTTCCAACACTTATTTCACCAGAAGCAATAATTCTTCACTGTCCAGCAACCCTTCCCAGGTACCCCTCAAAGCAGACAGGGATTCTCAGCCTTCTAGATATGCCATCTTGGAGCTGGCTTTAATTTCAACATCCATCAAAGTACTTTGCTTGTAGCAAAGTGCAGTCTTTGAATCCTCCCCTCAACAGGCTGTTCTATGGTTTTCTCATGCCAGCTGGCATCCAGCACAAAGCACCGGCACCCTTTTTGTTGTTTTCAGAACAATACCACAAAAACACAATGCCATCTTAGCAGCTCATACAGTGGGAAAATGAAGTTTGTAGTCTATTATAGTTGCCAATTACTGTATAATAAATCACTCTGAAACTTAGTGGCTTAAAACAGCCACTTAATTCTTTCTCATGGTTCTGTGGGTTGGCTTGGCTACCTGAATACTTTGGCTAGTCTTTCTTGGGGTCTTCCATGCCATTAAAGGTGACAGTTGGGGCTGGTGTCATCTGGAAACTCTACTGGGATGTTGGCTGAGGCCTTAGAGTATCTCTTGAGTAACAGTGTCCACATGGGGAGGAAGGCACCATAGGAGAGGGGAGGAAGAAGCAAGGTATGAATACCTGCATCTCATTTTTTAATATAACGAAAACACAACAATGAAAGCCCAGGAAAGCATTAGGTACCTGCATAAGGGCCCTTTGCCTCCTTCTGTTCCACTGCTTGTCTTTCCATGACCTCATCAGCCAAGGTTGTGAAGTGAAAAACGAGCCAGCAACGGGAAGAATCTGTGAGCCAACATTCAGGCACAACCTTAAACACACATGTAACATCTAAATGCGTGTGCGTGTGTGCACACACATACACACACCATACCACAATGGAAGCTGAAGGAACAAGTTTATAGAGACTCTTTCATGAGAACTGTAATTTTCTACCGTAAAATCTGAGTACTGTCTGAGGTTCATAACATTTTCTGATAAGAATCTCTGCTGCTCTGCAGTATGTCTCTTGTCATAGGCTTCTAGCCCTGAAAAACGTCTTGGAATTCTGAGTCCAATTACCTTTCCCAAAGGGAGTACTAAAAGGGATAAAGTAATGAAAAATGATTATATATTGCTGAATCTTCATTGATGAGGTGAACCAAAGGTGATAAGATAACCATAGATTTTCTTTCTGAAAATGGTGTTATTCCTGGATGCAATGCCTTTTCTGCCTGCTCTACCTAAAACAGCAAGCTAATCACTCTCCACCTCAATTTAATTTTTCTGTGCATTTCTAACTGCCTGTTATTGTCTATTGGTTTATTGTATGTTTCTCTACAAAATGTAAACTGCATAAAGGCAAGGACTTCATCTACCTTGTTCACTGTATATCCCCTTGAACAGTACCTGGTACATAATAGGTACTGATTAAATATCTGTTGAGTGAACAAATTAACACAAATTTAATTCTGATTAAGTATAAGACTTTATAGTATTTGCTTTGTGAGTTGTGCTTTGCAAGATGAGAAATTATCCTCAACAAGACTAAAATGTACATTAATAACACAATGCTCAGAAAACTACAGAACATTTGGAGGTATAAACAAAGAGCTATTGAGAAAGCACACAAAAAATCATGAAAGACTTTATAAATTTGAACACTCATTAAAATTAACAAAGATGTGAGTCAAACAAAACTCTAGCATACTGTGGGCTTGCTGTGACTTAGGTCCTGTTTCAAATGCCCATTGTCTGAGAATCAGATCCACGACCTTGGATTATTATTAATGTGAATTTTGTGGAACTCAGCTTCTTTCCCTTTTTCCTATATAATAAATACCTCTGCCTAGATAATCATTATGATTCCTTTCCGTGACAACACGGGAGGTAACTGTGAGAGGAGGAGCAGGGTTTTGGCACCAACTCCTCAGTGAGTCTGAGGTGTGAGTGACGAAATGGCATTAGACTAAATAAAGGTTAAAAGACCCATCACCAAACTGTCTTCTCTCAAGATCTATCTGCAAGGATGTTCTCCAACGGAGTTAATTATGATCAAGAGAAAATTGGAAACCAAACAGGAAACTTTTCATAACCATTTATTTTGTAATGAAATTACTCTGGACTAATAAATGTTAAAGAACGCATCATAAAACTGTCTTCTATCAAGATCTATCTGCAAGGATGTTCTCCATGGAGTTAATTATGATCAAGAGAAAATTGGAAACCAAACAGGAAACTTTTTAGAATTATTTTCAACTAATTTCAGACTTGACGAAAAATTGCTGAGTTTCCATATATACCTCACCTAACTTCTAATACTTTAAGTCTCTTTCTCCTTAGTGCCCTAAACTGTTACGAGGTTGTATCTACTTAGGGGTCTTTCTTCTTTCACCCTGTTATGTGCCTGGCATCTTTACTCAGCACTAGAAAATTGTCTTCTATTATTTCTTTGATTATTTCCTCATTTCCATTGTGTCTGTTCTCTCTTTGGGTAACTCCTACTTGTTGGGGATTAAGCCCTCCTATGTTGATCCTCTATGCCAATGATTCTCCAGTGTTTTCTCTAATCTTTTGCTTTACATTCTGAGATTTTATTTTAAATGTTTCTTCCAAGTGCTAAAGGATATTTCTTTATTGATTAATGCTATTATGGCAATAATATTTTTAATTTAGAGCAAAGTTTCTCAACTTTGGTACTGCTGGCATTTTAGGATGGATGAGCCTTTGTCATGGAGAACTATTTTATGTGTTGCAAGGTGTTTAGCAGCATCCCTGCCCTCTACCTGATGGATGCCACTGGCACTATCCTCCAGCCTTTGCAACCAAAAATGTCTAACATTGTTCATTGCCCAGGTTGAGACCACTGATTTAGAAGTTTAATTTCCCTTTCACAGTAGCCTCCTCTTTTACATGACCATAATCACTGATACAATTAGGCTTTGTTAAATTTCTCTTCCTTTCCTTGATTTCTATCTTTCAGAGTCAAGTGTTCTTTGTTCATCTTGGTCCTCCTCTCCTATTGATTTCTCTTAAATGTCTGGTGGTCTTGACTATGCATATTTAATTAACTAATATAAGTCAATTAATCAATAAATATAAATCACTTAAGTGAGTCTGGTTTTTTTTAGTAGATTCCCCTCCCCACTGCAAATAGACCTCTTCCTCAAGTAAGGAGACAGACCAGGAACTCAGGGAATAGCCTGTGAATTAGCAGCCTTCACTACAGGAGGGACAAGTCCAAAGCAGGCAGGTGGATCGACTGATCTCCTCAACAAATGTCAGTTTATAGAGTGCTTAAATGGGGCAGAGAGAGGCACTAACACCGAAACCAAGCTCTAGAAAGGCTTTCCAATACTCACCCTGATTCTTGCCTCTCCTCCAACCCTCACTGTCTGTAACCTATTGAGCCTAAGCCAGGAATGTCTCTGAAGCTCCAGGAAAGAATAATTCCCAATTTTAACCCAACTATTATTGCCTTGCCGTAGGTATGTTCCGAGCCCCTTCTTCTAAATGTCCTTCAATAGGTAAATGATTAAACAAATCGTGTTACATGCATATCACAAAATACTACATAACAATAAAAGAGAACTACTGATGCTTCAACAACTTAAATGGATCTCAAAGGAATTATGGTGAGTGGAAAAGCCAGTTTCAAAACGTTATAGACTGCATGATTCCACGACAAAATCATAGAGGCGGAGAACAAATTAGTGGTTGCTAGGAGTTAGGGATGGAGCAGGGTGGCACAGCATGTGTATGACTATAAAGGGAGACCACTGTGATGATAGAATACTTTTGTATTGATTACAGTGGTGGTTCCATGAATATATACATGTGATAAAAACTGTAAACATCTAAACACACACACATACACACTCGCTCAGAGAGCATGTAAAACTGGTAAAATCTGAATAAGTTCTGTGGATTGTACCAAAGTCAACTTCCTGGCCTCAGTACTATGCTGGTAATGTAAGATGTTGCCACTGGAAAACACTGGGTGAGAAGTAACTCTCTTCATAGAAACCGTATAGAATCTTACTGTACATGTTCCTGAACTTTCCATGAGTCAATAATTAGTTCAAAAAGATTTTTTTTAAATGAGGTCACTGACCCCATCTTCATTCCTACCTCAATATTCATGACCTTTTCTGACCCACTGAACGTTTCCTTTCTGGTTCATAGGCAAATAGAGTTTTAGTCCTTCTATAATCATTTCAATGGGATTTCTGAAGGTAAAGAAAGCAAACTCGTGTTCACAAACAGCAATCTTGAATTGGAAACAACGAATCTATTCCTTTTGAATTAAGAGAAATAGGAGGGCTCACATCGTAGAGTTTCAATCAAAAGTCTAGCTTAAAAAGAACAAAATTTAAAGAACGTAACCTACATTTAGAAATGTTATTCATTTATTTCCTTAGGAACTCTAAACTATCTGTGAAATGAGGTAGCATATGAGAAATGTGTCAGACATTGCTAGACAATGTGAACTAAGCATATTGTAAAATTCCCTCTCACAGAGTTGTCCCTTTGGCTCTTGTTGAAGCTCTTTCCAAGGAACATCATATCAAAATAGCTGTTGCATGCTCTGGGGAACCTCTTTTAAAGATATTTCCCCATAGGTTGCACAGTGTCTCCTCTAAGGTATCTCTCTTATCAACTTCCTTCAGAACAGTGGTTCCCAAAGTGTGGTTCCCCAGTCCAGCAGCATCATTATCACCTGGAAAACCTGCTAGAAATGCAAATTGCCAGGCCACATTGACTCAGAAACTTGGGATGGGACCTAATAGGCCCTCCAGGAGTTTCCAATGCATATGATTTCAAATAAAAGGGAAAAAAAGGCAATGGTGGGTGAAATGCCTTATAAAATTATTTTTATTCTATCTTTCTGCTACTGGGAACCTTGTATAGTTCCTTTTTTTAAAATTTTTTATTTTGCTCTGGCTGCTAGAAGACTCAGAGCCAAATTGGAAGGTAGTTGTGGTAAATGTATTAACCCACAGAGTTATCATATGGACTTCTTCCTCCTTTCCTTGCTCTAATTTCTTATTTTTATTTTATTGGATTTTGTTCCTTTGGGGATAATAGAAAGTTATAAATATAGTCAATAAATAAAAGAATCCTTAACAACAGTGGCAATGTGTTCTTATATGCTGCCACATGTTCCATTCAGGGTATGAAATACAGATTATGCAGACTGAGCAGATGTTACCAGATATTAAATTGTTTTAAAAACAGATGACAGAACAGGAAAATCTAAATATTGCCTAGAAAAAAATATTTTGTGTGCATAATTCCCAGGGATATTCTCATGAAATAGAATTATTATTGCTCTTTTGTTTAAATGTAGGAGAAAGGATTTTGGCTTAGATTTATTATGTTAGTACATTAACCACTATTGTTCTTTTGGCTTCTTGGCTTTGGGTAATATTTTCTTGTTGAGAATTAGTTTCTGTTTCCATCATCTTGAAATAACGTGTATTTCAATTGTCTTTTTATTTTCCCTGAGCCAGCAGACCAATACAATTCCCATTTGTAAAAGTTCTTCTAAAATTTCATATGTAACTAACAAAACACCAGGACGACTGATAAGTTTAACAATTCCATGAGTGTGTTGTTTTTTTGGGTTTTGTCTGTGACACATTCTAACATGTCACTGAAAAAGATATGGTTAAATAAATGTTCCATTAAAAGATGAGATGAACAACCACAACAATAATCAATAATGTTTCTGGAGCGACACTTAATTACTTCTTTGGTTTAAAGTCTGAACTCTGGAAGATAGAGAAAAAGTATAAAACATATTCTCTGAAGACTAAAAATCAACCCGCACAGACTATGTTTCAATTGGACAGCACTGCTCTATTCTATATGCCATTAACTCTGCCTGGCTCATCCATGGAGACCTTGCCTGATCATTTTCTAGGGGCTGATCCCAATCAGACCCCTGACAACTGGCTAGGTCCTGTTCTAAATCAGGTAATTGCGCAAAACCTTGAAGCTGCTGCCAACCTGCTCCAAATACTAGCACCTGTTGGAATCCCCCGCCACTCCATCTCCCAACAACATGGAGTCCCTAGGCATTACTACTGGAACACTCCAGATTTCTGATAATTCTCTTAGAGCCCAAGCTGTGTATTAATTTCCTATGGTTGCCATAAGAAGTTACCATAAGTTTTGTGCTATAAAACAACACAAATTTATTACCTTACCTTTCTGGAGCTCAGAAATCTGATGACAGACTCACTGGGCTAAAATCACGGTGCCAGCAGGACTGTGTTTCTTCCTGGAGGCTCTAGGGAAGAATCTGTTTTCTTACCTTTTCTAGCTTCTAGAGGCCGCCAGCATTCCTTGAGTCTTGATCTCTTGTATCTGCAAGGCCAGCAATGTCTGGTTGAGCCCTTCTCACATCGCTTTTCTCTAGCACTGACTATTCTTCTCCTGCTGCTTCCACTTTTAAAGACCCTTGTGATTATATTGGGCCCACATGGATGCACTCAGATACATGCCTTCTATTAAGGGTTACTGATTAACGACCTTAATTCCATCTGTAACCTTTTCCCTTTGCCCAGTAACATGTATGGGTTCTGAGGATTAAGACATGAACATCTTTGTGGGGAGGCATTATTCTATCTACCATGACTAGTGAGCCAACAAGTAAGTAATCGAGTGACCAACAGAGCAGCTCTAGACAATGACTATTTAGTTCCTCTGAGGCATCCTATTTTCAGGAGAGCCATTATAGGGCAGACTGAAAGCTTGGCTCCCCCACTTATTCCTTTATCTCTCTGTGCTTCACTTGCCTTGTCTATAGCATGAAGATAATAATAACACCTATTTCACAAGGTGACTGTAAATATGGCATGAGAAAATACGTCAGTGTTTTGGAATACAGCAACAACATAAAAAGGCATTGAAAGAATGAAAATTTAAAAAAAGTAATAATAAAAACATATGAGCTTATGTTCCAGGCAGATCTCATTTTATTGCACTCCACAGGTGTTGCGTTTTTGTTTTTTTTTAACTGAAGGCAAGACTCTCCACCAGCAAAAAAAATTACTGCTTACTTTATTGTGATACTTTTTTATTACAGTGGTCTAAACCAAACCTGCAATACCTCTGAAGTATGCCTGTACTAAAGTACTAAGTCTAGAGACATAGTGTCCTAGAGCTAAAAGTATCTTGGCAATCATCAAATGGAAGATAAGAATGGAGGTTCAGAGAGGGAAAACATGATTCAATTTATGGCAGAAATAAAATGAGAAATCAGCATGTAGAAGTCCTGAGACATCTCTCTCCAAGACCACTCAATGGTCTTGGAGATGCTGAGCAAAGGTAGTCTGCACCTGGCAGACAATGGGTGTATGTGCAGTTCACTCAACATACTTCCTCCGAGGCATATCTGTACAGAGAGCATGGCCTTTCTGATGTGTAGGAGCCACTCACCTCAAGCTGACTGCCAAATATGTCTTACAATTATATTTCAGGAAAGTTTCAATGATGTGGGGAAAATTTTCAACATGGATACAAAGCTGGATACATAATTGTATATTCACGATGCAGTAATTATGTAGAAATAAACATTTTTTATTTGACTTTCAATTGCTGCAAAGTGTTTATCTTGATGTTGTAAATGATGGAAGCTTTTAATTTTTTTCTATCTTTTATATGTTTTCCAGATACTCTAAGTGAGCATGATTTTTTTCGTCTTTATTGAAGTAGACAATTAGTTGCTTGTATTTACATTGTACAATTCGATGAGGTGTTTTGTTTTTTTTTCAATTATAGTTGGCATACAATAACAAGTTTCAGTTGTATAGCATAGTGATCAGAGATCCACATAACTCGCAAAGTGATCACCCCACTAAATCTAGTATCCCTCTTCCCCCTTACATATTTCTTACAACATTATTAACCATCTTCCCCATGCTACACTCTACACCTCCATGTCTACTCTGCAACTATCCATTTGTACCTCTTAATCCCTTTGCCTTTTGTGTCCTCCCAACCTCCCTCCCATCTAGTATCTCTCTAAATATTCTCTGTATCTATCAGTTTATTTCCACTTTTGTTGTTGTTGCTGTTGATTTTGTTCTTTAGATTCCACATGTATGTGAAATTATGCAATATTTGTCTTTCTCTATCCAACCCATTTCTTTCAGCACAATACCCTCTAGGTCCATCAAGGCAATATCTTTTTCCATCACCTTCCTTTTAGTCTGTGTGTGTCTTTTAATCTGAAGTGAGTGTCTTGTAGTCAGCATATGTAGGGTTCTTGTTTTCTTGTCCATTCAGCCGCTTTCTCTTTTGGCTGGAGCTCTTAATTTGTTTCCATTTTAGGTATTTGTTGATAGGAATGTAGTTATTACCATTCTTTATTCTTATTTTTGATACATGTTTTT
>NW_006434825.1:3728650-3751327 GCF_000325575.1 Pteropus alecto | reverse complement strand
GCCATTCTAATTGAGTGTCCTTGGCTTTCTCATCCCCTACATAGATCATGTGATCTTCTTCTTTATTCTATTGTTTATTCCATTTAATATACTTATCTCAGATAATATGTTCTCATTTCTGACTAGTTCCCTTTTATAATTTCCATTTTTATGTTTTTTATCTCTTTGTTGAAGTTCTCACTGAATTCATCTACACTTCCCATAAGTTCATTGAGCATCTTTATAATCAGTGTTTTGAATTCTGCATCTGTTAGATTGCTTGACTCCACTATTTCTGGATCACTGTTTTGTTCTCTCATATGGTTTCTGCTTCTTTCTCTTCCCATTTTGGCTGCCTTTCTATGTCTGTTTCTATGTACTAAGCAAAGCTCTTAAGTCTCCCAGTCTTATTAGTGCAGCTTTGTGTGGCAGGTGTCCAGTGGCACAGTCCTTAGAGGGGTTCAGCTGCAGGCCAAATTTAGCCCCAGCCTGTGCCCCTTCGGGGTAACCTTATAAGATTCAGCAAGCAACCCACAGATGCTGTGCTTCTAGTTGCCTCAAAAGGCCACACCAGAAACCGTGCTCAGCTTCCATCAGTGTGAGTCCAGGCACTGCTCAGCAAGGGGCACCTAAGTGAGGACACACCTGAATATGGCTAGGTGGGGCCGTGAGTTCGGGGAGGTGGGGTTTCAGGGAATCCTCTGGGAAGATCAACCTCTGTTATCCAGGTTGGTGACCTCTTGGCTATGGAGGCACTGCATCTGCACTGGGAGTGTGGAAAGCTCAACAGAGAAACAAGATGCCTTTAAGAGGCATCTGCAGCTGCCGCAGCCTCCGTCCCACTCAGCCGTTCCGGGCACTTCGCGTCCTCGCCCCGTCCTACCTTCTGCCGTTGCAGGGTGATTTCTTGGATTTCTCCCTAGTTGTATAGCTTGTTCATCTAGATCCCAGGTGATTTTTCCTTGCTGTTTGCTCCTTGTTTTTGTCACAACTTTGATTTGGTCGCCAGAGGGATGAACAGAGCCTCTATTATCTACACCATTTTTCCCCACCCCCTCAAGCATGATTTTTATAATAAAAATAAAAGTGCTTGTTTAAAAAATAACAATAATGGAAAGATTACATTTGGTCGATGATTTTGTTCCCTCACAGCCCCAGATTTATAGAACCTAGATATTCAAAACAAGTATTTCCTTTATATTCTCAAAAATATTTCTCCTAGCTATTCTTTTTCCTATTTCTAGGGGATCTCTGCTTTATCTCACATTGCTATAAAAATATTATAACAGTAACTACCTCAGTAAGCAAGTCTATGGACCATATAAAATTGAAATGCACCCATCAGTCAAAACAATAAATCAAAACATGTGATTAGGTACACATCCCATAGTCACCATCACCAGCCTCACTTAACCAAAGTTTTCTGCCTTCACGCTATTTTCCCTTTCAGTTATCACTACATTCATTATTCAGGCAACCTCCTTTCTAATATAATTTTGTATTAAATAAAGAAATGCCTTCAGAGACTGCAACTCTAAGTAGGAACACAGGTCTGGTCTCTCATAACCCACATTCCCCTGGATGCAATTAATTTAATCTCTTTCTGAATGTGTTCTTAATATAAGCTTTTACCAGGGGCCATTTTTCACGTGTCTTGATTTTTCATCACTCAATTCATGAATAAGACCATAGACATTAAAATGATAACATATCATGTTGAAATCAAGGTTAAGTTCAAGGGAGAAATAACATGCTCTGTCTACAGTTAGAATGAAGGAAAGTGATTGCAGATCATGACTGCATTATTTGCATAATATTTGGACTTTTTTCTTGCTGTCACATTTGGGTTAATGGAGTTACATTTTCAAAGCTGGTCTAAAGTATTCAGAGGCCATTGTGCACACGGGGGCGTGGAAGGCGGCAAGTTTTCTCAGAACCAGGACCTAATGATTCATTAAGATGGCAAATTGAATTGCTATTACAGCAAGATCTCAAAGCCCCCGAATAAATATGGAAAGAAACAGTCTTATTCAAAGTGACTATGAATTAAAAACCTATCTGAGTAAAAAAAAAAAAAAAATCAAGCCCTACTGATATCCAAAGAGATAATTCAAACAAATCAGACTTATGAGATGCTCAGGGTTTATTACATTAAGTATTAAAAACATAGGGCTTCTAGGAGTCCCATGATTTTTTGACCTACCTTTCTCTACCAATAGTCAGGAATTTTCCAATATGGCCCCTGTGAGCCCAGCTTGTTTTCTTGTACCGTATAAACATTGATTCTCCCTCCATTTTACCCCACTGACTACTGCCTCTTTCTGTAGCTTCAGTCTCTGAAACATCCTGACATACAGGAAAGTCATTAATTGTCAGGGCTTAGAATTTGCCTGATCTCACTAGACCACTCATGTTTTTGAAAATCTCCTGTCTCTACTTTGATAATAATTACTGTCATAATTACATTAACAGCAAATACTCACTGAACACTTCCTATGTGCCAGGCACTTTTACTTGAATTATCTCATTTACTTGAATTACCTCGTGTGTGTGCACGTGCACGTGCGTGTGCGCGTGTGTGTGTATGTGTGTTTGTGTTTATTCTTTAATATACAGATGGTCCTGACTTACAATAGCTCAACTTACAATTTTGATGGTACAAAAGCTATACACACTCGGTAGAAATAGTACTTTAAATTTTGAATTTTGATCTTCTCCCTGGCGAGTGACATGCAGTACTACACTCTCTCCTGATGCTGGGCAGTGGTGGTGAGGCACAGCTTGCAGTCTGGCATGCAGTCACAAGGTTAAACAACTGATAGTCTACAGTCTATTTATTGTGTTAGATGATTTTGCCCAACTGTCGACCAATGTAACTGTTCTGAGCACATTTAAGGCAGGCTAGGCTAAGCTATGATGTGCAGTAGGTTAGATGTATTAACTGCATTTTGGACTTATGATATTTTCAGATTATAATGGGTTTATTGGGAGGTAACCCTATCGTAAGTCAAGGAGCATCTGTACATAATTTTAGAATTACAGAAGAGTTGCAAAAATAGTACAGACAGTTTCCATACTTCCTTCATCCAGCTTGCCTAAAGGCCATATTTTTTCACACTGTCTTTAGTCTTTAGGTCATTATTGTCAAATTCAAATCCACTAAACCGCAGCACGATAGGGATACAGCCACAAAACCCATCTAATATTTTAATAGTGCCTCACACGGATGACATGACTTTCTCCTTGGTGGAGGCTCTCAGCTGGCCATCTCGCACTTCATCTGTTATTATTAATGATTCCCTCTGTGCATAGTACAGGCACTGACCTTACATATCTGCACATGTTTATGTAACAGATAGATCAAGGATTCTTACTTTGTTAGGTTCTTCATGAATTTAAGGAATTGTTCCTCTCCCTAGGAAATGCAGAGACAAACAAACCTACATGTTCCAAGTAGTCTGTAGACCCAGGGTTCCTCTCTTTGAGTTCAATGTTACCTGTTTCATTTTTTGAAAGCTAACAATCTAGTCTGATCTGCTAATTTCACTCACTGCCTTTTCCTCAATCTTCATAGAGCTTCCCCACATCACTAACCCTGGAGAGGCTGCCAAAGAATTGGAGAGCCAGAACTCCTAAGACATGGTTTTTAACCACTGAACTGTTCTTGTTTTGAGGCTGCGGAAATGGCCATTTGCCAAAAAATACATGTAACTGCCACCAGGACAATCTCATCAGGCAGTAAGGATAGTGGATCCACTTCTCCCACTGTGTCAAATTCATCACTTCAGGGATTTCCTGACAACAAACCAGCCCAGTCGGCTCCTCAGCTACGTACTTGCCGAAGGTCAATCCACTTATCCACGCAGACCCCAGTGACTTCTTGCAAATTAGTATTTATGAGTCTAATATTCTGTCCAAGCTAAACATTCAAAGTTAAATGTAGCTGGCTTCTTTCTTGATAACTGAAAGTCTGAACTTCTCAGGCCAATATTCTACTAGAAAATCAGGTGGTTATTAATAAAAGCACAACACCCAAGAAAGGCCTTAAAAGAAAATCAGAGGGTAGTTGGTCATTGAGTTACTAAGAGCAAGAGAGTGAGCCTTCCTCAGGTATCATAAGACCAAATTGTTCACTGCAATTTAAAATGTTAATGGGTCAAAAATACAAAAGGCTATTTCCAATAATATTTACATTTAAAAAATACAAAATTAGTCTATCTTCAGCATGGCATGATGAAAAGAACTCAGGCTTTGGAATTAGACAAGTAAACTTGAATTTGGGTGTGCCACTTAACTTAGCTATGTGCCTTTGCTCAGCCAAATTTCCCTCTTCTCTAATGAGGGAATAAGGTATACAAAAAAGGACTGTGATGAAGATGAAGTGTGACAATGCGCATAAGGGACTTTAAAGCAAGGGCTGATTCAATAAATCTAGTTCTCTATCCCTCAGAATTCTTTCCAGAGCTCTCCGGGGTCTAGAGCAGCAAGAAGGTAGAAGATTCTACAACTTGAGACACATTGAATTTTGAAACACATCAAAATTTAGAGAATTTAAGTAACTAAGGATACAAATCTCTGTATGCCTGTCAAGTAGTCAGAAGCCAACAAAGAACATTTAAAACTGATTAGAATCATAATAAAATGGTAAACCTAAATCTAAAAATAGCATCACATATACATGAAATGTAAGTTGTCTAATCATACTAATTAAAAGACAGATATTGTCAGAATAAATGTTAAAAATAAGATCCAAGGATATGGTCTCTACAAGACACCCACTTTAAATATGATATAGGTAGGTTATAGTAAAAGAATGGAAAAAGATGTACCATGAAGTACTAATTTAAAAAAAAAAAATGAAGTGACTCTATGAATATCAGACAGTGTGGACTTCAGAATAAGGAAAATCATCAGAAATAAAGAGGAACATTATATAATGATGAAAAGGTCAGTTGACCAAGGGGCATAACAATCTTAAGTGTGTATTCACCTAAAAACAGAGCTTCAAAATACATGAAACAAAAACTAACAGAATAAAAAGGAGAAATAGAAAAATTCACAATTATAGTTGAGGACTTCAACATTCTCTTTCAGTAAGAGATAGCATGAGTAATCAAAAATATCAGCAAGGATATACAGGAATTAAACAACACCGTCAACCAACTTGATTTAACTGACTGTTGTCAAGGGCCCCACTATCAAGATGAGGACAATATATCAAAAGAACCCTAGTGACAGAGAAATTTTCATTAGATAAAATCCTGGATGAGTTGCTAGAGGATGGATAGCATGTGTCTTAAGTCTAGGATTAGCCTGAGTAGTGATGAAAAGCAATGGGTCCTTTCTGGGCTTCTATCTTCTTACCTGTAAAACAGGCAGCTGGTGCATAGAGCAGTGAGGTGAAGTAGTTAAGAAACTGAAGACAGTCTAGGTTAAAATCTTAGCTCTGCCTCCTACTAGTTGAATGAGCTTAATCAAATGCCTTAACTTCTCTATGCCTCTCTATGCTTCTCTGTGCACCATTTCCTTACCTATATGTAAAATGACATGCAAAAGCATCTACTCTACAGAGCTGTCAGATGAACTGAGATAATCAAAGTATTACACTTAAAGCAGTACCTGGCATGTGGTAAATATACGACAAATGCTAGTTATTATTAAAACTATGATTATTTCTAAAATTGAGATAGAAAGACCCATGTTTCTCAAACTTTTTTATTATTGCATCCTTAAAAAGCTTCTTTTTGTCATTTTTACCCCTAATTACTCTCTGTTTCCTGAAATTTCATCACAGATATTCTGTATCTGTATATCTGTGCATGTGCTGTGAGCCTTTGGAAGGCCACAAACCATTATAATATTCAAGAATCAATTTTTACCATCTTGGGAGAAGTATGACCTGCTGAAAATGCACATGACAAGAAACTGATCTCTAACATTCTATAATTCTAAAACTGCATAGATCATATTATAAGACCTTTAAAATTACTCAGGTTATGTGAACTAAAGTTGCCAGTGGAACTGTTAAATTATGCTATGAAGCATTTGGGAGATTAACGGGTTAAGTCTAAGGATTTGGGAAAGACTCTCTAACTAGTACAGGCAGGCAGCTAGCCAGAGACTTGGTCCCATTAGATAAATATCATTATGTCCTAGAAATATATTTATGTCCAAGTTACTGGTATACATTCTGAGTCAAGATTTATGAGATCAGAAAAAATGTTGTAGTCATAAAGAATTTGAAAAAATGAAATATTTTTCTTCTAGTCGTATAGCTGGGCAGATTGAAATGTTCTCCTAATTTCTTTTGACATGCAGCCCATCTCTCATTAGCTTATAGGGGTGTCTGTAACTGTAGCACCTGTCAAATACTTATTTTCAATGATCGACGATCACATTAAAAAGACAGCCCAACCTCATCTTGTCTTTAAAGCAGAGAAAGAAGCCTAACACTAAATGTCTATTATGGAGCCAGGAAGGCATGTATTTTCTCAGGCCCTAAATCACAGACTGATGGTAAAATAAGACCCAAGCAGCTCTTTTGAATACCCCAGCCTTTCATTCTTTACTGATCTTAGAGATATCCACCCCAATCTTGATAAATTATCAGGGTATCACTTATCCTTCACATTGGCTTATATTTTTCCCTTAAACTTCCTCTCATGTGTTCCTTTTTCCATTGTGCTCATAATGAGTTATTTCACATTGGTTCCATCTCTGATGCCATCCAGTGGAAAATTATCAAAGTTAGAAAGAAAAAGTATATTGATGTCAGAGAAGAAAGCTGTCTAGTTTCCTAGATAGAGTGTCTTCTGGGATGATCATACTCAAGTTCAGATTTTTCCATTAAGAAATTTACAATGTCAACTATAATTGAAAAAAAAAATTAAAATTAAAATAAGTACGAAAGAAGGTAAGAAAGGAAAGAGAAAGAAAGAGAGAAAGGGAGAGGGAGAGAGAGACAGAGAGGGAGGAAGGAAGGGAGAAGTTTACATTATCTGTTAATCATGATCTCTGGGAATGACTCAATTTAATCAAACTCCTAAATGACTGAAATACAATTTTTTGGATTTGTTTGTTTTTGTTTTGTTTTTAATTTACTCCAAAGAAGACAACCTATTTGGTGACTAAAAATGGATGTCTTTCAGACCACATCTACATAAATAGCAAAGACACGTGGAAATAAATTAGCAATCAGATAGTTAGATCAGAATGTAATCTCCAAAAGAAAGGGAGAGATGGATGGGAAGCAATGATATGGAATAGCAAAGACAAATTGTTGGCATGTGTTTCACTATTATCCTTCCTGCAGCAGCGGCAGACACTGTTTGTCAATTATTGCACGCTTTTGATGATGAGCTCTGATACAGCCTTTGTATCCATCCAACACAGTCAGAGTTATTCTTTGAGATGAAATCTTATATACTATATCTGGCCTGGAGGGATAATTAGTCCAAGCCATGGATCTCTGTTTTCTACTATAGAACAGAAAATTCTTCACTAGTTGTCAGAATTTATATTTATTTATAGAAGGTTTAGGATCCTCTCACTGATGGGACTAGAAAAATATTGCCAAATTCTACTTTTGTTGTGGTGGAGCATATCTGACAAAATTAGAGATAGAGAATAACGTTGAATATTTGGAAAAAGACTTTGGAGGTAGGACCTGAGCATCTGTATTTGTAGAAACCTCCATGGAGATTTGATGCTTTTTAAAAACGCCGAAGTCATATACTGCTGGCCATCCAGGAAAAGAAACTACCCAGCCCATAAGATTCAACTGTCCTGTCTCTAGCATTACAGGTAACACTGACTAACTACAGCTTTGCTTGATAAGTGAGGACAAATACTCAAGACCTTCCAATATGGTGCTCTAGATAGCTCCTCCCAAGCAATTAGATACAGTATGTTGGGCAGTTATTAGTGTTGTTTAATTCTCTCTTTCTCTGAGCATGGTATAAAGACACTAAATTGACATTTGCCCAGTCTCCATTAAGGTTAGTGTGGCTGGGTGTCTTGACTGGCCTATGCACTGGCTCTGAAGAGACAAGCAAAGCTCTAAGAAACAGTTTGTGATTCATCACATTTCTCTCTCCCTCTGCCAAGTGCCTTGCATCATTCTACATGGTAGGTGCAGCATCAGCTTAGGGTTTACAGATATGTGGGACAGAGGCCCCAACTCACCCATGATAGGCATTGTGATGGTTAATTTTATGTGTCAACTCGACTGGCCAAAGGATGCCAGGCTAAACATTATTTCTGGGTGTGTCCATGAGGGTGTTTCTGGATGAGATTAGCATTTGAATTGATGGACTCAGTAGAGCATCCTCCTCAATTTATGAGGGCATCATCCCGATCTACTGAGAGCCTGAATAGAACAAAAGGAGGAGGAAGGAGGAATTTCCCCTTTGTTTTTCTGATTCACTGTAGGAGCTCATACAGCTCACCTCATCTCTTGCTCTCAGACTGGAATTTACAATTTAGGCTTCCTACCACCCCACCTGGGTCTCTAGGTTGCAGATAGTAGATTGTGGAACTTCTCACTGTCCATAACTGTATGAGTCAATTCCTCATAAATAAATAAACAAACAAACACATAAATAAGTTTTTATTTATCTGTTGTTTATATGTTTGGAGAACTCTAATAGGCATGCAGAGTGAGCAAGAAATAAATCTTTGTTCTTTCAAGCCATCCAGATATAGAAGTTATTTGTTCCTTAAGCGTAACTCAACCTATTCTAACTGACACATCATGTAAGGAAAACTTTTTTGCAATCCTTGCAAAATCTTTGTGGGAATGTTGAATAGGAAAATTTTGGTCTTATCAAGGTCCCTCCAATTTTGGCAAATTTTGAACATATAAGCAGATAGAAATAAGCTTTCTTAATATGGGGGCGGCGGGGGGGGTCGTGTTAAGATGAGGTCTCTAAAAAGGACCAAAGAGCAGATATGAACACAATAGGAAGGAGAAGGGGAAAGGAAATGAAGGAGAAATGCACATGGGAACAATTCTCTGGGCCTTGTGCAAACTTGTGCTGATTCTGACTTTAGATTTCTCCAGGACGACTGGGCAGGGGCCCAAACCAATCTGTTTTGGAATAAGATACGCTGAACCACAGTGTATACTGGGCTTAGGACTACCATTGAAAGCAAGACGGGAACAGCAATGGTTAAATGTTACCAGCTATCATTTTCCAGACAAACATTTAATTTTTTGTTGTTTATATGTCTCTTCCACAATAGGAAAAAATTCAAATAACTGATTTAAGGGCGACTTGATGCTAGAAAGACAGTATTTTTTTCTGTCTAGCTTTCGCAATATATAGTACTTTTAGGCTATGAAATATTTTTCAACAATACGATTACAAATTTTAAGAAGTGCCATCCAAAAACTAACTATAAACTATAAATCCAACTTCTAAAAGTTCACACAAGTTCACACATGTCAAAAAATAAAAATTTTTGATATAATAGAAAACATGTTTTCTTGGGTAAAGTAGGCTGCTGATATTTTTATAATGCTATAGATGATTAATTCCCGATTGGGTATACTGAAGGCACTTTCTTACTGCCTCTTTTCTTTTCAAGGATTTGTTTTCAAAGAAGAATGATAATGGCAACTCATGTAAAAATACTGTCCTTTCACAAAAAATTTTGTCAAAACTATATATTCGGTTATGGTTTTATGAAATTATAAGGTCTTAGGAATATATTTCATAACTGAATGTGGCACTTAAAAGATCTACTTTAATAGAACATACCAAAAGAAAATTCAATTGTAAGACAGAAATTATGAACAGTTTTGTCTCCTTCAAGTGAGATATTTAGTGTTTTTATGAATGGTATAGATTAATTCATCCATTTATTTAATAAAAAAAAAATACTTGTAAGTACTTATCATTTTCACAGTGCTAAAATTACCACTGTGAATAAGACAGATAAGAACACAAATTCATAGAACTTACACTCTATTGGGAGCAACAAATAAACAATATGTGGGTGGATGGGTGGCAGGGTGGGAGGGTGGAGGTGTGGGTGGATGGATGGATGGATAGACAGACAGACAGACATCACTGATGACTTTATTATACTATGCATAAGTTCTATAGATAAGGGATAATGAATGATGATCAGAGACATTAGTTAGATAAGATATCCAGGAAAGGCGTCTCTGACTAAGATACCTTTGGGAGGAATCCTAAATCATGTGAGAAAGAGTATTTCAGATAGAAGGGGGAGTAAGTACAAAGGTCTAAAGGAAGGAACAAACTTGGAAGATTTAAGAAACATATATTGAAAATGGCAAGATCTAAGATGAAACAATGGGAAAAGATAGTAAAGGTAGTGTGAAGAAAGATATCATTGGAGGCAAGGGGGTCCTCTAAAGCTGTAGCAAGGATTTTATGAAAAAACTATGTAAAACGTCTGGGTTGTGGTCAGGACTCAACCATTAGTCTTTCCTTCAGTTTTTTCCAACTATATTTAAGAAATGTCTAATCAACAGTCTTATCCACTGGGGTTTTAGTCCTCTTTCAAATTGATTTCCACTTAAAATGTAGGACACTGCTATCTCGCTATGCAGCATATCCTTTCAACCTTTAATTTGCATGAAAATTGCTACATCAATAATGGAGTCCTACATAAAAACCACAACTGTGAAATCAAGTAAACTCTACAAAGTGGCCAAACCAGAGGACTTGCCAAATGTCACCACTATCAATTAGAAGTCATAGTGATTTGGGACAACATTTTAAAAAAAGAATAAGAAGTCTTTCTTCTAAAATGCACCAATAAGAGTCTCCTTCCATCACAAGAACACAGGGTAACAGGGCTTAACATTATTATTCCCCACCATTCGGTACAACTGAGCACTGAGTGCTCACATGGTAGGGAACTGCTATGTTTTACTGTGAGCTCTGTGCTTTTTAAGATTACATATTCGTTGATTTTTCTTAAACACAACCTAAGGATCTCCCTCTTTCTCTTCTTTACCAAGTATAAAATTGAGAATCTTCAAGTTTTATCACTGCAAGGAGACTTTTTGGTTGAGGACCCTTGCTAGAATGTGAAGCATTGACTCTGTTCCTAAGATTTACATTTCTTACAGGATTCCTGGTGCTACCACCCATTGGCCTTGAGTAGTGTTGGAGAAGGAGATATTATTCACACTTTAGTCTAAATATGAACAAAAGACCCTTCTATTAATACCCCATAAATTAACTAAGACAACACAGGAATGGTCACATCTGACTGTCTGCTAAATGAAAAATCAACATCAAAATAAAGAATATCCTAAATGTAGATAATCTTGTTTACCATGAAAAACCTACTGGCTGTCAGCTCGTGGCTCTGTGCAGCTGAAGGCAATTCCTAACTTTTCATCTTCTTTCAACTCTCAAAATCTAGGAGTTCATTCCTACATATCTTGAATCTTATTCACCTTAGCTAAAGAGTTCAACAGAGAGAGACCCACATCTCCACTGCAGTTTACCTAGACCCATCTCTCCTCTGGTTGACTGACATCAAGAATAAAATTCATTTCAAACTTCGCCTCTTATTCCTCCAGAGGTAGAGGCTGTATTTTGATGGGTGCCAACAGTCCAATGTCTTCCAAAACAAATCTAGAAATGCAAGATCTATGTATCTCAGAGCAGTGGGTCATTTCCCTATTACAAATATTTCATTCTCCAAACTCCAGCTTTCTCAAAACATGGAAAGAATTTATGCCAAAGAAGATGGCATTTATATCTAACACCCATGCCCCAGTGTTATATTCTTTAAAATGCAGATGTTGTTTTAATAAACATTGTTTTCATACAATTGTATCTACATTATATTTCATAAGTTTGTAATAATTTTCAAGCTGTCACATTTCTCTCCCCTGCCCTCCAAATACCTTTATTTGTGGAATTGGTAAGAGAATAACTGTATGACAAGATAGAGCATGCTATGACCCATCTCCTCTAATAGACTGTAAGCTCTGAGAAGGGCAGGCTTTGTCTGAATCATCTCTCATGCCTCTGTGATTTTGCATATACTGGTTACTCTGCTTTAAATTCCTTACAGGTATACACTTTTCAATCTTGTTGGCTTTTCAGAATCTAAACTTTCTTTTACATTTGGAGAATTCTACCTATGTTTTACTACAGAAGCTGAAAATATCAGATATTGATTTTCTCAGACGCTCTTGAAGCTAAAGGATGAACACATGACCCAGGCTTTGTCAATCAGATGCGCCCACATTGGACATTGAAACAGGACCCAGCAGCACCAAGAAGTGGCAGCAAAAGAGGTTGCAATGAGCTTGAGTTCCCACGCCACAACTACAGGGCTATCAGTCAGTGTTCAGGGATTGAGCTTTTTTTACCAGACCAGTTCCAGGGTATGATTTTGATCTTTGTCTCTGGCTGTGTAAATCTGAGCCTGTTTTTTATTCCTCCTAACAATACCCTTTTAATAAAACTCTTTTTCTGCTTAAATTGGCCAGAATCCATGCCCCAAACTTCCAGCTAAGAGTTCTCGCTACACTTTCCTTACCTGGAGAACTAGCTCAAAGCTCCCAATAACAAGTTGATGAGTGAAAATATGAGGTAATAACCTGGCTATTATTGATAATTTCTGCAGATAAAAAGAAAATCAGTTTTTAAAAACAGACCAATCTCCTATATTAGAGCCTACAGATCCAGTTTAGAACACTATTCTTCTTTGTGTAGGAGCTTGGATTATCTTTCTAGATAAATACCCATCAATCTGATAACAATGCTGTACATTTGTAGTTACTCAAAATAATTCTTATCAGTTATGATGAGATAAAAATCCTTTTAAAAAAGAATGCTTTCCATTTTTAAAAGATGGAAATCCTCAGCTAAAGAGAGGTTTGTTTTCTTCAGGTGAGTGTTTTAGACCACAGGTTTCTGCACACTTTTACTGGAAATGTTTTAAAGTAAATGGCACATAACGTTTTTAGAGCAGAAATAGACATTTCCAAATGAATCTGCACAATCCAATCCATTTCATCATGGATTGAGGACCAAGTGAATCATGCTTAATGGCAGAAGTCCTTTCTTAATGGCTGAGGGATAAGACCTTTCCTGTCACCCTCCAGGGTCACTCCCTCTTCAGGCCCCCTCCACTTAATTCTAAAGCTTCTATTTGGGGAATCCTCTCCTCACCATGCTGAGGATGGAAATGCATGAAGTGTCCTCTGAACAAACTTGGGAATGCACCTCATCATACTGTCACCAAAATTTTAGGACACAACAGTGAGCAATGATGTGCAAATAGATCCACAAGTGGGCCATTGTTTCAGGCTGTGGTTATTCATGTGTCAGTGTGCTTTCAAAGTGCATGCTTCTTACAAGCAAGGTCAACAACAGACGCTTAAATTACATAGTTGCGGGTGTAGACAGAGCCTCCAACCTTGGCTCTCAATCAGAACAAAATCTGTGCTGAGACATAAAAGAAAGCTGTGTTACTGGGAATGCTCATCTAGAGAAACTAAAAATAGTGAGCTGCTTCACTGCAGATGCCCATGGGAACCTTAAGATAACACTTTGCTATATGTGAGTTTCAGGCAAAATTTATTTGCTCAACTACCAGCAGAGAAATCCTACCTAGAATCCAATAGGATAAATTGGGTTCCACTTTCTTGTCAATTTCAAACAATGGGTGACCGGGTCCTTCCTAATCATTGGCACAGTAGGAAAGAGTTCGAGATGGATTAGTTATGTCTGCCACGTGACTGGAAGTGGGGAGTAGTAGCAGGAGTTCTGTGGACTTGAAGACCCTGTTATCCAATGGCTCAATGTCAATTAAGCATTGGCTGATTTCTTCAACTCATTGTTGAATCCTCCTTCCATGGAAACTCCAACAATGTTTCCTTCTGCTTCTTTTAGAACATTTACTATATTTCACTCTTTATTATTTGCATGCTTCTGTTTCCCCCTTCTAGACTTTTAATTCCCCAGGGCAGTAAATGGCATTTTATTTGCTGTAACATTCCTCTCATATCTTAGCAATCTTCTGTCCATCCTTTTACCTGTTCCTTAATTCAGCAACAAGTATTGAATGCCTATTCTGTGTTGGAACCGACTAGGCTCTGGGAGAATGGCATTAAGATCCAGTCCATACCTTCAGTAAACTCATGGTCTAGTGGACTGTTGAATGAATGAGGCAAAAATTACATTCCAGTTTTCCCACTGGTGTGATCTTTGCTAATGATCATCTCTTAGAAGAGTTTGGTGCTTAATGACTTATGAAGTCATCCCAAGGAGCCAGACAGTAAACTGAGATCATATCAAGAGGTTAAAAGATTTGCTCACAGTTTCACCATAATATGTATTGACAAATAAACTGAAAAAGGTTTTTGAAAGTAGCCATGAAGCAAAAGGGGAAACCCTCTTCCATAGTTCTGTGACCTGAAGCCTCAGCTCTGACAATCATCCCAGCTTCAAACACAGCACATGAGCCTAAGCGTCTATGGTTGGCTGGTGATGGCCCCCACAAAGCCGTCCATATCCTCATGCCCAGAACCTGAGAATATGTAAGGTTACGTGGCAAAAGGGAGTTAAGATTGCAAGTGGAATTAAAGTTGCTAATCAGCTGACCTTAAGATAGGGATAGGATCTTGGATTTTCCAAGTGGGCCCAATGTAATCCCAAGAGTCTTCGAATGGGGGAGAAGGAGACAGAAGAGAACCAGAGAGACAACGGCATGAGGAGGACTCAGCCGGACACTGCTGGTTTTGAAGATGGAGGAAGTAGCCACAGCCAGGGAACCTAGGCATCCCCTTTAGTAACTGGAAAGGAGAAGGAAACAAATTCTCCTGGAGAGTCCAGAAGGAAATGCTAACACCTTGAGTGTATAGCCTTGTAAGACTCACTTTAGACTTCTGATCTCCAGAATTGCAAAATAAAAAATGTGTGTTGTTTTAAGTCATTAAGTTTGTAGTAATTTATTACAGCAGCAGTAGGAATCTGAGTCCTCCTGAGCAAATTAATTTCAAAATATCCTCCTTAACAGGATGTGTGTGTGTGTGTGTGTGTGCATGTGTGCACGTGCGCCTGTGTACGTATGTGAAATAAGAGAATACATGCACAGGGTCATCACACAGCAGAGCAACCACAGATGTCAGCTTCCTTCTGCCATTCCTTGGAAATACCATATACCAGTAGTCTTCTTTCTTTCTTTCTTTCTTTTAAAGCACAATTTAAACAATTTCTGTCCTATACTATTCTTTGACAACATTTGAAAACACAAAAGAAAACAAACAAAACTCTTCTTCGAAGAAAAAAGGTCTCCACATTAACTATACATGAGAATCACGTGGGGAACTTTCTGAAAATACAGATGCCCAGGAATTTAGACCAATCAAACCAGTCTCTCTGGGAGGAAGTCTCAGGTATAGGTCTCCTTGTAAAAGCTCCTCAGGTCACTAAGGTGTGACGAGGGTTGAGAACACCCACGCTGAAGCTGTGGAGGAGCTTTTGACAGCAGAGCTGAGAGAGCCTTGGTCTGGTGAAGACCTAGTTCCTCTCTCCCTGCACTTGTCTCCATTATGTCCACAATGTGACTTTCTGGCTCTTTTTCTTATACACGCTGGTTTTTCTATTTTGTTTGTTTTTTTCCAGAGAGCTCCTACCAAAAGAAAACTGACTCAGAAGTCCAATAGATAAAAAGAGATAAAAATAGGAGTTTAGGAAGCCTAGAACCCTTCTGACTCCAGCCCTCTGCATTTCCTCTGAAAAGTTCCAGAGTTGGAATTATTGTTTACTCGGGGAACCTCAGAGCTGAGCTGGACTTGAGCAATTGTCTGTGTAGCATGTTCCAAACCATATACCACAGACCATTAGGTCCTCGAGATGTTAACAGATGTCATCTGAATAAAATAATAACGAGGGGGAGGCTGTTGTCAAATACCTTAGAAAAACACTACCCACGCTGAGTTACTCTTGCGTATTAAAGGCTCTGAGATGCCAGATAGGATAGGATAAGATAGGATAGGATAGGATAGGATAGGATAGGATAGGATAGGATAGGATAGGATAGGATAGGATTAGTCAGACAGACAGATTAATCTAATACTTCCTAAACTTAATTGACCAAGGAACTGTTTTTGTCTGTCATCCAGAGGACCCAGTTTGGAAATTCTAATTCCTTCTTGTGAAAGATGAGAAAACAAGGCCTCAGGAGATGACATAATTTACTTAAAGGCATAAAGCACAGTCTGCCAATGTCTCCTCTTGACCCCCTGGGCTCCCCTGACCTGGGCTAGTTCCAGTATGCTGATGGCGTCCCCATCCCAGGGTGCCTGTGTTTGCTATCACTGTCTCAGAGCTTCCTCTGCTTCCTCTTGTTCTGGGTGCAGAGACTAATGAGAGCCTGTGCGTAAACGCTCCGTTTTGCATCCACCAGTGTGGGGTGTGCTCCCCGTAGATTCTCGGAGGCTCTCCAGCAGCCGTGAGCCCTGGCTGCCCACCTGAGTGGCCCTCCTATTGGTTTCGCTCTCTACCCGGGCCCTAACCCTACTTCCTCACCTGTGCTTCCTAGGATCAGTTTCCTAATGAGTTCTTGTGTCAGGACCTGCTTTGGTTAGTAACAAAGAGTTACTAACTCTGCATTTAAACAAAGTTAGGAATGATGATCTAGACTTATGGTCTAGTTCAGACAATAAATAGATGATTTTTTTAAAGTCATTATTTTAAGAGTGATGTTAGGTTCACAGCAAAATTGAGGGGAAAGTACAGAGATTTTCTATATATTTCCCGCCCCTACACATGTATAGCTTCCCTCATTATCAACATCCCCCAACACAATGGTTCATTTGTTACAATTGATGAATCTACAGTGACACATCACTATCACCCAAAGTCTGTAGTTTACGTCAGGGTTCACTTTGGTGGTGGACATTCTATAGGTTTGGACAGGTGTATAGTGACAGGAATCTGTCCTTATGGTATCATACAAAGCATTTTCACTGCCTTAAAAATTCTCTGTGCAAATGATCTGGTTTTTTAAATGAAATCACATTTAAATTCCACATTCCAAGTTTTAAGCAGACATAGACATTTTCTCCAGAGACAAGCAGCTAAATTCTACTGTCGAAATCAAAAATGTTAAAGCTTTTTCTTCTTTTAGACCTTAAATAAACAAACAAACAAACAAACAAACAAACAAACCGAGAAATAAGGCTGTGTTAGAGATAAAACATTTTGCCTTATCTTCAGAAAATAAGCATGGCTTCTCCATTTTGTGCCCTCTGGTAAAAGGTCACAGACAAATAATATGTCATGTTGCTAGAATGTTCCTTGAAAAGGAAACAGAAATGCTTAAGAAAGTTGAACTCAGAAATTTCTGAACAGGCTGCACATCTGAGGTGGCTCCTGGCTGGCTGTGTTAGAGATAAAACATTTTGCCTTATCTTCAGAAAATAAGCATGGCTTCTCCATTTTGTGCCCTCTGGTAAAAGGTCACAGACAAATAATATGTCATGTTGCTAGAATGTTCCTTGAAAAGGAAACAGAAATGCTTAAGAAAGTTGAACTCAGAAATTTCTGAACAGGCTGCACATCTGAGGTGGCTAGTGGCTGCCAATTTTTTTTTTTTTTTCAAAAACAGTGAATAAATTTGCTCAAGAAATTAGCTGTCAATAGCAGAGGTTGAAAACCTAGCCAGAGCTCTAAGTTTGGCCAAGGAGCTCAAACTATTTTCCAGATATTTGGGCTCAATAAAATTTAACACATTTTTCTCAGCAACTTCTTTTCCCATTTAATTTCCAAAACTTGAAATTATAAGGGAACTTTAGTGTCTGTATTTTAAACATAAGTTGGTATTAAGCTGGCAGATAAGCATTTTTTGATTATTCTTTCAATGGAAGAAACTACACTGTCTTTTCTCATATTATTTGAATGGTGCACAATTCTGCACGCTGAGGGAGGACATTTAAACTTGAAAGCTCATGAGAGAAGCTTACACTTTGAGAGACAGACAGAGAGAGAGAGAGAGACAGATAGAGAGAGACAGAGTGTCAGTCAGTCTATCGGGGCTTCGGGCAACCTGGCCTTATAGACTGGGAGGGAAAGGATATCTACTAAAGTAGAAAAAATGCAGCCCTTCCCTTTCACCTCAGAGGAGACTGATGATGTCTAAGGCCAGTTGGACAATAGTCAGGACGAGCATTACAAATAGATGAATAAGTTGTTAGAATCCATCTGCTCAGCTCTGAGGATTTGAAAAACTGGCTGGGTCCAGGGTTGTGTGCTTCAAAATACAACTACATCTGATCTGCTCTTCATCAAAAGTCACGGTTACTAGAAATACATTCTGAGAGTACTGCTCTTGTGCCCCGTGAGGGTGTGACTTGTCACTTCTTCCTAACCGCCTTCTGATCCTCAGTTCTTGTCACGCTCAGTGCCAGAAACTTTCCCTATCCTGTGGCCTGACCTCAATCCCAGACAAATGACCAGACTATCTGACTCTCTCCTTGCCTAGCTCTAAAAACAGATTTAGTTCTGAAGAGCAGAGAGTTCTGAAGACGTTTTTCTACATCTTCCTTGACCTCACACTGTGGAGCTCCTGCCACGGGAAAATACTATCTCATCTTAACATTTCCCTCTTTGATACCTCCAGCCAAGCCCTCTGCAGAGACATTCTGCCATACAATGCTCATGACCCTTCAGCAAAGCTCCCTCTGGAGATTACATTGGAAGTCTCCTATGAAGAATGCTTTAAGAGGGTGATGGAAAAGTCCCCTTTGACCAAAAATGACTCCCTCAGAAGCCTGTCACAAGACCAAAAAGTCCACCACTCATCTCTTTTCTCTGGATTAAAACACAGATGGCAAGTCTAGAAAGATGGGGAACATATGAAGTTGTTATCAATTATAAGCTCGCCGGCTAAAAAGAACCTACCAGATTTGCTCTGGCCACCAGTAGGGCTGATGAAAAGGGATCATGGACACAAAATATTTGCACAGATATCTAACAAAGGAAGATGCCTGGACATAGAGGTTAAGCAATCAAAATGTCTTCCTTTAGCTATAGAACTAAGGGAGAGGGGGACAGACGTTATACTATATGCCACAAAGAGGACATAACCCCAAGGAGAAGACACACAGATAGGAAAAGATGATAGAAATGATTATGAAAACAATGTCTGTAGTTTTCATTCAGTGAGAAGACATAGTGTTAAGCATTTGACACGCATTATCTTATCTGATTTTCATGATCCATGTACTAGGTAAGTATTCTCATTTCCATTTTACAGATGAGTATATTGAGGTTCATAGACAATTCATCCCTTATCTTATTCATACATCTAATAAGTGGCAGGTTGTAAGTTCAAGATTCCCCTCCAAAGGTCATTATCATTCCACTCAGCCAGACCATCCTCCAAATAATGTATTAGTTATATTATAAATAGGGAACATGTGTTCTTTCTCAGGGAAAAAGAAAAGAGAGCGAGAAAATATCCTACTAGACTTCAGACTAGAGGCTCGGCCTAGAGCACCAGAAATGTCAGTGAACTAAATCAACACTTGTTCTTTGGCCTCACACTCCACCATTCACCTAAGTCTGTGGCTCCAGATGGGGGTAGGCATAGGAGGACTCAGAGATATTGCAAGGAATCTGTGTATCCCTATGCACATCAAACCTTGTCTGCAGACAAAATACATCATGCACATATCAAGATAATTCTGTGACTAATAATATACCAGTTGATTCAGAAGTGTTATTGAATTCACAGTAGATATTTATCATTGTATATTTCCTAACCTAGGAATATTAAATGCATAATTAGAATCATATGGGATGGGTGCTATTGTTATTAAAAAGGGATTTTCAATCCTACAATGAACAAATTCCATTCCCAGATATATACTTAACAAAAATGAATCAGTATTCATCAATAGACATTATACAGGAATGGTCATAGAAGGATATTTATAATTTCCCCAAAGTGAAAACAACTCAAATGCCAACAAGAATTAAATGAATAAATACATTTGGTATGGCCAAATGCAAAAGGCATGGTCACAGAGCGGAATATGATACCGCAATAAATATGAACAGGCAGCAACTGCACACAACAGGATGAATCTGACAGTGTGACACAGAGCAAGGAAGCCAGAAATATAAAATGTATGCTTGGTGTAATTCCGCTTATATAATAATCCAAAAGAGGCAAAACTAAATCTTCGCTGTTAGAAGTCAGGAGCAAGGTAACCTTGAGTGGTGCAGAGACAGTGAGTGGAAGTTGAGTGAGGGGGGCTTCTGCAGAGGCTTATAGTGTTCAGTTTCTTGATCATCTGGATGTTGGTTACATGAGTGTATTCACTTTATGAAAATTCTTTGAGCTGTGCATGTGATTTTATATGTTGTTATTTATGTAAAATTTTAATAAAAGATTTAAAAAACAGAGGACGTGATCCCTATAACGATCCACCGCTCTGTGTAAAGGTTCACCCCGGCCAAGCTGAGAACTTACCCTTTGCCTCTCCATTTTTGTTCAGGTCATCTCCCCAAATTAAAATCATTCATGCCACCATCTCTACCTATAAAAACCTTCTTCATTCTTTAAGACCCAGCTCAACAGCACCACCTTCAAGGAACCTTCTCCACTTCTCCAGCCAGAAGTAAATTCTTACTCCCCCAAACCCTAGAGAGTTTTCATTGCATTTCTCTGATCACAATTCTGAGGTCTTCAGGGCTTTACACAGCACAGTGCTTGCCAAAGCTTTCTGGTGTTATAATAATATCCACATCTTAACCTCATTGTGCAGTGATTTATATTTGTCTTACTTCCTGCCCTCAAGAAGCTCACAGTGTTGAGAGAAATAGATATCTACTTATCTTTGTATATGTTTACTCATCTTTGTATTGCCCACCACACCCAGCCCATTACCACGTACACAGTGGGTACTCAGGCAGTGTTTCTGAATGAAGACAAAAGTCACCTGTAAAAAGCACTTGCAGTGAAAAAGATATCTTGATGAGCTCAGCAGTTCTATCTCCTATCTCTATAAAAGAAAATAAAGAAGACTTCAATATGAACACTGCCCTTTCTCCCAGGTGGCTGGTATTTTATTGGGGTTTATATGAAACTGAATATTCCGTTAGGGGTCCAATTATCTATACAGGCAAAAATGTGAGTTTTACACTACGAAGACCGAAGGCAGCTGAGATGTTTGGATCACAGTGATGGAGAGCTCAGCCCAATTCCAAGTTCCTTGGATCAACCTTGGCATGTGCTTCCACATATTAGGAAAAGAGATCCAACAATCAAATCAACAAGGCAACATGCAATGAAAAATGACAGAAGTGGCACTGAAGGATAAGCCTTCAAGTCCACTTCAGCCTGTCTCTCAGGAAGAGCAGTGGCATTTCTGAATAGTCTCCAATGTGTCTTCAATCTATAGTTCTGCCTCCTCTCTTCTCTTTTTCCTTCCTTCTTCTCAACAACCTGCACATCGTCTGGGTCAAATTCACTGTGAAATGATTTTTTTTTAATCATTAAGGCAAAATGAGCGGTGCTGGAGTGCTAAGATTCCTGAATTAATAATATTGCTGCCATCCGCGATTTTGACTTTCCCTTTTCTGTAGGCGGAAGCCAAAACATTAGGAGATATTTTCCAGCATTACAGTCAAACTGTGCATTTTTAGATCTGTGGGCAGGCTGAGTGATCTCTAGCCAGAGCCTCAGCCCTCAGCCCTACATTCCAATGTCATTCCCTTACCACAGCATCATTTCTGGCCTCCCCCAAGTCATTGCTTTGGAGAAAATGAAGCACATTTTTCAGAATTCAATTTAAGAATAACCCAGGCAACCTAAGGCCAACTGACAAGGCAGTTGGTGAAGTTGGCAGAAGGAAGAGCTGATATCAGCAAGACGTATGTGGTCAACACCTCCTGTCAATAAGATCTTTTTATACCTGTATCAAGAATTTTATTGAAAGCTGGAGTTTACAGGTCCAAACAGCCTAAAGTGTTGGCATCTTTTCCTTTTTACTACAATTGCGAGAAAACAGAGCATTCAAATTCAAATATGTATGCCAGCATGAACCTACTTACCATTCAGGTACCATCTTGAACATCATTTCTCACAGAAGTCTGGCCTGAGCCTAGTTCAGGTTAACAGTCTTCCTTCAAAGCGCTTGCCCAATTGTTATTTACTAATTACTTGTATAATCATACATGTATTGTCTGTCTCTTCACAGAAATATAAGTTCTGTGAGGGTAAGCCTTGCAGCTGTCTTGTCACGGCTGTGCCCCAGCATCACAGAGTTAATCAGGAGTACCTGACAGATACTCGTGGTTAACATCAGCCAGGTGACTACACAGACCGCTGGAACCTCACCCACCACAGTTGGAAACCAGAAAAGAAAGAAAAGTGTTTTTCATGAGCCAATATAGATGGTGAATCCATGAACAAATTTCCATTCCTTTTTCGTTCTCCCACACATCAGGACCCCCAAATGTCTCTTGTCCCTAATTTATGACATCACCATCCTCCAAGTCAACCAGTTTAAAAACCTAAGAAAAGCCATAAGCTCTGTCTGCTTTGTCAATCTCCCTACTTCCAACTAATTCATTCTACCTCTGCAAACTTTCTTCCAGCTGCTTGCCCCTCTCCTTCCCCTCAAGTCACCCCAGTCTAGAATCTTGCATCCACTTTTCTAGACAGCTAACTGGCTTCTGATTC
>NW_006434825.1:3725114-3728599 GCF_000325575.1 Pteropus alecto | reverse complement strand
TTAACCCAATCTCTTCATTTCTAGCTAGCAGATAATTTTTGGAACTTTTAGATCACTCCCTACAAGGAAAAGCACTAATAAATTCTCCCATACCCTGGTGAATACAGTGCAAATCCATACCTTGAAATGCTCCTGGGTCCCCAAGCTGTATCCATGTGATCCTCTGGTGTTCAGTAGAAATGCCACTTTATGCAGGAGGACTTTTGTAAATCCACGTCCACCTGAAAATGCAACCAAATGCTTCCACCGTGTTTTTTGGAACTTTGTAAATGTTTAATTTTATAAATTACAAAGCATCTGTTAAATTGTTCCTATTAGTCTGGAAAGATCTTCCAGCCATAATCTAGATCATATTGGTTTTTGTTTACCCCAAAATGCCTAACACTATGTCTGGCACATAGTAGCTTTTCAAAAACATTTCTTGAACTTAATCAAATTCACTCCTTCAGTCATTCTTTCAAATATGCAGTTTCTGTTTACCAACTCCTGCCCCATCCTGGGATAATGATGTCGAATAATTGTGTGACCTTAGGAATGTGACTTTAACTCTTCTATGCCTTAGTTTCTTCCTCTGTAAAATGAGCCATGCTATGGATGAAATAATGCAAGTAAAGCACTTAGCCCACTGTCTGGCACATAGTATATGCTCAATAAATGTTAACCTCGTGTTATTATTATTATTGTCTCACAAAGCAGTCTGTTCCATTGTTGGGCAGATATGATGACTAAAACATTCCTCTCAATTTTGAGTTCAAATATTTTTCCCTATAACTCCTATTCATTGATCATAGTTTCTTTGCCTGCGGGCAACAAGAATAAAGCAATCCAAAGCAGGCTCAGACACACTTTTAAAAATCTGATTCTCAGCCCCGGACCTGGAATAAAGAAGGGAAAACAGGGGTCAACTGAGGAGAGAGAGCTGGATTTCATTAATTCCATGGATTTCTGAAAGGGCTAAGGTTCTGTAAGTTGGTGTTCATTTTCTACCTTAGGAGTTTCACTCTGGGAGTCCAATATACTACTTAAATTTCACTTATTTCCTTTAGCTGTAGGATTTGGGTAAGTGAGAAAAATTCTGCAAAATGACTTCACTATTGGCAATAATTTGCACTTGGCCAAATTGACCTGCAATTATTCTAAGAGTATCAGAAGTTTCCAAATTAGCTTAGGCCCTGTCTGGTGCTGAGTAGGCTCCTTGGGTGGGTCATGTCCATTCTTTGAGTCTAGCGCAAGATGGATCCAGCTGCCCTGAAGAACTGTGTGTCCCGCGTCCTCATTTCCCCCAGCACCTGGTGTAGCTCGTCCTAATAACTATGACACTGACGGACTTGCTTTCATTTCTCCAGGTCCCCACGTCCTCTTCAATGATACTCCAATACCTTGGAGTTACTTATTTTTTTAAGAAATGGCCTCTACTGACAGAAGGTTCTTTTCTTTAAGAGACTAGGTTTTTCACTTTTTCAACATGCCCTACAGCTGATCTGTTGTGCTACGAGGTTGCATAAACCAAGCTGTGAAGAGGCTTCCACATTCGCACAAAATGACACTGTAGGCTTATCTTCAGAATTCTAAAACCATTTCCAGAAATGCAAACAAGAGTCTGTACCTCTTTAGTGGTTGTAATGACTTATTTTCAACTACTAAATTCAGAACAATCATAATTTTCTTCTCACTAAAGGGAAATGAATTATGTAGTATTTTTACATAATTGAATATCTACTCTATCTCACTTCATGACAGCGATAGCCTCCTAACTGACCCTCTGCATCTACTTTTGTCTTCTATGACCTATTCTCTACCAGACCTCAGCATGATTTTTTAAAAATATGCCATAATATCTTACACCCTGCTTTAAAATATTCCAGAGCTTCCATTGTACACAGACTGAAATCATAGACCTTAAAACCTTATATACTCTGGCTTCTGAGATCTCTGCCTGCCTTCACACCATCCTTCCCTTTGCTTAAAATAGACAAGCACACAGAACTCCTCACGGGTCCTCAAATGTGTCAAGTCTGTCCTGAATAAGTTTTTGCACTTATTCTTCCGTCCACCTGGGTTATTCTTCCCCAAGTTCTAAATATATGGCTCAGTCTCATGTTTTTGCTCCCATCTTGCAGTTAGCTTTCTCTGAGAACTCTAAAGAGAATCCCCTTTCTTAACCTGCAGATCCACTCTTTAAAGAATTCAGCTTATTTCCTTTATGTTGGCCTTCTTGGGAATGCCATAATTCGTGTAGTCAATAGCCCCAACTCTAAATGAAAGGCTAATGTAAAGAGAAATCTACGAACTTAGACGTGCTGCATTGCTCACTATGGAGGAATAAAATAACAATCTTCTAGTCATGAAATTCTATAGTCATCATATGAATCATCTATAAAAATTACCTCCATAACAGCCACAGAAACATTGCCAGGGAGAAGTACTGAGAGGAAGAAAGAGTCTCTTCTCTTTAGCAGGGTCTTGTTCACTCTGTGAGGAGGAAATCCTACCCATGCTGAAGCTTCTCACTGCCACCGGAAGAGCCAAGTTTGATGTGACTGCAACAACAGGTTGCTTCTTTAATACTCCAGTTTCCTTCTAGAACTGAATTACCAGCCTACTTCATACTCCTTAGATGTGACAGGAGCAAAAAACTGATCTGAAGAGGAATTTCTCCTTGATCACTGTCCATTTTCATGCTCCTCAGAAGACAGACACCTGATACAGGAACTTCTCTCAGTGGTGAACAAGTAGGCTGGTGGCTTGTAGAGTTAGCTGGAGACATGCTGAAGTTTCACGAGGCCTAGAAAATGAATGAATGAATCAATGAATGAATGAGTAAATAAATAATGAAAAATAGTAGCAATATTAGTCAAATATTTAATGAGTATTCTTGTACAGAAGTGGCTCTAATCCTTTCCCATATGTTATTTCATTTAATTCTCATATCGGTTTTATGAAGATGCTGATACGATCTCTCCATTTTACAGATAAGAAAACTGAGGCACAAAGACATTAAATAAACTAACCCAAGATCATTCAGGCAGCAAGCTGTATGTCAGGATTTGAATTTAGGAAGTCTGACTTCAACACCTTTGTTCCTAATCACTTACTGCCCCTCTTTTTGCCAGATAAACCACAAGTGATGGTGACAGCACTCAAGTACTCAGAATTCCAAAAAGAAAAGGTTTGCAAAAGTGGCTATGCAAAGCCTCTGCCATCTTGCTGAAATGATGAGAGACTGAGGAGTGTCTCAGCCCTGTGTGATTCGATCTCAAAAAAGTTCTGGGGATTCTTGCAACATCTCCCCTCTTCCACTGGGCAGATCTCTTGTTACCTAACTCTTGTCTACACTGTTTCAGTAGGTTTCCCATCACCAGTGTCTTCTTTGTCATTATGCAGCCAATTGTCACTCTAAATCTCAGTTCTAATCACATTGGCCCCTGTTACCCATTACCTACTAAACCACCTGGCTTCGAATCCCAGCTTCGCCTTCCTATGTA
>NW_006434825.1:3718874-3725100 GCF_000325575.1 Pteropus alecto | reverse complement strand
CCTTAACCTCATCACAGGTCAGGTACCTTCACCTTAAATGGGACTAAAATAACTTTCTTACAGTGTTCTTTTGAGGATCTAGTTTGTAGCGATGGTTCAAAAGTGGTAGCTGTGTTGCAAAATAAAGCACTGAGCTTTTAAGATTTTCTATGTGCCCGGTTCCTACCATTTCTAAGTTTATCCCTCACTAATGCCCTTCAACAAATATTCCTCCCTCTGGGGTTCGCCTTCTCTCCTCTAGTCTAGCATTCCTCCAAGGGTGGTTCTTAGACTCTCTGCACCAGATTCAACTGACGTGAGCTTAAAATTCAATTCTTTAGTGCCATCTTCGGCCCTGTTAATCAGAATTTCTCTGAATGGATCTCTACTGTTACGACTTTTAACAGGCTCCCCGGGCAATACTCGCAAATACCAATGACAGAGTCGCACTGCTCTGTCTATAACGATACGTTCTCTGTGCCTGACATTCCTTCCAGCTCTCATATCTGTCACCCGAATCCCACCAATAATTCAAAGGCCGACTTAAATTTATCCCCCTTCATAAAACCATTCCAGATTCCTCCCTCCAGAAATAATCTGTCCCTGCTTTGAATTATCATGGTACTTATTTATATACATGACAACTCTCCCGAACATTTTCAGGCTTCTTGAGGTGAGAGTCACTATGTAATTCATATTAATATTTCCCAGAGTTATCTATCCCAGGGCCTTGCATAGAGTAGATAATCAGTGAAAGTGAATCAAATGGGCAGGATGGAGTCCAATCCCAATATTTTCAGATCATCTTTACAAACCACATGTATTGAGCAATAACTGACTCATTTAAGGAACAGAAGGAGGGAAGTTGACCAAGCAGACTTTATTCCCTTTCTCTCTCCTCCCCTTCTCTCTGATTCTGCTACCTCACCATCCAGGATCACCCCTCAATTCCTTAGTCCGAGTCTTGCAAATGGGGGGAATGGATGGAAACTCTTCATTACTTCCCTTTAGCACAGTGGAGACTTGCTGACAAAGTTAGGTATTTCTCTGTGTATTTAAGAGTAAGCAACAAGGAAACCAACATAACAATCATAAACCATGTAAAAATATCAAGTTGCCCTGGTTCTAGTTTAGCCCAAAGGGCTGAAATAATTTCTCCAGCATCTTGGCCAGCTTCTGGCTCCATGAGCTCTGCAGGTTGGTTGCTGTTCTCATTACTGCTAAGCAAAAACTAATCACTCACTCATTTGCTCCCTTCTTAAAGTACTCCCAGTACTTTCGCTCCTATGTATTAGCTCGGGCTCTATAACAAAATACCATGGATGGGGTGACTTAAATAACAACCATTTATTTCTCAGAGTTCTGGAGGTTGGAAGTCTGAGATTAGGGTGCCAGCAGGGTTCGGTTCTTGGTGAGGGCCCTCTTCTGGTTGAAAGGGTCCTGGGTACCTCACTATATCCTCCTTACATGACAAAGGGCGGGGAGAGGGAGAGAGAGAGAGAGAGAGAGAGAGAGAGAGAGAGAGAGAGAGAGAGAGAGAGAGCGCGAGCACGCAAGCGAGCTTGGGATTATTTCTCTCCGATCTCTTCTCATAAGGGCACCAAGTCCATTCACAGGGGCTCTACTGTCATGACCTAATTACTTCCCAAAAGCCCACCTTCAAATACTATCACACTGCAGAGCTGGACTTCAACAAATGAGTTTGGGGAGAGTGGGGGACGCACGCATTTAGTTCATAACACCCACCCACCCATGTTCTCTGTATATCTCATCCTGGATTTTGTTGAAGGTGGCACACCTTATCCCTAGGCAGTGGCAAGCAAGATGACACCAACTATGCCAATGTAATCTCAGACCTACTAGTGTAATCACATTGCAATAAAGCAAGAACAATTGTATTCATTTCCTATCCACATTTATCTCACTCACTATGGTCCAACCATGTCGCTAACCCTGTCATTCTTCGAACACGCCAAGTTCTTTCCCACCTCAAGCCTTTACATGGGCCATTTCCTCTGCCTGCTATGCTCTTCCCCTATTCATATGAATATGTGAAGCTTTTCTTTAAAAATAATTTTTCCTTTAAGCCTCAGCTTAAATAGAATGTGCAACGGGGGCTTCTTAGAATGTACCACAATCCTAGAACATACCACAATTTGTCTATTCATTTCTTTATTTGCTTAGTCCTAGTCTGCCTTTCCAGAAATGATAAAAAACTAAACAAGGTCAAGAATTGTGTCCACAAGAATTATTTGCCATTCTTGACATACAGTAGCTGCTCAAAAAATATTTGTTGACTGATATAATAATTGCACAATATATAATCACAAGGAAAGATCATGTAATAAAATATATCAGATCTTTTGTTCACATACAATTTTACAATCAGGAAATATTTTTTATTTAATTTTATAACAATATAAGATTTTAACATTAGCTCTATAATTTATTTTGCTGATAAAAGAAATAGGTCCTTCTCATTATCCTGGAATATGATTTACCATAATACATATCCTATAGACTCTGAATAATAAATCTCATTTCTCTCAATGGAACTCACCTCCTAGGGACTAAAAGTTGACATCCTTATGAGACATCAACAAAAAAGAGACAATTTAAAGAAGCAGATGTGGCTATTTTTGAAGAAAAAAAAAAAATCTACGTTCTGTTTTAACTTTGCAAGTCTGAAGAATTCTTCCATGACAATACACTGAGAACTACTTCATGAAAATAAATAGCCACAGAGGAATATGGATTTAATTGCATGAATTGCTGCATTAGCTAAAATAAAACAGCTGTGATCACATTCTGGGGTAAAAACCATTGTTCAACAAAGAGTTCTGTTAAAGATAGCCCCAGTGATGAGTCTGGCTTTCTAAAATCAGGCATACAACTTCCTGGACCACCCATTGTTCTTAAGGTAATAGTGATTCCGATTTGGGGGGCATGTGGGTTGTACAAATGTCTGTGCCATAGGATACAGGACTGCTTGATAGATTTTTCTCTTTCCCCCAAATACACAGCTCAAGTTACTTAAAATTACTCGGCAAAACAAATTCCTTTCATATTTCTATAATCCCAAGGCACAGGAAAGGTGCTGGGCTGGCAGCTGGGGCTTTCAGAGTTCCGATTGACTACAAGATGAAACTAGAAGCAGACTTTGTCCAAGCTCTTTCTAAGGAATCTTTGTGAGCAGACCTTGGTCCCTGAGAAAATGAGTCTTCAGAGTGGTGATATTTGATATTTCTCAAGATCGGAAACCACCTTGAGATAATGCTACAGCCTAGAAAATGCCACAGAAAATTCATATATATGTTTTTAACACAAAGTTTGAAGTCTAGCCTCCAGAAGCTCTGTAAACACTCTAAAATTATCCATGGACCACAAACTCAGAACTCTTATTCTAAAATGCTGAAGCAGGGCTTGAGATGGGAAAAGCCCAGAATTCAAAGAGTTTTTTTCACCAACCACCGTCATGTATCTACTTTAAATAGCTCTGCCACATACCCGTCTCACCTCTAACACTTCCACTGGACCATCTGCACACTTTGAAACATGCAATCACTATCAAAGCAAGCAGATAAGTGGAAAGTTTGAGAAAAGAGAAGCAAAAGGGCTTTTGAGCAGAAGCTCAAATTTCTAAATTTCGAATATTCTGGCCAATTCTACATTCCTAAGCTTCTGTTCCACTGACTTCACAAGCCAGTTATTATCAAAGTTAAGTGTACCTAAACGTCAGCCTGGGAAGGTTACCTTAAAATGAGATAATCATGTTAAGTGAAATAAGGCAGACAGAAAAAGTTGAAAACCACATGACATCACTTATATGTAGGATATAAATCTAAAAGCAACAATCAGGACAAACAAACAGAGATTCATGGACATGGTCAAAATAGACTAGTGACTACCAGAGGGTAGGATAGAGGGGGAGAGGAGAGGTAGATGGGGTAAAAGGGGTCAAATCTGTGGTGACAGAAAGAAATCTAACTGTGGGAGATGAACATACAATGCAATATATATACACCTTACTGTTGAATGGTACACCTGAAATCTACTGGATTTCATTAACCAATGTCACCATAATAAAAATAAATAAAAATAAATTTTTAAAAAGTGCAGATTTCTAAGTCTCAACTGGCTTCTGATTCAAAAGGGTTCTATGGTTTTTATTAAACACCCAGGCGATTCTGAAGTAGGTGGTCACTTAACCGCGCTTGCTATGCCACTATTTCCTTCTCATCTACACCCCTTTTTAGGGAAGCTTTCAGGAAGGAGATGGAGTGAGAGGTTTCCAGATGACTCAGTGACTGAGAAATGCCCAACTACCGATTATCAATTGAATATTTGTCTTAATTGCACTTGCAAAGTCCCTTTCGCCATGTAGTAAAACATATTCATGGTGTGAACACCAGAGGAGAAGACCTACCTGATTACTACTTCTTTGAGAGCAAAACCATGCCTTTTCAACCCACACGATCTACAACCACTCATAAGCACAGATTAGGTAAAAGCAGCACCTGTTGCTTTTGCCTGTCCAGCATTTATTCCCCTCTGCTCCCCATTCTTTCCTTGTAATCGTGTCTCCGTTTCCCTTTAGGAACTATCTTCCTCCAGTCTATGTCCATTTATGTCAGACTGGGCTGACTCCACTCCCTGATTCGAGATGTGGACACATGATCTATGTTGTGCCAATCAGCATAATCCATTTCCCTGACACAATGATTGGTATGTGATTGTCATGTGACCCAAGCTTGGCCAATGAAACTCAGTCCTGGAACTTTCGCAAGTATAATTCAAGGAAGTGCGTAGCCTTTCTGTGTAGGTTGCTGGGGCTAGGGAGTTCACCAGCCATCCTATCACCACAAGGGGGAGAACTGCTCTAGAAAAGAGCAACACAGATACAAGTAGGGCTGAGAGAGAGACAGTGGCCGAGTTCTAGAGATCTGATTCCTGGATTCAGCCATGCCGGAAGCTAGCCCTACCTCCCAAACTTTTCAGTTATACAGAGTACACAGCTGATATAAGAGTATTTGAGCCAACTTAAGTGTGTTTCTACCACTTCAACCAAAAAAATCCAGGTTTATTTAATGCTTAATAAATGTTAACTGGTTAATAGCCATGCTTAGATTTGGGAAATATTGAATATATTTGGGTTCTTAAAGCCCACAAAATACTTTTTGCAGAAGAAGGTCAGTTGTTTAACTTATATCTTTGTCAAAAAAGACTGATACAGTCATAAAACTATGGCCTTTGGAACTGGACAACTGAATTTGGATCCTAGCTCTGACACTTACAAATCGTGTGGCCTTGGGCAAGTTACTTAGGAATCTTTAAGCAGGACAAGACTACAGTAAAAACCACATTGTTTTTAGAAGATCACTTTTATCTAGATGATGGATTGAAGGGTAAAGAGGCAGCAGCAGGAAAGTATTATCAAGTTCAGGCAATAGTGCATGAAAGTTAGACTAAGGTGGCATTACTTGGGATGCAAAACCTATAAGACTTTGTGGCAAGCTGAAAATGTGGGATGTGAGAAAAAGAGAGAATCAAAGTTCCCAGAAACTAGTTCAATTATTTTTATTCCAAGACATTAAAATAAAGAAAGAAATGCAGCCTGCTAGCCAGGTGGTGGGTGCTCTTAGATTCTAGTTTTTTTTTCATGTCACAAACAGCTTCTGGGGTAGACCTGTAGCTTCCCTCCTCTTGAAGGAATTAAGCAGCTTCTCACCTCTAGACAACAGAGGGAGATCTTGCTAGTAGGTGATGCTTCCATCACTTTGATTTAAAGCTGTTTCCACGAGTGTTAGAGGAGTCCCACTGGTGGTATATTAGGTGGTTTTAGGTAGATTACACAATGACTAGCTGCCTGCAGACAAGACATTAAATAACTCTGAATCACATGGGGAAGAAGCTGTTCTCCTTCGGGCCTCTTGATTATTTTGTCAAGAAAAGAAAATCTCAAGGGGGGCCTAAAACATCTTTAAATCCTCTTTCTAGCACTTTCTAATCCCCTTGTTTGACAGGGAAGAGGTCTCAGGCTCAAAACCTTCAGGGGGCCACAGTATCGAGCTGAAATTAAGTAATATTGTTGTGTGTTGAATTTATTTTTACACACATACTTTCTCTTGATGGCAAGTCGTACTGATTTTCCACTTATAATAGCTACACAGCTCGTCTTAAGATACGATTACTTTAAAGAAGAACATTTTTAAAAAGGAAACTAAAGAAAAAAAAAAATTCTTGCTGT
>NW_006434825.1:3711195-3718848 GCF_000325575.1 Pteropus alecto | reverse complement strand
GAATTGAGGAAAGGGTCTACAAACGATGGCTATCTCAGGCCAGGAGTTCTAACACCTAATTCATCAGTAGTGGAATTTCTGGTACTACGACAAACGTCTTCTTAGGAAGCATAGCACTCATTACATCATTAAAAGCATACCAGGCGGCTAACTAAAAGCCTACAGTGAGTAACCATGCCTACTCCTTGGACAGGTACCAGACCAGAAGCACGGGGCACCTTGTCCTGCCCGGGAAGCAGTTTCTCAGCACCTGCAGGGTTTCCATCCCTAACCAGTGCTGAGGACAGCTGCTGCGTGTGCGCGCAGAGCCCTGCAAGCCTCTGGGAGCCCAGTGCAATCTCCTAAACAACTCCTTATTCTAAACAATCCGGGAATTTGGTTCACTCTTTAGAGTAAACACTCTCAGCTATAATGTTTTTAAACGCCTGGGCTCCCGCTCCCAGACAGGGTAGCTCGCTCAGCTTTGCGGGGGTACGGATGCATCAGCCTTCCAGGAGCACCGACACACTCCTGAAGAGCATTCCTTCACACGTGCCGCAGGAAAACCTTAGAGACGGGCACATCAAACCATCTGACATGGGGGTGTTTAATTTCGCGACCGATCTCTTGTTTGTTGAGGAGGCAACTTTTCAAGGGAGAAAAAAATACTCTGGCTGAACAGGAGAGCCCCAACGCTACTAAACGTCTCCCTCTAGTGGACCTTTTCCTGAGACTTGTAAATCATTCAGAGCTGGAAGCACAAAGAATTTCAGTTAAAAATGGTATTACAAACGAAACAAAACAAGTAAATTGCCAACCATGTTCAGTCCTTGGCCCGTATATATTTTTTTTTCCAACTAAGATCATTAGAAAATAAATAAATAAATTACTTGACATCAACCAATATGTCCTTGAAATTCAACCAATATGTCCTTCTGTAGGTAAATAGAAAAATATATACACTGTAGTTCATCCAGATCATGGAATATTTTTCAGCTAAAAAGAAATGAACTACCAAACCACAAAAATACATGGAAGAAACTTAAATGCATATTGCAAAGTGAAAGAAGTTAATCTGAAAAGGCTTCATACTGTGTGATTCCAAATATACGACATTTTGGAAAAGTCAAACTGTGGAGACAGTAAAAAAAAAAAAAATCATTGTTTGCCAATGGTTAGAGGGGAAGAGGGATGAATATACAAAGCATGGTGCAGTGGTCCCAAAAGTCAAACTGTGGAGACAGTAAAAAAAAAAAAATCATTGTTTGCTAATGGTTAGAGGGGAAGAGGGATGAATATACAAAGAATGGAGCAGTGGTCCCCATCTTTTTGGCACCAGAGACCAGTACTCCTATGAGAATCTAATGCCTGATGATCTGAGGTGGAGCTGAGGCAGTGATGCTAGCGCTGGGGAGCGGCTGCAAATACAGATGAAGCTTCGCTGGCTTGCCCATTGCTCATCTCCTGCTGTGCGGCCCGGTTCCTAGCAGGTCACAGACTGGTACCAGTCCACAGCCCAGGGATTGGGGACTCTCGGCATAGAGGATCTTTATGGCTGTGAAACTATTCTGTATGATGCTATAATGATAGATGCATATCATTAAACATTTGTCCAAAATCATAGAATGCACAACACCAAGAGTGAACCCTAATGTAAACTATGAACTTTGGGTGATAATGATGTCACTGTAGGTTCACCGATTGTAACACATGTACCACTCTGGTGAGCAATATTGATATGGGAGAGACTGCAAATAGGCGGCGGGGGTGAATGCGGAATCTCTGTACTTTCTGCTCAACTTTGCTGTGAACCTAAAACTACTCTAAAAAATAAAGTCTATTTTTAAGAATAAAAATTAAAATGCATAAATATATAAGTGAATAAATTAATAAAGTACTGGGGGAATCCTGCTCTGGACGTGTTGATTATTAATAAGGAAGATGCAGCCCCTTCCTACTCCAAGCGTGGTCTGGGACCACCAGCATCAGCACTGTCGGGTCTCTTTAGAAATTTGGTCTCAGGCCCCACCACAGAACTGCTGAATCAGAATCTGCATTTTAGTAAAATCTTTGAGTGATTTATATTAAATTGTAAGATGTGTTGATATAAAATGCATGGTCCTTGCCTTTGCGTTGCTTTCAGACTGTTAAACACTTGGTAGGGGGGCGGGGAACTTTTGGTTCAGTTCGAGATGAAAAGCAACAATGTGGTTAATGATAACGAACTTCACGCTTCTGATTTCACTTCTCAGTACCTTTACCCACAAGTTTTTCCCAGCTGAGATGTCAGTACCTCTTCTCCATGTGTATAGTTCTTGCTAAATATTATTCAGTAAGTATCATTGAAAATTTACCATGTATCAGGCACAGGGCTAGACATAACGCTTCTTAAGAAACGTGCAGAAAAGTTAACAGGAAATGACTGTTTTGTCCAACTCTTCTATTAGATTAAATGTGATAACAGGAGCAAGCACAGGGGCTCTTCCCGAAGGGGTCTAGGAGAAGGATGTGAACTACATTTGTTCAGCACCCACCAGGCGCCAGACACTATTTGTTATCTCACTTCTCACAGCCATTTCACAAGGCGAGAATTATTCTCCTCATGTGCCTGATAGGGAAATTGAGTCACTCAATAGTTCAACAATTTGCCTAAAGTCTCACAGCTGAAAGCAGCCAATCACCACAGATAGTTGGGCCCCGCATCTGGTCACCTCCCGTCTGCTATATTTCTATGGTATAATTCTGTCATACAGCTGTGAATACCCTTTAGGTAATTTGGGGGAATTTTTGAGGAGGGAATCTCAATCTCATTTTCCATGAGACCCGCAGGGAAGGGGTTGGACTGATCACATCCGGCTCCTAAGGGGCAGGCAACCACCATTTTACATCTGAGTTCTGTTATAAGCGAAATCTCCTAATCCTAAAATGGAAATGGGTTTCTTCTCACACTTGTGGATTCTGTAGCACTGTACTAAGGACTTAGAGAGAGCACACAGTAAGAGAGAAAAGTGATTTTTAAAAAAAAATGCAAGTCCAGTCACAGGACTCCTTTGCTTAAAACCCTTCAATGACTTTCCAATGCCATGGTATGGACTTGGGTCTCTCAGTCCTTGCGTGGCCTGAATCCTGCTAGCCTTATCTCACCTACTACTCTTTTTTTTTTTTTGAACTCTTTGCTTCCTTCTGTTAGCTCTTAAATTCCATGACCCCTTGTGTCACAGGACCTTTGCACATGAGCTTTTCGCTTGACCTCCTTCATCTGAAAAACTCCTGATCTTCCTCCAGATTTCAGTCGAAACATTTTTTCTTCAAGGAATGCATCCTGATCTCCCCAGCCAAGTGCTGAGCTTCCTGTTAGGCATGCTTATTGTACTACGTACCATTCCTTTGCAACTTACCACATTTATAATTGAACTATTCTTTCTACAAATATTTAATAGCCACTGCCCTCTCCAGATCTGCAATGTCCAGTATCATAACCACTGGTCCAATGTGGCTACTAAGCACTTGAAATGTGTCTAGTGTTATGAAGGAATTGGATTTTAAATTTAATTTAATTTAATTAGTTTAAATTTATAAGCGCATACTTGATTTGCTTAATGGGAATTTTAAAAGCTTGGAACAACTCAGTATGTGAATCTACTTTTCAACTGTATATTTTATAAACTCTAAATACAGATTAAGTGTTTCCAGAAATGTAGTATCTGAATTGAAATATGCTGTATGTCTAAAAACTACACTAGATTTTGAAGATTCAGTATGAAAAAATAATGTACAATATCTTACTAATAATTTTATATTGCATATATGTTGAAATGATAATAGTTTAGAGATAATGGGGACAAAATATATTAACGATAGGTTTATTAAATTAATACGTTCATGAAATTAACAGGTTAATTTCACTTGTTTCTTTTTACTTTCTACTGTGATCCCTAGAAAATCTAAATTCTATATGTGGATCACATTATAGATCTTATTGGACTGTATTATAGATCTTATAGTACCTTGAAACTGGAACTATGTATCTATTTAACTATTTTATGCTCAGTACTTAACATAGGATCTGGCTAATAATAGGTGTTGAATAAAAATTTGTTTGACATTTGAATAAATGAATGAGTATCCATACTTGTCGAGGTTAAGAGAGAGGATGGCACATTTGTCCTATATTTTCTGACTCTATGCTAATGTTTTCCTTGCCTAGCATGGGACCTTGAAAATAGTGATAATAATTACAACTACCCCTTTCAGTCACTTACTATGTGCTAAGTACCCTCAATCTATTTGAGATTTGTTGTAAAAATTAGTGGTAATGTATGTTAAATAACTTGTCCAAAGTCACTTCATTAATAGACAGTATTTACATAAGAAAGCTTGCTTATGAATAATTGAATGAATGAATAAGCAAACCTACAAAGCCCAACCAGAGTCAGTATAGAATTTTCCAAGGCCCCTGCTGCCTTGAACATGTGTATGAATCCAGTTTTATCTGATTCAAGACTGCTTGCCCCAGCTTAGAAAGGCTCATAAGAGATTTTTAAATATAAAATCCTGGAGTAGAAACAAGAAAAATATTCTATTGACCAAAAAGTAGGTTGCTCGGGTTAGAACAATAAATTCAATTTTGAAACGCTGAAGACACACTTGCCCTCAGGAGCTTGAGAGAAGGTCTGGGCCATGGCTCCAACTCATCTGTAATTTGGCCAGACGTCCTCCAAAAGTACCACAAAACCCAACAGATTAGAACTAGATGAAACCTCTATGTTCTTGGGCCATATGACACTTCAGGCCAATTATCCAACCTTCCAAACTCAAGAAAACACACTATATATTTGGCCACACGCTTTGCTCTCAACTTTTAAACCTATATGTACATTTTAATGGCAATTTAATCCATATGGTTCAGATTATTTGCATTAGATTCATCAGAAGCAATTTTTGAAAGAAGCTACAACCTAATAACTTCCTCGGTGTGCTGTGCTAGACCTGAATTCCTTCTCCATGGATTCCTCCATCACCGTCTGCTGGGTGAAACTGGTGCTAACTAAGGGCAACGTGGAGATTAAGAGCTGGGATCCTGCAGTCAGACTGCCTCAAGTCAAACCCTATCTCACGTCTTAGGATGTGTTTGACTTCGGATTTACTTTCCTTGCCTGTAAAATGGGTAAAAAATGAATAACCCTCATGAGTTTGTTGTGAAGATTAGCCTAGTCTAAGCTTCTGGTTCAGGAGCTTCACTGTGTGCCAGGCACTACTGTAACCATTAGCTATTATTATTACTATGTTTAAGCTGCAAGCGACAGAAAAATAACATCGGAATGGCTTGAACATGATAGGTTTTTTCACTTTCACATAAACACACGCCATCCATGGCTGGTATGATGGCCATTTGCTCAGCATCCACCAGGCGCCAGGCACCGTTCTCGCCGTGGATAACTACCCCATCTCACCGAGAACCCGATTCTTTCTATCTGGTGCTCCACCGATCTCTGCACACAGTTCTCACCTTCTGATCCAAGATGGTGACCCCAGCGTTTGTCCACATTCCAGCCACAAGGAAGGAAGAGAAAACAGCACACCCTCCCCTTGAGGACGCTTGCTAGATGTTGTGCACGTCACTTTTACTTACATCCTATTGGGCAGAATTTAGTCACACAGTCATGTGTAGTCTTACAGGAGACTGAGAAATGTCGCTTTTTATTCTGCTATTATATAGTCTATTATTGTTACTGTAAAAAAGTGGAAGAACATGTATTAGGGGACAATTACCTGTCTTTGTCATAAATTCAGCATGGAAGATCAAAGTACCATCTGGATTTAGGATGCATACCAAATGGAGGTTTTTGGATTATGGAATGTATTTTAAGAAGACCACATCTCTAACTCGGTACTTGTCCACCTCCACATTTTATTTGCTTATAAAACCCATAAATATATGCTGCACAAAACACTAAATAAATGTTTATTCTGATTACTATATAAAAGTGACTGTGAATTTCTTCTCTCCACTCTCACCAGAATAATATTCACGGAAGGTTTCAGGTGCTTGTGGATTTAGAAGGAAAAGAGAGATCTGGCAACCTATAATGCTTCAATTTTTTTTCAAGGCTCCTAAAACCCCCACATGCAGTCACATGCAAAAGCCACTTTCCAGCCCTTTCACCTCCATCATGACCGAAAAAGTGATGACTCTGCAGCAAGCTTGGAGGGCTACTCCAGAAAGCAACCACGGATGCCTGTGTTAGACAAGACACCTTTCCATCCCTCTGAGCCTTTACAAATAAAACATGTTGACAACATATACACAGATAATAAGAAACATATTTTTGGCCAGTGAGTTAGCTTTTTGGTCAGACTTGAAGACTGTAGCAGATATTTTGGAAGCTTCCCCAGCATCCTACCCCAATCTTCCCTCCTGAACAGAATTGTATTTCCTAGGCTTGCGGTTCAGTTCGGGATTGGCTTAAGCCAATCAACCCATCCAATCTTGTGTCCACAATAATTATTCCAGAGTTGGGCATGTGATTGAATAAGATGTGAAGGAAGATGTGGGGGCCTCGGAGAAAGAAGCTTTAGTTGATATTGGTCATTCTCTTGGGACTGCAAAAATATTCGATCTTGGAATAAAGACACCAGAGTAACAGCCTATATTTCATATAAACTAGAGTGGCAAGATGAAAAGAAATTGGTCCATAATGACATTGTCAAGTTAGTGGAGTGAACCTTACCTAAAGCCCACCATATCTTTGGACTTTGAAATAAGCCAGTAAATTCTCCTGTGGTTTAAGCTTCCTGAGTTGGGGTTGCTGTTAAGTAGTATTCTAATTGACACTGAGTCATGAACTGAAAACCCGGAAATATTTAACATTAGACAAATTAATCAGAAGCCATAACCAAACATCCATCATATCAGCCATACCAGGATTGAAACGCTGCTCTACCATTTTACTACCCGTGTGAGCACAGGCAAGTTATTTGAGACTCGATTTCTTAATCAGGAAATTAGGGATAACTATATTGATCTCACAGGACTGTTTCCCTGACTGAGAAATCAATAAAGACACATAAAGTCGCTGATAAAGGTAAAAGTAAAACTTATGCTTTCTGAGAAATAAATTGTGTATAAAGAGGCAAGGAGAAAGATGGATACAGCCTGGATGGACAGCAATAAACCCAGACTTCTCAAGACGTAACAATGATGACAGAGGTCCCAGACATTCCCCAAGTAAAATTTACATATAATTAAAAGAAAACTTTTCATGGCAGAGTTCTGTTGGTTTTCACAAATGCATACAGTTGTATAATCACCATCACACTCAAAGTATAAAACAGTTCCATCATCCCCCAAAGTCTCTTATGCTCCTTTGAAACCATTCCCAACTCCCACTTCCAAAAGATCAACAAACCACTGATCTGTTTTCTGTCCCTACAGTTTAACCTTCTCCAGAAGGTCATGTAAATGGAATCTTACGTTATGTAGGCTTTTGAGTCTTACTTCTTTCACTTAGTACAGTGTATCTGAAATTCATCTATGTTGGAGCGTAAATCAGTACTTTGTTTTTATTGCAACCCATGAACATTTGATTAAAGTCTACCTTTCTTAACTGTATACACCACATGGGATGATGACTGTGGGCACAGAGACTGGTTTGCAATGATCATTTTCATGCC
>NW_006434825.1:3657165-3711154 GCF_000325575.1 Pteropus alecto | reverse complement strand
GCATGTTAGAGGGTGCTATGGACTAAATTTTGTCCCCCCAAAGTTCATGCGTTGAAGCCCTTCCCCCCAATGTGATTAAATTTGAAGATAGGATCTTCAGGAGGTAATTAAGGTTAAATGATGTAATAAGGTTAAAACTCTAATCTGATAAGATTGATGTCCTTAGAGAAACAGGAACAGAGATCCAAGATATGTCTCTCCCCCCACCTCCCTCTCTCTGTCTCTCTGTCTGTCTCTCTCTCTGTCTCTCTCTCTCTGTCTCTCTCTCTCTCTCTCTCTCTCTCTCTCTCTCTCTCTCTCTCTCCTTCCATTACTTCTTCCCTGCCTATCTGCCAAGTGAAGACACAGTGAGAAGATGTCCACCTGCAAGCCAGGAAGAAAGTCCTCACCAGAAACAAATTCTGTCAGACCTTGATCTGGGACTTCCAGCCTCCAAAACTGTGAGAAAGTAAATTTTTTGTTTTTAAGCCACCCAATCTTAGCCCCAGCAGACTAAGACAGAGAGACTCAGAAGAAAGACCTGGAGCTCGTAATCAGCGAGATGGGTTTGGTTCTCAACATCTGTTTCCCTTTTTGTGTGATGAGGATGAAAATAATCTCCAATGCAGACTCATTATAAAGACTGAACTACATGGATAATATATGTAAATTGTTTAGCACAGTTCTTGGCACCTGGAAATGCTTAATATATGGCACTTTTCATTTGCCAGTTTGTATCCTAACATGAACCTTTACACATATAGGGATGCTCAGGAAATATTTGCAAAAATAAGTGAAATGTAATTCCACATGCTAAGGGACCTCTTTGTATTTTCATTTTTTAATTTGTAAAATGAAGGAATTCATGCAAAAGGATGTTTCTGACATCTGACATCATTATTTTCTGTTGACCACAATCTAAACAAGAAAGAATCTTACAGGAGTCATTTTCATTTTAATATGAGACAATTTCCGGTATCACTACCACAATTAGATGTTTACATCTTGAACTATTTACCAGTAATCATGGAAAAAAATGTGTACCTCCTTAAAGCATAAAGTCTCTACAACTAGATGGAAACTATTTGGGGGGGAAGTGGAGGGTTGCACAGACCGTGAGGTGGTTTCTTTTACACCTGAAACCATTTCAAGGCTCTAACGGAGACCAAAGGTAAAGAGGAATGAAAGAGGGTCCTGCCTCTTTGGACTTCACAGCTCCCTTGGAGGAGGGGGAGGGATGGGAAAACACGTGGCTTTGTTGTTGACTACCCACTGATTCCCATGGTGACGTGCTGGAGCCGGCTCATTCCAGCTCTTAAGAACCAGTTATGGACTTCTCTTCCCAACTTCACACTCAGTGATACCATGTTGGTAGCTAGACACAGGCCATGGTGGGAGTGCTTACACCACAGAAATCAGCAAATATAATGCAGGGCTTCCCTCACCCTCTGGAGAGCCAGCTGTTAAACATTGACCAGCACACCAGCAAGTCCATGGCTCAGGCTAGTTACCACTTCCCAGGGGAGGAGCAGGGAGCAACTGAGTGAATGCACCAAGAGAAAGACTCCAAGAAGTTAAGGAAGCCCAGAATTCATAGTCTGGATGCAAGACATTTCTTTATCATTCACCATTTTTAAACTTTGGTCGATATTTGTGACTCAGTTCTGAGAATTAGACCTTGTGTGGTATTGAGAAAATTATCCTCACAGATGTTGACTGTACCTTTTAACCCAGCAACTTCACTGTTAAACCCAATAAAAATATTAAGAATGTGGGCAGAGATTTAGTATCCAGGAGGTTCCACACAACGTGCATCATCATGTCGTATATTTTGGAACCACCTAATGTCCCACAACGGGAAATTCTGTTTAACTGTATTATGGAGGGTCCATGCAAGTCAATTTTGTGTGGGCTTTACATATTCTTCTAAAACTTGATTTTTAATGTTATAGAAGAGTTACAATAAAAAGTGAGAAGAGCAAGTTACAAAGCAGAGTGACTTTAATGATCAAGGTTTATAAAATATAAAGGCCTTGAAGGTTACAGACTAGTTAGCTGTGAGTGGTGAGGTTCATTGCAACTTTTTTCCTTTCCCACTTTTCTGTATTATCCAATTTCTCTACGATGAGAATGTACTACTTTTGGGAAACAACAATAAAAAAAAGAAATACTTTTTTTTTTTTTTTAAATGGTTACCAAACTGCTAGAGGAAGGAGTTGCCAAAATGGAGACTACTTACTCTATTTTAGGTTAAGAGATTTATTATAGGAAAGTGAATAGGCTATACACCTAATTAGAAAGACACCCTCCAAATACTTGTGCATGCAATGAACTCTTCCATTTCATAAACTCAATGGTTGAGACAGGAAGGGAACAGAGAGAGAAGGAGAAGAAGAACGTGAATAAAACAGCAGATGAAGGAACCGGGGAGGGAATTTTTAGGGGAGACACAAAGTTAGGGGAGAAATACTATTTTTAAGTCATTTCTCCAACTAGATAATCTGAGAAGTTAAAATCTAAAACTTGGTTTATCTACGTAAAAGTAATACTAATTTAATTCATGAAATTTAATAACCGCTATGCCTGGCAGTTAGGCAGCACGGCGAGGATTACGGAACTCTCGATTGTACCTGAAATGACTGTAACTCTTCCTCTTCCTCCTGCTCCTCTTTCTTCTTCTGATAATAACATTTACTAAGCATTTTCCATGTATCAGCTATGGTGCCAACTAAATTAAACACATTAACTCATTTATTCTTTCCAAAAACACCCTACGGAATACTATTTATGTCTCCATTTAACAGATGCAAAAACAGAAGCTCACAGTTGTAGATAACTCGCCCAAATCCTCATAGCCAGTAAGAGCCAGACCCAATATCACACCCTAGTTAATAAAAGCACATGTTTTGTGTTGACGACAAATAATCAAATTAACTTTTGTTATTCATACAGTCAGACCTTGAAGGAAATGGCAGGCACAGCACTGATGACGTTAAGATCAATTCACATTTTTAGTCCCATGGATTCCTTGGGCTGTGGTAATAAACATAGATAGTCTAGAAGACTAAGCAATTGCAGTATCATGACTCATAGTGTGGGTACTTATTCCAAAGATAGAGGAATTTTTCACCTATAAACTACCAACAAGACTTAGAGGTGGTCCACAGAGTTTTTAGTTGGTCAGGTAATAACTAATTACTGAGCACTTCATTTATATAAAGCACTGTTGGTAGATTCTGGGGATATGGCAGCAGTGAATAAGGCAAACAGAAGCCCAGTCCTCATGGAGCTTGCAGCATTGCAAGAAAGACTAAGGAACTTAGTAAACAAGGTAGATGCTACTACAATGGAGATTCGCAGGGTTCATGGAGAACCTGTTACTCTCAGCTTTGACATAATAGCGGGCACACTCATAGCTATGTTCAGTCACAGCCTAATCCTACGCTCTTTTTTTTTTTTTATAAAACTGACTATGCTTAGTAAAAATTTTTTATATCTTCTTTATCTTTGCATCTGTTCTTCCAAGTCTTTGTGAACAGATTTCTAAGTGTTCACAGACATACAAACTAGAAAAGACCAGGACTCCTGCAAAAAAACACCTCTGAGCAACATTCTGGGAGTTTGAAACCTTGTAAGAGAGTGGTGATTAAGAGGCTGCAGTAGTGGCGTCTCCAATATCCTCTCGAAAGAAACACTAACACTCCTATGGCTCAGCCCCTGCTCCTTTATTAAAAGCACTACGCTTCCTATCCTGGTACAGATTTCCAGGAACCACCCGCTGCTACAGACACACTCCAAGGTACCCAAGGATGTGCCTTTTCTCCTTAGAGAGGAAACCTCTCAGTGAGAGGTCCAGGTGGACTTAGGCGCTTCCATTTGCGTCAATACATGCGTTACCCAGCAGAGGGCAGGATAGCACAATGCACCCCAGCTCTCTCCTGTTAGGCATAAACAAGGGGTAGAAGATGGCATGGGTTTACAGACAGCATCAGGGCAGATTAAAGCACAGAACAAGTGACTGCCTGTGTGCCTAGAGATGACAGCATGAGATATACTCTGGGTTGGGAGTCAGTACACGTGGGCCCCAATGTCAGTCTGGAAGTCGCTTCACAGATGGGTCTGTTCTGTGCCGGTCTCAGCTTATCGATAACCAGAGCTGTGGCTGGATCAGCCCTTGTGGTTCTTATTATGATTGCAAGACACCCTCAGCAGTAACCATCAAAAAACTTTGAAGAAAAAAAAAAAGATTTTTTTACTTGCAAGTTCTAGAAATTACATGGCACACCTAGCACCACACTGTGAGGTCACGAGTAGAAAGAGAAAGAGAGAGCAGGCCTGAGGTTCTGCTTTTACTGGGGTCAAACGTGGAGCCTAGGGTTTCTTGGGCTCACTCTTCATTGGTGAATTTAAAACATAAGAGTGGAAATTCATGGCAAGAGAAAAAAACAAGCAGCCAAAATGGCCAGTTATTAAAATCCAACAAGATCTCTAAAACAAAGGAGGGGTGAGCCTGGTTTTTTATCTAGTCTTGAATGCCTCACAATCAAAGCTTAAGTCAGGCACTTGTGTTATGAAAAGAAAAGCCAACAGACAAGGCTCACACAACAGCGTCTCAAATTCCCCAGCTGTATGGTGAAGGCACTATCCTGGATGACCCCAGATTTTATTTCTCCTCAAAATTTCTACAGTACTACACTCTGACCTATCCTGAAATAATTCTCTTGAAATTGCAATCTTGCTAACATGCAAACTAGAGCATGTAACTCCCCAGTTTATAATCTGGGAGTGGGAGTTAGAATGTAAGATCATTCACACATGATGACTCCAAGGGCAAGATCGATCTTCCTCCTAAGTCAGAATCAGAAGTTGGTGTTGGCTGCGGTTATAGTAACAATAATAGGCTAATAGTCACTGATGTGCCAGGCAATGCGCAAATCACTTTACATGAATTAATTCGCTTAATTCTCACACCAACCTTACTTTCCAGATGAAGTTCCAAAGCCACAGAGAGATGCTTCTGGGGGATGATGGAGTTGGGATTTGAACCCCAAAGAGGGAGCTCAAAGCTGCTCTATGTTTCTGCCTCCAAAGATTTTGGGGATGAGTGAGGAGTTGACCAAAGACACTATGGGTCCTTATTTGGACCAAAATTGTTCATTCATTCACTCACATCCTGTCTCAATAAAGGTATATCAAGTGTCTACTGTGTCTGTCCCAGGAACTTTATTAAGCACTGGAATCCTTAAATTTATGACAATGGCATCATGTTCAGTCATATGGTTTTCTACCACAGAGCTCAGAAACCTGGGGTTAAAACAAATTCAACACTGATCTAGAGTTGAGGTTTTACTGGGCAGGCACAGTGAAAAGTGGGCTTTGGGGAGGTGGTAAAAAGTGCTTGAGAGACAGTAATTCAGACAATTGACGATGAAGTCCAGCTAAAAACATGATTTACCCCTGAGCTGCAGCTGGTCGAGATTTCATGCATCTCCCCCTCTGTCCCCTAGCTTTTTCTCAGTACGATCCTCACTCTAGGTTGCTTGATGGGCCAGTTGCACCAGACCAATGACCAGGAGTGCTAGCTTCCATCATAGCACTGCCACCGACCATTTACGCAACCTGCAAAAACTGTTCACTGTCTCTGAGCTTGTTTCCCTCGCTGATAAAACGAGGCGCCATTCATCATAATTTGTAGAATAATACTTTTGAACCAAGTAGAATGTGCTTGGTACTGTGCTTCATGCTGAAAACATAGAGAATAATATCCCTCCTCAGAGCTCACATTCTGACACGTTCTCAATATTTTAAATTTATAATTATAAAACAGTGGACCTACCTCTGATAGAAGGTTCTACAAGATAGGGCAACTATTATTACTAATAGTTTATGTTTTAGGGCACCTAATTTGGGCCAGACTCTCTATATAAATTGTTTTATGGGAGGCAGAGGCTGATTCTGTCTTTACCAGCAATTTATTCTAGTACAGGTTCACTGCGAGAATTAAAATACTTTCACAGACCAATAACATACAGGATAATATCTCTTAATAAGCCAAATAAAGAAATTAAAAGAATAACTTACTCCAAAAACAAAATGACATATTAATCACACTAATGTTCCAGGCAAGGGGAAATGAGAGGAAGAGCTGTACCTTTCCACGGGAGGAAGCACCCAGGAGAGACGGGGCTAAAGTAAAAGCCCCTGTTGCTATATAGCACATTGCTAGGGAACAAAAACGCTGACTTTGTGGGGCCACTATGAGGCTTTTCACTATCACTGACCAAAGAGTCACGTTGGCCATGGTTGGAGCTAAATGTCCCAAAGCTCTCTGGAAAATTTTTAGGTTAGCAAAGAGTCGCCTTGCCCAAACTGAAACTCTCAAATGTCCTCACGAAGTCTCAGTCGTGTTTATAGTCTCAATGTCCCCTTTGCACAGCTGCTTCTTCTCCACATATTCTTATCTACAAGCCCCTGCGGGCACCCTCAGCATCTGGGCTGCTGAGTGCTCCTCAATGACGACAGATGTAGAATGATGATATCCTGGTACAATTTCATTCTTATATCAAATCAACTTTCTTTTTTTGTCTTTGTCATAAGTAAGTGGATTAAAACCTTTTCACTTAAGTCATAAACAAGTGGATTTGAAATCATATTAAACTGATACCCAACATGAATTACTCTGGCAATTCCTTATCACAACCCTCTAGAGCAGAGACTGTTATTATTTCCATTTTACTGATAGAAAAACTGAGGATTAAAAAGATGCAGTTACTTACAAAAAGTCACATTGACAGTGAGAGGTAGTGGAACCAGAACTCGAACACAAGCCTGTCTGAGACCAGCGCCTGCTTGGAAGTGCATGGGAACAGAGCACAGAACCCAGCTCTTCTAGGAGGCGAAAATTCAAGTCAGTGACTTCAGATGATGCCTGCCTCGATGCTCCAGAACCCGCTGTGCTAACCTTATCGATTCCTCTCCTAGAATTAAATTTCTCTACTGACTCTTCAGTCTTTATCCAAGAAAAGTTAGCTTAATATGCACAGCTGGAATTTGAGGAAACTAGATTTCTTCAAATGTTTCCCATAACTTTTTGCCCAGAGGTCTTCAAAAGAGATGTGAAAAGATGTGAAGCGTTAATTTGATACGTAGTCAAAAAAATAACAGTCTTGTCTTGGCTAATTCATGGCTGTTGGTTAAGCAATGCCATTTTTCCAGGGCCTGCCTGGGATATAGCACAATTATGGAAAAGCTCTTTCAGCGCTAATTCCTACATCGTACACCCAAAAAGTACCACAGAATCTGAAATGCTGACAAGAAGTTCAGATACACTGGAAAACATCTGTAAATGACAGATCTTTTCATTTTCACTAACATGACGGAAAGTTTTAGCTTCAATGACATTAAATCCCTGAGCCATCTTTAAAGTATTGCGTTCTTTTCTTTTTCAAGCCAAAGAATGAAACAGCTTTGAAGGTTATATCTAAAAGAGTGTACAGCCAAGATGGCTTTTATAATTGTTAATGCTTAAAATGACATTTCAGATACTCTAACTAATCTAAACAGAAGCTTTAGCAGGCTATTGGTCTTTTTTTTGAAAAGTTCTTTAAAGGTATAATACCATAAAATTCATTTAAGTGTACAGTTCAATAATTTTTAGTAAATCTTCAGAATTATGCCACCATCACCACAGTTCAGTTTTAGGACATTCCCGTCACCCCAAAGAGATCCCTCATACCAGTTTACTCCTCATTCTCACTCCTAGACTCAGGAAATCCCCAACCTTTCTGCCTCTAAAGGTTGGCCTTTCCTGGATATTGCATATATATGGAATCATACAAAATGTTTTGTATCTGGCTTGTTTCACTTTGCATGTGTTTTTGAGGCTCATCCATATTGTATTATGTATCAGAACTTTGTTCCTTTTTCTCGCTGAATTGTAGTTCACTGTATAGCCGTAGAACCTGTTGTTTATTCATTCTCCAGTTAATGAACTCTTGGGTTGTTTCCATTTTCTGACCATTACGAATAATGCTGCTATGAATATCAATGTACCACCTCTGTGTGGACATATATTTTCATTTCTCTCAGGAGATACTAGGAATGGATCGCTGGGTCATAGTAAATCTAGATTTAACTATTTCGCTTTATTTGCTTCACTTTCCTTTTTTGTGTAACTTTTAAAGAAACTGCCAAACTGTCTTCCAAAGTCGCTGCACCATTTTACATTCCCATGCCGGTCATGTATAATGAGACACGTTAACGGTGGCATGAGTTTTCTGAGTTGTGGCAATAACTCACAATGTTGAGAATTTCAACTATCTTTAATCCATTGGAGGCTTTCTGGTTTTGAACTATTTCAAAATTTGTTATTGCTCCAAGGGAAAAATTAGGCCTCTTAGTAAAGAATCCAGTAATCATATATCTAAATTGTCAGCCTCCCCCAACCCTTACATGCTTCTTTATTGTTTACAAAAGCTTTCTGACTTCTCTTACTGGCTACATGCTATTACTATCGTGTACTCGGTCATCAGTCCCAAACCTGAGAAAAGTGCTCTTTTCAATGATTTCCATAACAGTCCCATAATTTTCTAGCCTCTCTCAAGGAACTATACCTTGCTTATATTTGTCTCCTCAGTACTCAGGAGTACTCATCGTATGTACTCAACAATATTCTATGGATCAATGAATGAATCAATGAGCACAGAATAAGTGTATCTGTTATCATCATGGTCTTAATTTCATATAACTGAAATATGTTACAAATGCAGATACTGAGAGGCTTGAATCTGTCTATATAATTTCTGATTTTCTTCAATAATAACTAGGAACTGAACCTAGCATTGACTTAATCCCAAGAGTCTAAAGGAGGCTGTGAGCTCTAGGAAAAGTCTGACTGTTTCATCTTTCATCAGCTTTGTGGCCTCGGTCTAGTTATTTAATTTCACAAAGCGTCAGTTTCTTTATCTAAAAGCATTGCTATGAGGATTAAATGAGATAATCCAGATAAATCCCTTAGTTATTATTTAACTATGTCACCATTCTAACATTTACTGAGTATTTACTAAAATTGTTATGAATATAAGTATGGAGGTTGATATGTCTTGCTCACAAATGCAATATTCCCTGCTGTAGGCCATCTTAAAAAGTGATGACGCATGTCACACCCCCAGAGAGATTTGGTTTACATCTATATAACAATCTCAGACCATCAGCCAACCTACAAATTATAGTCACCTATTAAGAGATTGCATAAAATACAAGAGCCTAAATCCAAAGATAATGAACGACAATGAATATACATCATGTGTGCTCACACGCACAGTCACACACACACACACACACACCCCTCCACTTTATTCCTATCTCAGTGGATCCCTTTAATTTCAAGACTTGCGCCCAGGGAGATTCTTCTCCGAGGGAGGTTGGTTTTAGCACAGCACCCATTATGAAGAGTTACAGCTTGTCTCCAGTTTTACTGAACACTACCCACCTCTTCAGTCTCTCTCAGAGGACACAACAAATGCCCCCAGAAAGCTCTCTGGAATCCTCACAGAGAGAAAATCATTGCTGCGGAAATGCTTTCACCACAGATTATCCAATTTGAAAATGAAAGGGTTGCTAGGCTGCAATTCATCATTGGCATTGCATGAACCAGCATCATCCAGTGTGCAGCTATGTGAGACTTCAGAACCAAGAGATGCGCTACAGGTGTGTCTGTGTCGACACATGCACATTTATCTGAAACAGCCATCTTTGAAGGCAAAATCTGATTAGAATCCTCACCTACCACTTGCATCTCTTGGTCAAATTATTTAGCTTTTCTGAATCTCAGTTTCCTCATGTTGAAATGGGAATCAAATACTTTGCTGAGTCTTAAGATAATTACGTCCAGTAAACGTAAAACTGTCTAGCAAAGTGTATGGCAAATTATAGTCGCTCAAAAGTAATAGGTATTACTATTCTATAATGTACCTATGCACATACTTATACACAAACAAATATGTTATTATGCTAAACCAATTATTCAACAATATATTGATGAATATGTACCCAGTGACATAAATCTCCCAAACATAGAGACAAGCAAATAAAGGTAAGTGCTTTTCCAGGTTCTCTTCTCCAGTTAGTTTGCATCATTTATTTTTACGTTGGTCCTCTTGTTTGCACTGACTGGTCGCCACCGAGCTAAATTTTTTTTGACATGTATATACTGATTACCTGTAATGGATGGTGATGTCACTAAGCCAGTGAAATAAAGGAACTTGTTGAAATAGAAGGCACCTCTGACCCGCTGGTGCTTGGATCCCCCATGAGATCAAGCAATGGAAAGAAAGATGGCCTGACAGTGGCAGCCAGCCTCGAGCATCTGAGACAAGAACATGGAGCCCAGACTCCAGGAATAAGAACTTGCTTGCAATGAACACATATCCCCAAAAAACTTGTAACCCCTCAACTCCTACAACCTCCCAAAACCACTAAACCCCAAAATACTCTTCTCAAAAGAGGAAAGAACATTGCCCTAAGTGATTTAGAGTGTTTTTCTTTCAGCGAAGAATAAATACTCATTTGTCAATGAGAGTGTAGTCTGGCATCATGGCTGGTAAACCCTGATGTTATTTATTACACTGCTTTTTCCTAATTGCTTATAAAATTTATTCTACAATACTGTGTAAATAATGTCAAGACACGCAGTTGTGAAGTGTACTCAACAGATGTCAGTTGTCCTCCACTTAAGCAACTTTGAAACAACCAAAAATAAATTAGGATTCCTGAATGCTGGTGTAGGAAGCTGAGATATTAAATATTTAATGCCCTGGACATAACGATGTAGTTGATTCTGCGTTTTTGTTAGTTGTGGCTTTATCATTTTGCATCAGTGATCCTGCAAATCCGTTCATTTTCCTGCAAGGCTCATAGGGTGTTGCTATGGAGATGAGAGCTGCTCTGACATATTCCCTCAGGCCCTGTTTGCTGGCTTTTTCAGTAAACACTTAATTATGCATTGCATTCAGCAATCAGTGTGGTTTGAAGAGAGTTTGCTTACCTGATTTCAAGCTAAAGATGTGTTCTTCCTCATAAGCAGATGCTTATGAAAAGCAAACAAACAAGAAGGCAAGGACTCAGTCTAATTACTTCTGATAACCGACCCGTATAAAAGCTTATCAAAGCCTAATCAAAAACCTTAACTCCATATTAAAACCCACATAGTTTGGGAAAGAGAATGGATTCTTCTATACCATACAACCTAAGCAGACAAATCAAACAAAAATAAATATTTTTGAGTACTACTCTGTCTAGAAAGATAGTATAAACAAAATATAAGACCCTTTTTTAGGTCAGGAATTTTCAGTACAGGTCGGGACTTCAGGGGTGATTTATCCCCTCTTTCTATAAGTAGAAGCAGAATATCATTTTGGTGTATATATGTGCATCTTTCCAAAAAGAGGGTCCATAACTTTTATCAGAAACTCAGAAAATCACCATACAAAACAAGATAAAAGACCACTGAGAAAACATATGAACTCTTTGCCATCACTGTGGGATTACCAAAATTCAGGAAGGGATTTTTTTGTTTTGTTTGTTTGTTTGTCTGTCTGTCTGTCTGTTTTGCAGCAGGGACCTCTCCCGGCATCTATTCTTCATCCAATTCTGGATTTTGATAGAGATGTGCCTGTATGTGCTGGAATTCTTCCTAATTTGAAGAAACAAGTGCTGGATTAGATGTCTGAATAAAGGAATAAACTGATCTGGCCTACAGCCAGCATTCTAAGTTACAACAAAGTTGTGTCCCAATGATCCCCTCGATTTTACAAAAGTAACTTACCTCTATGAAGTAATTATTTGACAGAGTTCTGTAGGACTCAGATTTCTATTCAATTCGTTTTTACTGTGTACCAGGCGTGTCCTTATACACACTCTATTTTACGTCCTCCTCGTGATTTCAATGTAGTTGTTTGCATTGAAACCAGAAAATGGAAGCAAGGATTTTGAGTCAGACAAAACTCAGAGAGAATGATTGAAGCAAATTTGGGAATGAAAGAGGCATGCTGGGAACTGCGAATAGGAAGGGTGCAACACTGCATGTTCACTAAATGTCAACAACATGGATGTGAGTACTTGCGTGGCTACGTAGGATGTATAAAACACCACCCCAAGACTTAGAGTCTTAAAATCACACCTCTTTTCTTATAATTTCTCATGGTTCTTTGGGGTTCCGAGGGGACAGTTTGTCTCTACTCCATAGTGTCTGGGGTTTCCACTGGTTTGACACAATGGCTGAGGACTAGACCATTAGACCACCTGGCATCTCCTTGGCAGCCTCAGGGCCTCTCCACGTGGTCATCGATGCGGTCTCTCCAGCGTGACAATCACAGGGCAGTCAAACTTCTTACACAGTAGCTCAGGGCCCCAGTTCAAGTTTTCTAAAAATCAAGGCAGAAGCTGCAAGGATCCTTAGGACCTGGCCTCATCAGTTCTATAGCATCACGCCATTTGCCAAGAAGACACTATAACCAGCCTAGATTGAAGAATGGGGGATTTGGCTCTACCTCTCAATGGAAAAAGTAGCAAAGACTGTGTAGCTATGTTTAGCAACTCAAAAGTCAGGGCAGATATAGTGGGTAATACTGTTAAGTAGTTGTCCTAATTTTTATATGTATATATTATCTATATGTATACATTACCTCTACAAAGTAGCCCTGTCATCCCATTTTACAGATGTAAAAACTGAGGCTCAGAGAGATTATGTAATTTGTCCAGGTGGTGCCAAAGCAGGGATTCAATCTCGGGCTGTCTGCAAATCCTGTGCCATTTGCTACTATTCTTCCTGGTTCTATCATGCTTTGAATCGAGTTAAAATCACTATAGCCCCTGTTGATTTCTTCTCCCTTCCTCCTAACACACTATTTGGATCTATCGTGAAATATAGTATAACTACTCATCATCCTTTTTGGCATATAGGCATCTTTCCCAAAGAGATCACGGAATCATGAAAAGGGAGAGCTCTGGGCTCTGAGACGGGGAAACAGAAGGGTATGCATGGCCAGCTTTTCGCCTAGGATTACACAGATGGTTGCAGGAGAGAGAACTGGGCTGAGGGGGCAGAGCAGCTCCTGGTTCTATCCCTGGCTCTATCTTCTTGTCTACAGTTTTTGGCACATATGAGCCTCTGAAAAAAGAAAATGTGTGCTGAAACCAGTGATTACTGGTAATATTCCTTTCCTCTCTGTCTCGTCTAGAGCTGAACCTCAGATAAGGGAATATAATTTGTTCTCTAAAGAAAGTATTTGAAGCGCATTTCTTTCACTTGCTTTCAGATTTCTGTCATTTTTTTCATGTATTTCTAATCTAATAGAGCCAAATCCATTTTCAGCTAATTACAGGAAATGCTTCTAATTGGGTAAATTAAGTCCACTACTATGCCAGGAGGCTCACCAACCAATACCTTTTCTTCCATTCTGCAAGGTTCGCTTTTCCTTCTTCTTAAAGCGCTTTTCACCCTCAAACTACCCGGTCATGTTAGAAGCTTCCAGAGGTCAATCTGCCCTCACCAATTCTATGTCCAATAGCCCTGAATTTATAATCCACAAATCACTAATCATTGTAAGAGTGGTGAAATGCTCCCTTTGGCTTTAGAAAAACAAAAAATTGTTTGCTATGTGCCTAGGCTACAAAGACTGTCAAAAGCAAAGTGGTGGGAGTTGAAATTAGCCCCCTAAAATGCTGTGAAAATGTGAAAGTGCCTGTCTCATCCACAGTGCTACTTTAATTCCTTTCAGAAACAAGCTGAAGGAGACATTGGGTCACACAGCCCTTAGTGCTTGTGCTAATGAAGGGAACAGTGAAGCCCAAAGTTACAGGAAATAAAAAAATACTTGGCTGCAATCACACCTAGCAGTAAGCTCAGCTGCAGATATAGAGAGCAGTGTGTCAGATTTAATAGCCACGGGCTGTTAAATAGGATTCTCCATCATGTGGATCATGAGGTTGGAACGAAAAGTGGGAAAAATCTAGAGAAGTGTAGATCCTAAGATATTTCTCAAGCATCCAACTGTTTTGCTCAAAAGAAATATGTCGGTCATCTGATCCCATCAATCCTTAAAAAAGTTCATAATATGTCTGTAAAAAAATAAAACAAAGTGTAGAGTATCCATCTCCCCTGGATGTATCCGACACCTCGTCGAGTCTCTCTACAACTAACTCCTCACAATTCTAGCTGCCCCAAATGTCCCCCACCCCTGCTTTCTGATGTCTTCCCTTCTGGTTCATGGGACCACTGCCCCTTAAGATCAAAACAGAAATTCATTTTGCCTTCTTGTTAGCCTGCAGGGCTAACCACATGTTTGTGATAGATATTCTAATAATTGACCTGCAATGCTTGCAGAAGAAAATTGATGTCTGGTGGAACTAAATAGTCCACCTAAAGTTTACACGCAATTTAATTGAAAGGTCTGAACCCACGTCTCTAGCTTATGCTCTTTCCTGTTTCAAGCTGCCAAAGGTTTCAGCCCACCCTACCAACATCCTAAACTGATTTCTTCTTGCCAATAATCTGAATTCAAAGCCTTGTTATTTCTTACTTCGATTATTCTAACCATCTCCTCATGGCTTCATTATTTCAGCCTTCTTCCCTTGCCTACGCATCTCTTAAATTGTTTATCAAGGGTCTTCTCAAGTATAACACCAATTGAGAATGTGGTGATCTTGAAGGTTTGATGGTATTGAGATGAAATTAGGACAAGGGAACTGGCAATGCTTGAACCTCAGCTTTGTCAAGCATCCTTTGTTCTCTGAGGAACAGGTGGGACAGATGCACTGGTAACTATTGTACCTGGAAAATGAGGTTTCACTTTACAGACAGTGTTTATTACCATTCAAGCAGGGCTCCAGAAATATGAACTAGGTGTTATCTTTCCCCTAGTTTTATCACCAACCAACTACAGATCCCAATTTTATCACCAACCAACTACAGAGCCTGAAATCTTGAGATCCACATGGGGGGCAGAGGAGGAGGGAGAGGAGAAAGGAAATGGAGGGAAGAAGAGAGGGAGCGATGGAGGAGAGTGGTAGTAGTAGTAACAGTAGCAGCAGGTAAGGGAAGGTTTTTGCAAGGAGTTGGTTCTAAATGGGGAGTAGGAATTTTCACAAGCTTGTCCCTCGACCTGAAGTAGGAGACAAAGGCTACAAAATGCAGGAAACAAACAGTGAGTTTGAGTCAAGAGAGACCGTAAAAAAACATGTCATCTTTGAGTGAGTTTGAGTCAAGAGAGACCGTAAAAAAACATAAGTCATCTTTGAAAAAACCAACAGCATTCATAGTAATAATTCTGCCAATGCTCGGGTTTGGAAGACTGGGATGACAGCGATGGCACCTCCAGGTTGAGGATAAAGGGACCAGAAGAACATACAACCTTTTATCCAGTACGTTTGTTGGTTAAAAAGCACAGTATCTGAAGACAAAATGCCTTGGATTCAAATCTTATGTCTGTAACTAACCTGGACGCCTCAGTCAAGAAAGAGATCCTCTTTATAATCTATTCCATGCCTCTGTGCCTTCATCAGTGAACTGGAGAGAACACTATGTCTTAGGGGTGGGGGAATAAAATAAGACAGTGCAGATAACATTTCCAGCACAACTCCTGGCACGCGCTCATCAATAATGGGTAGTTATTTTTGTTAGGTTCCGTTCACCTGGAAGGTCCAGGGATCCATTCAAAGTCAGCTCAGGCCACCAGACTGTCGGGTGAAGTCATCCCAATGTTGCAGTCTAAAATGCACACACTACCCTGTTTCTAAGAGAAATATCAGCCCCAAGCTTTGTGAATTGGAGATGGTGTGTGTAGAGAGGAGAGTTTAGAGAGCATGTGGATCACAATGTTTGAATTTTCGCATTCTTTTGTAAAATTTAAAATTTAATTGTGTCCGCCAGTACCAGCAGTTTGCATTGTGGACACTGAAAGATGGAATAAACAAAGTAGCTGCTGAATAGGAGAGTATATTACAGTTGGGTATCACAGGGCTGTCTTAGAAGTACCATTTCAGCATCTTAAAAACTTAATTCTCCCTGTAAGAGGCTCCTCACACAGCAGCCATTACCACACTGGGATCATTTTCTGGGGAAGTTGAAGGGGAGTACCCCAAAGCTCCAAAGCCCTCCTCTACCCTACACCATTGTCCCCCACACACTAGATTTTAATGTAGCCCCTGAAAACTCGAACTCCCATCTTCAATCTCTATCCCTGCAAAACAAAACAAAACAAAACAACACAACCCAGGGTGCTTAAAAGAAACCTCAAAGTCAGGATTCTCAACTGCATACCAATTTAACTGATTGGTGGGTGCCTAGAGAAATATGTTAGGAAGGATTCTAGTCATATTTAATTAATAAATATTATATGCCAATAACTATCTTGGCTGCAGAAAATATATCAGTGCCCATGAGACATGGTCCCTGCCTCCACAGAACTTACATGCTAGTGATAACAGTGCTGTGCTCCATTAGTGATGTCTGTAATGGACTCAGGAAGGCTTGGTTATAACATGCTACATTTTTGCCAGCTCAGTAGTGTTGCATACTTCTCATTAAGCCTTACCAGGGGAAAACTCTCTAGAAAACTCAACACCTAAGTTGCAAAATAGTTTTCCAAAATCCAAACCAAATGATGAGATTCCCCACCTTTTGTCTCCTTCTAAAAATCTAAATTTCGGTCATCTTACTGAAAAAAAATGTGTGTAAAATTTAGGATCAAAACTACCTGCAAGTTTCATTTTGTCATTCTGTATTCCTCCGTTAAACCTACCACGCTTTTTGACGTGAAGTGTTCAAACAGGTAGGCTTAGCCTGAGGAGCTTCTCAAACCATATTCAAAATCCACAATTTTTTTTTCATGAAGTGTGTTTTGCAGACATGACTCTGCTAGCTTTTAAAAACAGGCTATTAAATATTAAAGAGCAGACCCAGGGACTCGACAGGGGAAGTGCGTAAGCAAAACCTTGTTGCTGGAAAGGTAGATGGTAAATTCAGGGGACACTGATAGGCCATTCTGGGGAGCAGATGATTTCTAAGGTGTGTGCTATGCTAGATGGTGCAGGGAAGAGTCTTGAATTCCAGGCTAAGCCATTTGGCCTTTTTCTCTTAAGAATTTTCTGTTGAGCATAGATGTTTCCTGTGCAACAGTGCAGTAGGCTGATTTGTGAGGTAGTGAGCCCTCTGGCTCTGGAGGTGATCAAGTATAGACCAGTACTCTCTGTCAGAAATGCTGCAGTATGGGAAGGTACACTAGTTCAGAAGTTATCATGCATGGCTCACAGAACTGGCATTATTTTAGTGGTGCAGGGGTAGGGGAGACAATCAACAACAACAATGAAAATTGGTAAGATAACACCAAAAGAATTCAGATTTACATGAAAATAGAGAGATCTAAAGACACTGGGCCCATTCTATTTGGCCACATTTGATATCTAGCAGGTATTGCTTAGTAATGGTTATCCTTTTAAATGGGTCAGGTTCTCTAGTTTGCTGGCTCCATGTCATTCATATCCTGCACCTGCTGGGTTCCTGAAGGCATCTGCCTATTTGCCCCTGGGGTTTTGAGCCAAAATAGGTCACCCAGGTTCATTGTGTTTCCTGAAGGGCAGGGGAAAGGGCCCAGTTTATTTATCACCTGGATGCTTCAGAAACAATAGGGTCTCCTTCTATCTGCATTTTCACAAAAACATTTTCCTCCAATGAGAAGATATCGCTTCCCATCATAAAGCCTCCCAGATACCAAATTCATCCATAACACCCAGAAGATGAAGTGGGATCAGAGACGCTCAGGTTTGGAAGGAAGGAGGTAGTGATGTCCCCGTCACAAAATCAGAAGCTTTCAATATCATGTTTTTCCCCCAGTGCTACCACATTTCTGCAGAAAGAGTACAGGTACCTTGTTTGTCTAATTATTTGAACTTGGCAAATAATGAATGGGAAGCATTTTGAAAATCTAATTTCCTTTCCACTCTGCTTTCCACACTACCACTTGAGTGTCGCTGCAAAAACACAGATGTGATAGTAGCATGTGCTAAAGAGAGAAGGTGATGGGGGAGGGGGAGGCCAGTTATGGGAGTCCACCAGGAAGAGCAAGTTACACGACAATAAGGATGTTATGCAGATTTACGTCTTTGGCTTCTCCATTGATGCGAGTTTCTAGAGATGGAGTCATCCCTCTCTCCCTGGTACAGAGAGGGAGACACCTTTACAAATAAAGATTTCTGTAGAAATGTAAATGTCTTCCACTCAGTTTTCAGAGCTTTTCCCATGTTTGCTGTTAATTAAAAATAAACAGCCTGAAATAATCCTTATGCCAAAGAGGCATATTTTGGGGTGCTATATTCTAATCCTCCTCGCATGTATACAGGGAAACATCATGAAAAATAGTACAGTTTACCCTAGAACAATACAGGAGATGACCTCCAGCACAGGTGAAAACTCACCTACAACTTTTGATTCCCCCAAAACTTAACTTGTATGGACAAAAAAGGGGTTCTAGGGGAAGTAATCTCACAGAGTGATCTGACCATAAATTCCTAACTCAGCAGGTCATGGAGGGTAGTCATGCCCCATACATGTCGCTTCTTCAGTAAAAGATTTATCTTTGCCATAAGCAAGCCCTGTCCATTTTTTTTTGTACACCTAGATTAACATAACTTTGAAATGCCTCTTTTCAGACTCCTCAGAAGCTTGACCACCCTCAAGAGAGCACATAATTTAGTTAACTATCCTGTAATCTAATCCCTGACTTGCTTTCTCCAACATTCATGTAATCTTCCTTATGTTCTCTCCTTAATTCAAATGCATAAAAGAAGCTTCAAACTGTCATTCTGAGAAGCATTTTTCTCAGTCTGTGGAGAGCTTGCTTCCAGATATTGTAGTCTCTGTTTAGCTCAAATAAATTTTTATAAAAATTCTCTACAAGTTTGGACATTCTTATGTCAATACTTATCTCTTGGTATCTGTGGGGGGTTGGTCCCAGGACCTATAAGGATACCAAAGTCCACAGATGCTCAAGTCCCCTATATAAAATGGCATAGATCAATGCATATAGTTGGGCCTCTGTGTCTGTGGACTCTCAACCTTTGATCAATACAGGTATTTATTTTAAAAATTCATATATAAGTAGACCCACAGAGTTCAAAATGGTGTTGTTCAAGGGTCGACTATACTTGAATGGCTGAACTTGGGTTTTAGAAACACTGACCTACAGGAGACAGTGCAAACCACTTGGAATGTCTTATATGCCAATCATAGCCTGGCTAACTATAAGCTTTCTGGTCCCATCTAATGCTGCTAATCACCATGTGTCTTATAAAGTGGAATAGCTTTCTGGGAACCTGCATGCTTCTTTACGCCGCAGGGCATTTGCACATACTATTCTTTACGGTCGAAGTCTCTTTCACTCCCCTTTCCACTGATGAATCACCACTCAAGCTTATCAACCTAGCTCACATCTCACCTCCCCAGGAAGTCGCTCCAGTCTCACTGGGCAGAATTAACCTCCCCTTAGTACCCTATAATTTTTTAGTACACTCTCTATCCAAACGTGTAATCAACTGACAGTATTTATGTGTCTCACTTTACAACTAGACTAAGACGTGATAGGTCAAAAACTTCCTTATTCATCCTTGTATACAGAGGCATTTAATAAATGCTTATTGAATGAACATTTTCCCCAATTAACTTCGAAGCAAAAGCAGTTTTCCATTTCACTGGTTCGCCCACCCCACTAATTTACTATGAGAAGCAACGTGATACTCACTTAAGAATATTCTAACAAGCCTCCAGTTCTTACAGATAAATGGCAAGGAAGTACACAATAGTGAATTGTTTTGTATCCCAAAGCACCATGGTGAGGATTTAGAGGGTGTCATTATTCCCCAAAATCTAATTCAGGAAAAGAGATAAGATATTACTATGAGTCATTAAAATGTCTTAAATGCGAATACAGTCATCTGCCACTTAACAAGGGGGGATATGTTCTGAGAAATGCAGAGTTAGGCAATTTTGTCATTGTGCGAACATCATGGAGTGCATTTACCCAAACCTAGATGGTACAGGCTACGATACATCTAGGCTACATGGTATACCACTGTTGCATATGCAGCCAGTTGTTGACCAAAAGGTCATTATACTGTAATGACTGTAGCAAGTACAGTCACATGGAGATGTGGGTGAGTAAAATGTTCCTCAAACCTGACAAAGGCCTTGTCTCCCCCAACAGAGCATGTTTCTCTTCCCTGCACAGGTGTGGTTACTCACCACTGTCCCACCCACCTCAATGCTGCTCCCTCTCTCTGCACCTGGGAAGACCTCAAAAGCCTCCTGCTGGACTTCACCTGGCCCCAGGAGTCCTTCACACCCTGTCACAGGACTTCGCCCCCTCACAGGACTCCACCTCTCACAGGACTCCACCCCACTGTGAGTTTTAGGCAAGCCAAGCTCTTCCTGCATGAGGTCTGTTCTACCTGCAGCTTTCTCAAGGCCTATTGTTCAAATCTTGGCTTAAATGTTACCTCCTCAGAGGGTCCTTTCTGAGTCACCATATAGAAAATAAGTACCTCTTCATTCTCCTATCAACACATTCTAGTTATTTTCTTTATTGTTTTCATAAGACTATCTCTGTGTATGTGTATGTTTAAGGAATTCGTTCACATTTTTAAAAAGTAAAGACCATTAGATTGAAAGATTCCCCTCTCCCTTGTTCTCTTCTGTATTCCTAGCACCTAGTTCAGTGCCTAGAACATACTAAGGACACAATACGTACTTGAAGGCAGGGAGGGAGAAAGGGAGCAAAGGAGTGGGGAGTAAGGGAGGGAGGAAAGGAGAGGGAGGGAAATATCCATAATTTCAGGAATCTGGTTCTTCCACGCATTGCATCCATTCATTTTTTTAGAGCAGAATTACACTTCAGAATTTAAGAATTAGCAGAATGTGTATTAGATCAATTAGGGTGGAGGAGGAAGGAGAGGTATGGAGAAAACTGTTATTTTTCTGGCTTATCAGTAGCAAACATGCTGAACTATGTAGATAAAATAATTTTGCAGATAAACTCAGTTACGTTTCAAAATTGTTTCTGTCCAGGTAATGATTGTATGTCTCCTTTTCCCTCCTCTGTTCTGCACACTGGGAAGGAGCAACCGAGGTAGGCAGCATCTGTCTACATAGTTTGCTGGTTCTTCAGGGCTCCCGCCAATGGTTTATGTATCTCCACTAACAACGTAATACTTTTTAAAAATGGTTATCAGTCTGAGAGCAAAAAGAATTCTTTCTCCACATGTCATAAATACATTCTGAGTGCCGTTTAAGAGCATGATAAAACTATCACTGCTAGATAGATCCTAAACTAATAAATTTAGCAAAGGCATTTTAGAGCACTTTATCTCAATAAAGTATACTGAGTGGATTTCTCTCAGGCCCAAGTGTGGTTGAATATTGGTTGTGAACACTCAGGGGCTCAAACTTCCCATACCTGAGTGAGAAGCCACCACACCCTCCCCGCACTGACATCCTCTCCTCGCTTTGCTCCTGCGACATCATTCTTTCCTCCAATGCCAGCGCTCCTCATTCCCTCCGTCTCCTCTGCTGGCTCTCCCTTTTCCATTTAATCTTAACTGCTGGGGTTTTTCAAGGATAGATTCTATCCATTTCTCCGTAAAAAATGAGACCAGGAATATAACAACGACGAACACTTGATATGAGCCACTCTCTATGGGACTTTCCTAAGCTTTCTCATTTACATTGCCAAAGCTAATAATGTACCCTCCGCCTCCTCCTGTGTCTATTCCACAGAGGAGGAAACTGAGACACAAAGAAATTCAACCACTTACCCACCCTGAGTCTCACAGCTACTCATGGACAGAGCCAGGCAATCAAGTACCATACCCGCAGCTCATGATCATTTCTCTATACCTGTGGTTCTCACTGGGGTAATTTTGCACCTCAGGGGACAGTTAGAAATATCTGGAGACATGCTGGTTGTTACAGCTGGGGGATACTACTGGCATCTAGTGTATAGAAATCTGCTAAACATCCTACAATGCACAGGGTGGGTGTGGAGAGAAAAAATGGTCCCTTTTTTCCCTTCTAGGTTTTTTGGCTAGTCTAATAATTAAATAAGAGATATTAAAAGGAGAAAAACAAATTTCATACATATGGGAGCCCCCTAAAAATATGAGACTCAAGGGCAGTCAGACAATCAAGGCTTGTATACCATCCTTAGCTATGGAGAAGGGGTAGAATTCTAGGGCTTCAAAGGGGAGGAAGACAATTCACAGGAATATGAGAAGAGCAAATGTTTGGTAAACAGATGTTTGCTGCTATGTACATAAGTCTTTTCTAATATAAAAAGTTATCTCTGCTAATAGCTCTCTTCCTGGTGATACAGGCCCACTATCTTAATTCTTTGGGGCAGTGAAGGGGAAGGTAAAAAGCTTTTCCTGAGCCTGCTGGGTCTTAATTGCTTTCATCTCAAAATAATCCATATGCCAAAGTGGTACCTTTGGCTTCTTCTGCTCCCCTTGCACCCCCCACAACAAAGAATTATCCAGCCCAGGATGTTGACAGTACCAAGGCTGGGAAACTCTACTCTCCAGGACTTTTATAACCTTTTATGAGGTGAGTTTATCCATGCCCACAACTCTAAGTTCAGTCTGCAAACTGAATATGCCAGGATTTACATTCTTAGCCCTGACTTCCTCTTTGACTTTCATAACTTTCCTGCGTTTGGATATACAGCTTGACATCTCCATTCGACATCACAAATTCAGTGTATCCAAAACTGAACTTATGGACTTCCCCCGCCACATGTCCTCCTCAAGGCTTCCCCGTCTCAGTAAATGACGCCACCATGCAATCAACTGCACAAGCCAGAAGCCTGGGAGGCCTCTTAGCAATTCCTTCTTTTTCCTCTGCCCCTCTTCTATCTAACATAAGCACTATTGATTCTACTTCCTAAGTATCTCTGGAGCCCATTCTTCTCCATCTCTACCAATGCTGCCCTCCTAACCTGTTTCCCTCCACTGATTTCTAGCCTGGGAAACTGCAGTCAACTCCTGAGCTCTGCGTCACCACTCCACACCAACCAGGTTACCTCTTATAGATGACGATTTCTCAGAAGACAGCACTTAAAAATTGCTATGTTGATTTTTTAAGTTTGAAAACTATTAAATACTTTTTTTTATCATTATCATTTTTTAATTTTTCAGGAGAGGCAACCCTTGGCTGACCTCACAGATTGCAAGGACCTTGTCAGCTTACAATCCCTTATTTTTTTTATTTTTTACACCTATAGCACCTGGTCTTCCTAGGTGGTCTCCCATCCAAGTACTAACCAGGCCCGACCCTGCTTAGCTTCTGAGATCAAATGGGATCGGGCTTGTTCGGGGTAGCATGGCCGTAGACTTAAATGATAACTTTACCCAACTCTGACGATATCCTTCTCTGAGCAGATTTCCCAGTTTGGCCATTGCGCTTATCTGTTTCAAAGCAGGATGGTTAGGACTAAAATGAAAGAGTAGGAGACCCCAACTTCTGTCCCCCAACAAAGAACAACAATTAGACAGCTATTCACGAAGAATAATAGGTCTGGTATTGCTCAGGAGTCCACTGAAGATGCTTCAGCAATGCAGTGGAGCAAGAAACCTGGGAATCACGGGGATATGTGCAGGTGTATCTTTTCTCAGTCTTAATACTGTGCCTGACACATAGTAAGCATTTAATAAATTAAAAATAAAAAGAGCTTGGATGTATATAGCCTTAAGCTGGCGAAAAAGATTGGCCTTACAGTTAAGGCCATTCCTGATCATGAACCAGACATCTTCACAATTAACCTACTGCAGTAGAAAAGTCGTTCCATTTGCTTCTGATAGCCAGAGTCCCACTGGCCCTATCCTAATCATCTCCTGAGGACAGTGGCTCTAGGTTATTTTCCCTTTACCTTACTTTTTGCATGAATTCCTCTCGCTCATTCTGATATTTGAAAGGAATATTCTTACAATTTTCACTTTTTTGTTTATCTTCTCGAGGCTGAACACCTGGCCAGAATGATCATGCAGGATATGAAGAGTCGGTGCCTTGTTGTTCCAAGTGTCCTCAGTGGAGGTTATGTCCTCCCTATCGACTCATCAGACCATATTAAAGCCCTAACGTGAAATACTGACAAATCCTTGCCCATTTCCATGGATTTTATCAGACTGAAGAACTATTCTGTAAGTTTTGGGCAATAAAACAATTCTGTGGCCTACAAGAGCTTCTGGCTTCAGACTACCAAAACTACTTTACTTGAAAAAATTCAGTATAAGATGCTTTAGGATAAGATTAATTTATGGCTTAATGACTTTCCAAACACAGTATGTTCTAACAAAATATCTGCAGGGAACAGCACGCTGTGGTTGAGTGTAGAGGAAAGCTGCGTTAAGGATTCTTAGTGCTTGTTCTTATTGCCAGAAATAGCGTGATTGCTATGTACTTAAATCCCACCTAAGAGATCCTTGAACCTTTGGCACTTCATTAAAGAATGTCTTCAATCTTCATATTCCCATGCATATAGTTTAAATTTAAGGGTGTTGCTTGCCTTTAATGCAAAGTCAAAATGGCTAGACGGAATGAAATTCATGGAGCAGCATGGTAGAATGGGAATAGAAATAAATTGAAAATTAGGAGATCTGGCTTCAATCCTCTAACACTTCCACTCAGTAAGTATATACAGATGTCACTTTTCTCCTTAGCATCCTGACCTGCGAAACGAGGTAGCTGGACTAGATCAGAAATAACAAACTTGCAGCCAACTGGTAGGCTTTGGCTTGCAGAAATGTTTTCTTTGGGCTTCACAGTATTTAAAAAAAAAAAAAAGAGAGAACAAAAACAAAAAAAACCCCAACATAGCCAAGATTATTAAAGTCAAGAGATTTCCACTTAAATTCCAGACTTCCAGATTCTCCTGAAAAATCAGAAGATTTGGCCACTACATCTGCATTCCTCATGGACATAGCTGTTACAGCTGTGTACCTGCTACCCATTTTAGATAGGACCCTGGCAATCCAGTTTGTCACCATCTCCACACTCCTCACTCTGGTCCTTGATATTGAGACAGAAGTTATTTTTCATTTATATTCACATTACTCTATTGTCTTGTTGTAGAGAACCATTTCATTTTCCAACTAGTATGTATAGGGGCAGAGAGACTATGAAAGCCACCTGCTTCACTAAAAGTGGCAAAGAGAATATGTTTTTGTGTAACTGAAGACTATTTCTAAATAAGTCATATGCAAACAGGGCGTGTCTTGTTTAAATGACACGACAGGCTGATTTCGCTCACGGATGCTGCCTACCTGTTACTGAGGCATAGAGTTTCCGCCTCCCAAACGAGAGGATCTCAAAGGTCCCTTCTGGCTCTATAAACTTTGTCTATAAAGATGAATATTCTTCTTTTAGAAAAGCTGTTTATTCATCTTTTAGGACTATATCTTTTTCTCCCCCTCTCCTTGTCTCTCTCTTTCAAGAACAACTCACATCCCAAGCAAATTGATGTCTTTGGAGAAAAGGATCTTAATGTATTAAATGGAAAAGCATGACTTGACAAAATTAAACACTGCTGTTCAGAATATACACAAGCCCATGCGTATACACTGTCTCCATAGGTAAAAACCACCTATGCTCTTCAGCAGGGGCAGAAATGAAATTGCCAGAGTGTTGGGTGGCATACTCATAAGTCATACATAGAAAGACAGCTCATGACTCCTCACCTCCCAAAATTAAGAACTACCGAGATACACAAGGAATCAATTAAGCAAATCAACTGTTTATATGTTCTTGCTGGGGCATAATTATAATGGCCATATTCTTAAAAACCAAAGCTGTGGTACAGACCTGGCACATTGCTGGACACCAAGATAGGATATTGAAATGAGAACCGTTCCAGAAAACCCACGACATACAGACACTCCGGATATAGGCCTTCGGGACATGATGAGAGCCGGGAAAATATGGTTTACCAAGGATCATACCAAACAAGTTAGAACAAGAGGTGGCCCTGAAGGCCATATTGTTATTGGCAAAATCAGAACTAGAATTGGGATCTTTAATCATCCTTTCCAGTGGCATTCCATAACTCCACCTCCTTGCATTTATTCTAAAATGACCTTTCTCCCCCACTCCACTCACTTATATACACACAGACACATACTTCTTGTTCTGTCCTCACTGGGGGAGACTCTAGCATAAATATCTCTAGTTGTGGCCTCCCACCTCTGGGTCTTCTCCTAGGCTGGGACAATATCTCAGACTGATTGTATAACCTGGATTGCTTTCTCGCTTTCTCTCTCTCTCTCTCTCTCTCTCTCTCTCTCTCTCTCTCTCTCTCTCTCTCTTTCTCTCTCTCTCTCTTTGCCTCTCTCTTCCTCCACCCAGCCCCCCCAGCTGAGATTTCAAAGACGTTTTTCTGAGTCCAAAGACCCAAATTTTGGTCAATGAGTCTGTATCAGAGTAATAAAACAGAAAAAAATAGAAATAAAAACCTCTCAGACTATATGTTCTTGTTAGTCAACTCACAAAAGTCCTTTACTCATATACAAAATTAAAACTTTGTTCCTCTGAGCATGGTCCCAGAACTAGCAGCATTGGCTTCACTTGGGAACTAGCCAGAAATGCAGAGTTGCAGGCCTTTCCTTAGGCTTAGAGAAAGACATTCTGCACAACAGAGTCCCAGAGGAGATCTGGATGTATATCACAGTTTGCAAAGCTCCATGTTAAAGGCATGTACCCATCTGATGTACTAACTGCTGGCCAAGGTTAGTTATTACAGACATCTTAATCTAATTAGAGAAACCAGAGAAGAATCAAATGTGCAGTCTGAACTAGCTATATAGATCATAAGAATGTCCCTTATTCCTTCATAAAGAGTCTAAAATGGTCCCGCTCCAAAACACTTCATAGAGCAAGGTAGAAGAGCAGAAGGATCACTATTCCAAATGTCCAAAACCTGGCTTCTAATTGTAGCTCTCCACTTACCTTCAGATCACTTCATTTTTCTAAGGCCCTGCTTCCTCTGTTTCAAAGCAGAGTGACTATGACATTTCCTGTCCATAGGGTAGCACTTCTGTGAACGCCACATGGAAGAGAGTGGGAGGTCATGGTTAAGAATGTGGAGCCTCGATTTAAACATCCCCAGTTACAAATCCTGCGTCTAGCACTTCTTAGCTGAGCACCCTCAGGTAAGCAGCTTGGCCTCTCTGTTATAATAGCACAGTACCTTTCCCATAGGTTTGTTGTGAAGGTTAAACGTTATAATATTTAAGTAAACGGCACTCTGTTGGTACATAGAAAGCAATCGGTAAGTGTCACTGCCTGTGTGAAAGCATTTTTGTAAATGGCGAAGAGCTCTATAGCTGTGCAAGTTTATTCCCATTGGCAGGCAGGCAAGACTATCAGTCCTAGATGAGAATCGAAGACGTCGCCCATGTCTCACTAAGGGATTTCCCAGACCTCTGTCCCAATTGCCCTAAAACACACATAGAGGAACCAGGACCTCATTCTCAAGAGGAAAGCTCAGGGCTTTTCAGCTATGCTCAGATGGCAAAGCCATTCAGTCACAGGGCTCTGTACACTCACAAATGTTAACTAGTAGCATAGAAAATTATCTCGTGATTGATTCCAATGAACATAAGAGGTAGAGGGCCACCAAAGCATTAATCAATAGGATTTCCTTAATTTTACACACGATTTTATAACACTTATTTTGTGCAAATGAAAACAGACCTGTTTTGTAAAACCATGTTTTAAGTGTTTTACCTGTAAAATCTGATTTGATTCTCACAATAATCTTATGAGTAAGATACTAATAACATCCCCATTTTACACACAGTGAAACTGAGGCTCGGAGATTTTCCCAGAGCCACACAACTGGGGATAGGGGATGCCAGGACTCTGGTCCACGAGACTCCAAAGCCATTGTTCTTTCTTCACCTGAAATGGCTTGGCTCTGCTGTTTGGTTTCAGCCAAGGTCCAGTTTGCTGAATATCAGGGAGAAAAAGAATGTGAGAAGCACCAGGGAGATGGGCCTGTTGCATAGCAACCCTGTGCTGGAGCCTGGTAAGGGGAGATAGGCTCCTTAAGTTTTTAAAGCACCATCACTAAAAATAGCCTGACATATGACAGCTAAACACGAGGTCTCTTCTGAGAAGAAAAACTCATCTTGCAACTGAATGTCTTTGCTGTGCAGTCCTTCAGAAAAGCATGTAAAGTTATGTGAGGCTGGGCATCTGCAGCTTTTCTCAGCAAACACATTACTTCATTCCACTCATTCGTCTCATAGGTGAGCGTGCCACCATTTGTTCATGAAATATCTCTCACCATATTTTTTTCCACTCCAAAGCTGGAATTCAATCCAGCTCAAGGCAAGAGCGGCCCACTTGATTGCAAAAGATGGCCTTCAGAATCCCTATATTAATCTCCCAGAAATTAATCACCTTGCTTGGGATCACCGTATGTGCAAACGTTTATTATGCCCACATTTGTCATTCCAGGAGAAACCGTGCCAGTTACAGTGGCACCAAGTATAAATCTCATGCCTTCCAAAGAATATTAGATATTTAATTAGATCTTGAAACCCTCTTCACTTAGTAACTTAGGGTCTCCAGGTCCTCTTCTGAGGCTGATAATTAAAAGAACTTCTCTCTGAGTCTGCTGTATTCCTCTGGGAATCAGAAAGCACCCATTATAGTAATTACTTAGCCTGAGTATTGGCCTGGCTTGCTCAGGCACAAGAACGAACAAAAGAAATTTAAATGCAGCCATTTGCCCACAAAGAACTTCCAAACTAGTTGGCCATTTATTTATTTGAGGCAAAATAATAGTCCTTCAAGAGGTCCACCTCCTAATCCCCGGAACCAGTGAATATGTTAAATTACGTGGCCCAGGGGAATTAAGGTGGAATGAAAAATGTTAATCTGCTGATTTAAAAATACTGAGATTAGCCTGGATTATACAGGTGTGCCCAATGTAATCACAAGAGTCCATAAAAGTGGAAGGCATACATAACTATGAGTCAAAGGAATAAGTAGCTTGAAAGAAAGGCACAGAGAAGCGACACTGTTGGCTTTGAAGATGGAGAACGGAAGCCATGAGACAAGGCATGAAGACAGCCTCTACAGATGGAAGATGAAAAGAACAAGGAGATGGTTCTCCCCTAGAGCCTCCAGAGCCTGTGACACCTTGATTTTGGACCAGTGAGACTCCTTTTGTACTTCTAACCTTCAGAACTGTAGATGATAAATTTGTGTTGTTTTAAGCCACAAAGTCTGTGGCAATTTATTACAGCAGCCATAGGAAACTAATACGAACACCTTCTTGGAATTTACTTAACAGCTCAGTGCTCAGTACTGGGAAGACAACGGTGCAGAAACAGCCACTGCCTTTCCCCTCTTGCAGTTTATACTATGGTGTTGCAGACAGGAAGGGAACGCAAATAATTATAGGCTGTAACATGGGCAATGAAGGGAAACCAAAGAGGGTGGACAGAGAGTTTAACAGAATGGGGATGGGGGAATACAGATGGAAATGATAGGAGATACCTCTGCTAAGGTGATGTCTCAACCTAAAGGTAGGAAAGGAATAGAGGGGGAAAGAATTCCAGGTTGAGGGGACAGCTTATGCAAAGGCCCTGGGGTAGAAAAGAATTTGGCACATTCTAGGCATTGATGGAAAACCAATGCAGATGGAACATGGCAGGCTAAGAAAAGGAAAGTATGAGATGACATTGAGAAGGAAAGAGAGAACTTGTCATGCTGGGTCTCAAATGCCTGGGAGCCAGTTTGGATGACCAGCTGTGAGTTCTGGGTTCGAAGGATTTTAAGTACAAGACTGACACCATGCAATTCAAACTGAAGAAAATCCCTTTTGCTGCTGTGCAGAGGAACGGACTGAAACGGAAGGACACGGAGATGCCAGGCTTTCGCCGTTCTCCATGTGAGGAAATGACAGTGGCTTAGACTTGGCTATGGAGATGGAGATGGAGATGGAGATGGAGATGGTCAGGTTCAAGACATATTTGAAAACAGAACTCAGACTTGCTGACAGGCTGCATGTGAGAAGGAATGGAGAAGAAACGTATAGTACCTTTCTTGGTGTGTTTGTTTTTGTTGCTGCCGCTCCTGTTTTCTTAAACAAGAGGTAGAATGCATCTCATACACTTGGTAATGATGTATATTCATTCATTCAACAAGTATTTATTGAGTACTGACTATGCACCAATGCTGTTTCAGGTACCAGGGATATGGTAGTAAACTCAATATAATAAAGCCTTTCTCCCATGGTGTTTAAATTTTAGTGGGTTAAATAGACAAGGAACAGGTAAGTGTAAAAATGTATAACAAAATTTCAGATAGTACATTAGGCTACGAAAAAAAAATAAAGCAGGGAATTGGTACCTCCAATGAGACAGAAATCCTAGCTAACTCGTGGAAACCGTGCGTTCATTATTTAACCTAGTTAGGAAACAGATTTTAAGTGTGTGGTTGAGATAATTAATAATAACTGCAAACAGGAGTTGTCATGAGCCCTAAGGCAGCTACCTCTTTTTCTGTCAAAAAGTGTTCCATGGTGAATCTTATTTGGGGCCATGGAGAATGCCTTTATTTTCACAGAAGGAAGGGAGTAGACAGAAGAGTGAGAATACAAGGTGGAGGTGAGAGGGAGGGAAAGAAACGGGAAGGGCGCCTTCAGACCTCAGTTTGCACCAGACGTCTCTGATGTAATCACTGGTAACTGGACCACTGTACACTTTCTTAGTGACACACTGGTACCGATTGCCCTTGATTTCACCAAGATGAAGGAAGAAGCGAGCAGGAAGTCCAATCAGGCTGACAAATTTACTCTAACAAACAGGCCTGAACTGTATGATTTGCATAGAATATTTAAATTCAGAATTCCCCCACAAAATAAAATTTCCTTTTTATACAGATATTACTGAAATTGATAAGACCAGAAAAACACTGCTCCCTAAACTGGAAGTTTACCAGCCCAAAACAGGTAGCTTAAGTCTTTTCTAATTTCTCTGTGCTAAAAGTAGAAGACTAGCAAAATGCTAAGCACATTACAAATACAAAAGATGTTAGTTAGACTTTGGGCTTCTTGATGGCAGGGGCCAACTCCACAGTTTTGAGTTCAGACCTAGTACATAATAGGTGCACGCGATGATGTGATAAAATAGATTAGTTGGTATAGTTGAGCAATAAATTATTTAAATAATAAAGTGTTACTGTACAACTACTGCATACAAAGGTCTGCTGTTTCTTGAAGCAATGCCTGGGGCATAGTCTTGAGTAAAAATGTTTACCATCTATTTATAGGTCAGGGAAAAAGACTTACAAAATAATCAATAAACATTCATTAAGCAACTACAAGTAAGTATGGGACATATGTTAGATGGAGACACGATAAATATCACAGTGGAACTTTTGCTTTTTGAGAGGTTTCCACACTGAAGAGAGAAAGGATAAAAGTAAAACATGAAAATAATGATGCTGATAAAAAGGAGGGAAAGGAGAAGAGAATATCCACCATTTATTGAAGTGTCTTTGTTTAGAACTCATTTGAATTATTTTATATTTATCTAATGCATAAACTGCCCTATGAGAAAATCACTAGTTTTATCCACGTTTTACGGATGAGAAAACTAAGGAACAGGGAGGATAAGTAACTTGCCCTAAGTCACACAGCCTACAAATAGTAGAGCTGGGGTTCAAACTCCGACAGCCCATAACCTTGTTTTATGCTGCCTCCCTGCTGACCAGGTAATGAGGGGCCACTTGATCTACAGAAAAAGTACCAGTGAGTGTGAACTGCAGCCTCATATTACATATTAAATACATGAAAAGTCAGCAGCTATTCACCTTACCAAAGTGCACAGAAAGACTCCTATTCTGTACCAAAGAAGGGGCAAGAAAAAGTACTTTCTTTTAGAGGTTGTACTTAGCATCATTATCATCATATAGAGAGAGTGACTTAACGACATCATATTCCCAGCTTCTACTGGTAAACAAGAACCCGCTCAAAGTTCAATCCATCAAAAATGCATATTTTATTATCCAACTATTAAAATTATATTTTTGAAAAAAATGATCTGGAGAAAAGTCTATGATAATATTATAAATATTTAGTGATAAGAGCAGGATATAAAACTGTGTATATATTGTAGCATACTCCAATTTATACATAGGGAAAAACCTTTTAAGCATATATGAGTTAAAATATGTAAAAGAACTGTAGAAAAATATTAATACTGTAATGATTTCTGTGTGATGATATCTGGGGTTATTTCTATTTTTACCTTTAATTATCATCTATTTTCCAAGTTTTATAGACAGACTTATAGTATTCCTTTATTGGGAAAAGTTTAATCTAAAAATCTATACACACACACCCCTACACACATATTATTGAAAATGAAATAGAAATTATACTGATGTTAATTACAGATTATTTCTAAATTTATAGGAGTCCATTTGACATATTGAAGAAGAATCTAGAAATAGGAAGAAGAATATTTCTTCTTGATTCATTAAGTCTAATCTGTAAACTTCATTAATATGATGAAAGACTATTTTTCTGGTTCCAGGAGATTATGAAATAGACTTTTCTTCTCTAGATGAATGACCTTTACCTAGAGTCAGAGACTCAAACACAATGGGAAAAAATGCAAACACATTTTAAGGCTAACTTAAATTTTTCCAGAAATTCAGTTTGAGAGAAAAGAGATAGATCTTAGCAAAAAGGAGAAACGAGTTATAACTTCTCACCATTCCAGATACAATGACACGCACCAGAAGGAGAGGGGAACTTTGGACCTTGGTTAGATGAACTCTAACTCCCATGGCCAGAAGGGTCAGGCAAATCACCCTTCCTTCATCCTAATGAAGCGGGATGGATTACATCCCCATGATTTGTGCACATTACCTAACAAACACTTAAGAGAGTACATTCTGCATTTCAGAAATGGTGAAAAGGAGTATTTGTGGAAGTAGAGATGATTCCTATTTTCTCCCAAAAGCTTGAGATGTAGATATGATGAAAAACATTCCATTCTCATCTTTGTCTCACTTGTGCTGTTGACTGTCTAATGGCAAATGGCAAGAGATGTTCTGTTTCAAAGTCTGAAGGACCATAGGGAATGGCATAGACTATGGTGAACCTGAGCACAGCCACCAGCTAGTGCCAGCTAATTGGTGCCCTGCCCTAAGCTCAAAATGCAGTCTGCAACAGAATTACCTGGGCATCTTTTCAAAGTGAAAAGTTCCTGAACCACAAAAGCAAAGATTCCATTCACTCGGTAGAGAATAGTGTTCTAGGATCCTCATTTTACCAATTGCCTTAGATCGGCACTATCCAATAAAAACATAATGTGCATTACAACTGCTAGCCATACTTGTAACTGTATTTTCTGGTAGCCACATTTTTTAAAAGTAAAAATAAACTGAAGAAATTAATTTTAACATGTTTCATTTCATTTCATATATCTATTACTTCAACATGTCATAATTAACGAAATTATTAAATTTTTCTAAGCCTTCAAAATGTGGGGTGTATTTTACACTTACAACATATCTCAATTCACAGTAGCCACGTTTCAAATGCTCAGTTGTTATTATTGCAAGAGACATCCTTTTTGTTCCGTTTTGAGAAAGTCATACTTTCACTGATGTCCATTGTTGAAGCATAAGCTGCTTCTCTGAGTCTGTTGGGGCTGCTGCAACAAAATGCCACAAACTGGGGAAACTATAACCAACAGAAATTTATTTCTCAAAGTTCTGGGGGCTGGATGTCCCAGATCAAGGTGCTAGGGGCCCTCTTCCCCGCAGACCTCTCATTGTATCCTCACGTGGCAGAAGGACTGGGGAGCACTGTAGGGTCTATTTTATAAGAGCAGCGATCTCATTCATGAGGGTGCCACCCACATGACCTAGTCACCTCCCAAAGGCCCCATCTCCTAATACCAATGCATGAACTTGGGGAGGACACAAACATTCAAACCATAGCAGTGCTCAAAAGTAAATCATGTATTTGGACACTATCATTTGCCCCAACTTCCCTCTCCAGACTTGGAATAGGAGACTGAGGTCCCAATCCCAGCTCTGCCTATGAATTCTATGACCTTGGACAAGTGGTCAGGTCAGTTTACCTGTCAAGATCCCAATTTCTTCATCTAGAAGTAAATCACTTGAACTAGAAGATCTCTGGAGACCCTGTTTTGAAACTCAGTAGTGCTAAAAAATGGATTATCTACCCTTTCATTCCAAGAAAAGAGTATTTTTCTTTTCTTCTTTCCTTTGTTTTGTGATTCTTCTATGCAAGTTAAAGGTGAGACGTAGAGCACTTGCTCAGTCTTTCAGATAGCCAACCAGTTAGCTCCAGTTCCACAAGGCTGTGTGACAGTAAATCACCACCAACCTCTGCGGCAGCAGTCCCTAACCTTCATGGAGCCAGGGATCGGTGCTCCTGTGAAAATCTAATGCCTGATGATCTGAGGTGGAGCTGAGGCGGTGATGCTAGCGCTGGGGGAGCGGCTGCAAATACAGATGAAGCTTCGCTAGCTTGCCTGCGGCTCACCTCCTGCTATGCGACCTGGTTCCTAACAGGGGACCCATGCTCTAAGGCAGTCAGATGTGGGAGAACCCACCTCTCAGAAGAAATGCTGCTGTCAACTTCATGCCTACTTATGGGCAAGCTGATGACTTAATGTGTGCAGATAATTTAAACTTCTGCTGTTAATTAGGAAAAGTGAGACAATGCTGATATAATAAACAGCTCCCAAGCCTCAATTGCTTAAAACAAAAGTTTATTTTTCGCTCATGCAGCATATCCAGTATGGGTCAATACTGTCTGTTATTGGTTAAATTGTGTCCCCTGCCCCAAATCCATATATTGAAGTCCTAACTCCCTGTACCTTATTTAGAAGTAAGGTCATTATAGAGATAATTAATTAAGATGAGGTTGACTGGAGTAGGTGAGTCCTTAATCTAATATGACTGGTGTCCTTATAAAAAGGGTAAGTTTAGAGACAGACTTCACACAAGGAGAGAGCCACATGAGGATTCAAACAGATTGCCATGTTATTTCTACAAGCCAAGGTACACCAAAGATTGCCAGCAAACCACCAGAAGCCGGGTGAGAGACAAAATAGATTCTTCCTCACTGCCCTCAGAAGGCATCAACGCTGACAACACCTTGATCTTGTACTTTTAGCCTCCAGAACTGTGCGACAACACATTTCTATTGTTAAACTCTCAGTTTGAGATAATTTGTTTACAGCAGTCCAAGTAAACTAATACACTGTCCTACAGGAGCCTGAGATAATGAAGACTTTACTATCTTACAGCTATGCCATGCAGGCCTCGTGGCCTTTTCAGTAGGAGGACCAGGGAAGAGCTGCCAGGAGGATCCTCTGTGCTTTGGCCCAGAAGTGATACGGGCCACTTCTGTTCAAAGGCTGTTGGCAGTACTAGTTCTATGGGTCCCAGCCAGAGGACTGGGAAACAGGGAAAATGTTTAGTGAACATCACTAAACACTAAATGTTTACCGAGCACCCTTTCCAACAGGGACCCTCCCCAGAGACTGAAATGTTTTCTTAAGCAAAAGAATGTTTTGCTGGGTGGTACCTACACTGTCATTCCAGCCCTCCCTTTTGGAAGTTTCAGGGGAGTTAGCCAAGGTATTGCGGTATCAGGGAGTTAGAGGTCCATGTTTCAGTTCATTTCAGATGACCACTGAACTGTTGTCATTGTAACTAGTTGTCAAGGGTGTTGCACCCTGACAGACTGAGGCCTGAATGAGTTCTGAGAGCGATGAATATCAATTGTGATGGGGGAATGAGGAGGTGACGAGGGAGAAAGAGAGTATGTATACCATGCACCTGCCCCTCCCGGTCTAGGGGGAGCAGGCATGGATAATGGGGCAGTGTTTATTTCCAGGTCAGCATAGAAAACAGGTCGGAATGCCCGATTTTAGGCCTCAGTCCCAAATAACATGATAAAAACCCTTCCCCAGATATGTATATTCCTTTATGATTTTCAAACTGCTTTTACTCCTGTTATCTCATTTGGTATTCTCAGCACTCTTAGAAAGCGGACGTTTTCGATAAAAGAGAAGAAAAAGTTTCACAGAGGTGAAAAGATTTTCCTAAACACATGCGGCAAAAGTGGCTTTCTAAAACCAGGAATTGAGCCTCCATTTCTCAGGGCTCTGACCAGGGGCCCTCTGCATAACCCAGCACAGAGGTGAGTGTCATCACTGGTCAGCAAGCTTCCTGGTCTCAGTTCTATAACGATTTTTTGAAATAGGAAAAGGAAATGCTTTGGGCAGCAGCCCATTACCAAGATACACTCTTCACCCAAGTACTATATAGGAAGTCCTTGAAGTGACTTAAACAAGGAGTTGGTTGCCATTATTTCTCTTGACCTTTAGGACTCGCCAAGGTATTGCTGGTTCTGAAGGATGCCGGTTTAAGTGCTTTTGTTCTGATACGTCTGATGGTGCAGCTTTTAAAAGGGAACCAGAGATGCACTGCTCCAGAATTTAACAGATATGCCAGTGTACAAACACACATGCAAGTGCCAAGATTTGAGGTGTTCAGGTAACAGGATCAGGTAACATTTCCCTCCCAAAAACACTAGCTTGAGAGGCTGCCCAAATGGGCAGCATGGGAAAGATGATTAAAGTGGTTCTTTACAGATGACTTTTTAATTGCAAAATAATATCCCAGCATCTCTGCCTCACAGAGTTTAGGGAAATATTTAGAAAGTGTTTGTGTGTCCTAAGAGAAAAGCTGGTACATAATTGCAAATTATTACCATTTCTGCAGGTCATGCAGACAAGATTATCTCCCAGCAGGCTAACAATCAGAAATCAGCTTCTAATCTGGTGGGTTTTCACAGCTGGCAACCTTTCTCTTTATTCCTAGATAGAATGAAGATTAGTATTATATGCCTATGCCTTTCGCTTTTATGGACCATTTATCATATCAAAGCCCATTTGTCTGGGTACCAGCCTAACCAAATTAGGTAAACAGAGTTCTAGGAGGAACTAACAGCTGTTAGAGAGACGAGTAATCACAAAACACAAAGCTTCATTGCAGCAGCTGCCACATAAACGCAGTTTTCAAAAATATGGCAGCTAAGAAGCGTTTTTAGGAGAGAATCTTCAGGGGGCTGCTTATAATGCTCATAATGCTTATTTGAAATGGAGTCTTAAATTCTCAATTCTGTCATAGGGTGGATAAAGCCTTGTAAGATCTGGCCCTTTTCCCTTCAGCCCTTCTCAACCTGCAGGGTGCCAGATGACGGTGCTAAGTACATTCCATGCATTGTTCCATTTAATTCTTAAACAACTTTGGGAGGCTGGTATAACTATTATTGCCATTTTCCAGATGAGGAAACTGCAATTGAGAAAGGTGAAGTAATCTGCCCAGGGTCACACAGCTAGAAAGAGGTAGAGCTCCCTGAATCCAAAACCTCTCCACTCTTACATGGCATATTATCATGGGCCACACACTGCACTTTGGTCTGGGAATTGTTAAAGAAAAAATTATTCTGACATTTGTTAAAATGGTAAGGAAGACTTTATTCAGGACTATTGCAACAATTGTCAAAAATATTGAAAGATCAAGCTCAACTCTAAATACAGCAAAGACAGCTGGGATTCATAGCCTGTGGAGGATCAGCTGGATGGAAAATTACTAAAAGGAAACATACAGGGAGATTCTTGCCAAAGGCAGTTCAAGGACTTATACATCAAAGGTGGGGGATGAGGAACTTGACCAGAGAGATATCAAGGGTAGAGGGATCCTTACTAAACTGACTTAGTAGGATTCTAAGGCAGGCCAAAGACAGGACAAGGGCCAAGGGCTAGGCAGGCCAAAGACAGGACAAGGGCCTAGGTTGGAGCTAAGTAGAAGAGAGGTCTCCAAGAAAACTGACTAGAGTTTGGTCAAGGAAAGTCTTTGTCAGAACACTGAAGTGAACAAAGTAGGCAGCTCCTGCCCTCACAGAAGGAAGAGTCTAGAGTTAAGCAAAGTGACAGTCTTATAGTCTGTGGTGTTACAGCTGTCTATAATGGGACCCTCCCTGGGGTTTTCTTTCTTTACATCAGTATTTGATCAGGAAGATAGAAGGTAGAGTTGGTGGTAGTGGAGATGGGAAGTGATGAAAAGAGATATGGCAACTGTGTGGATAGGTGAGTTTCAGGACCTGGCAAATATAACCCATTCACTTCTGGGTAAGAGTGGGAGGCAGCCAGCCCAGGGCTGCATTTTGGACTCAACTCCCCATATCCCTTGGTGTCTGGCCCTTTCTCCCTAGCTACCCTGTCATGCTGTGTCTTCTAACCCTGATTTACCAATGAGACTTGAACAGTGACTTGACTTAGCTCTTTCTGATGGAGAGTTTTCTACAAGAGCAGGGAGAGACTATTTCCTGCTTGATTGTACTGGATCTTCCTCTGTGGTGCATTCTGTGTTCCAAAGAAACGCACATCCCAGCTTGATGGGCAGAGTGAGCATGCAAACAGTGCACACATTTGTGTGTTCATTCATTCAGCAAACACTTAGTGAGCATCTAGCATATGAGAGGACTTGTGCTAAGTACATGCAAGATACGGAGATGGATGAGACATTTACTTGCAAGTTCAGCAATCAGTATTGCTCACAGTTTGTAATTAGATATCTACATAAAAAATCACGATAGAAGCTGACTTGAAAAGCTTCACAGAATATAATATTGACTACTGTTTAGGTAATACTTACTATATACCCACAATTGTTCTAAGAATTTTACACATAGTAACAATATGCAAAATTTCTAAGAGGTAAATCCTGTTATTAGGCTCCTTTTAAAAGGAGGCTTAGGAAGATTATCTTGTCCAAAGTCAAAGCAATGAAGCCGTGAAGCCAGGACTGAAACTCAAAGCCAGTACAGCCCACAATGTACAACTTACTGTGGAAGTATTGCAGCCTCCACTACAGCGTTGTGTAAATGGGTAACTTATGATGGGCACGAGGATCTGGGAAGTTCACTTCCACCTGGGGATAAGAGGAGCACGAAAACCCATTCAATATGATCACAAAATGGAAAAAGACAATACCTGAACTTGGTAGACTCTAGGAAATCTGAGCCATTGCTGGTAGCAGCTGAGTTCTCAAAAGCTCATATTGTGCTGGAAAATGCTTCTCTTTCCTTAAGAGCGACACTTCTCAGGCCTCACTGTGAACACAACTCACTGGGGAGTCTAAGTAAAATTCAAGTTCTGATTCAGTAGGTCCGGGGTGGGGCCTGAGACTCTGCACATCTAACAAGCTCCCAGGTGATACAGATGCTGTTAACTCGTGGACTGTATTTGGACAAAGAAGGCCCTAGAACAGTGGTACTCAAAGTGTGATTCCTGGAACCACAGCAGCAGCATCACTGTTAGAAATGCAAATTCTGAGCCTCGCCCCAGACCTACTGAATCAGGAGCTCTAGGGTGGAACCCAGCAATGTGTGCTTCATGAGATCTCCAGTGATGGTGATACACACTGAAGTCTGAGAACCACTCACTGGGAGAGCAGCATATTCTTCCCCACTCTTCTTCATTTAGGGTTTTTGTTTGTTTGTTTGTTTTTCGTGCTAGAGACTCTGTCTCACTTCCAGATGAGGGAAGTCCTGGTGTACTTGCTACGTGCAGAGGGTGAGGGAGGGAGGACAATGTAGAATTCCTTCCTAACAAATTCTCTCTCAGCAACTCAAAGATGGCAAATTATATGGTAGAATTCTTAAAACCCTGGGCCAGACTCCAGATTCATCTTTTTCCAGATTTATCGTTAGCTTGAGTTATGTACCTGTATAATATGAACACCTATGTGATTTTTGTATACACACACACATATATATAGTATATACATATTTGCATATGTAGGTTTTGTACTACTTGATAGATTTGTGGCAAAATACACACTTGACTACAAGAAACATTTCCAAGATCTAAATGTAACAATAACAAAATAATAGAAATGAAAACTGCTTAACCTGTAGTATTACAGAAAAACATCTCACTCTGATTAACATGATCTCAGTATCTGTTAGATGGAAGGCCATAATTTCTCAATATGAGTGTGAGTAAGCTTATTATCATAATTTGTAGTTATTTAAATCAGATGCTACTAGGGATGGACCTCAATCTCTGTAGGACCTTCTCTAGTGCATTGGACTGAGTCCAGGATTATAGCCAGTTAGGAATTTATAAGGTCAGGTCCCTGAAAACATCATTAAACACACACACACACACACACACACACACTCTCTCTCTCTCTCTCTCTCTCTCTCCCACCCCTCAGAGGTTAGCATAGCCTGAAGTCTAAGATCTTGATTTAGTCTCCTTTTCTCTTCTGTGCTCCTGAGAGAGACGAGGACCCTGGTTTCCTCTAGCAGCTAGAAGAGCCCATCATGTGTGGACACACGACAAGGAAAATGCCAAGTTGGAAACATTTAGCGAAATGTAGACATGGAATGAAAAAGAGAGGAGGCTTCTCACTTTCTTCCTTTGGTTACTTGGAAGTTCAAAGATAAACTGAAGTGCAGTGAATATCTTGCCACCTTGCCCTCAGCTTCTGGCACAATTTCTTCCCTTTTCTCATATGATCAATTCATGTTCTCCAGTTGTTTTTAGTTTTAATATTGGGCAAACTACCTAAACCATTTTTTTAATAGGCAGAGTATATATGACAAATACACAGGGCATAAATACACTCATACATGTGTAGGTATTTTTGTATATATTAAGTGGCAATAAAATACTTACAAAAGTAGATGTAAAAAGTATAAAATGTCACAGGATGGATACTGACATTAGAGTGAAATGGTTTTTATTCAAATTCTAATTCCATCTATACCTGCTCTATGGTTCTCAATTGTTTATCTGCTCTCTGCCTCAGTATGCTCACCTGCAAAAGGAAAGAAAAGCATCTCTGCCTGTGAGGGTGGTTATGAGGATTAATGATGCCCGACCACACAAAGCAACAAACACATTTTCCTACAATGCCTCACTCACAGGCCCTCGGCATAAGTGGTGGTTGGTGATGAGAATGTGTTGGAATAAGACATGTAAAACTCATGTGACTTTGGCAGGGGGGTAGGGAAGAAAAACTAGCACCCTTGGAACCACTGTGGTAGAGGATGTGATCGGAAACACATTTTCACCTGTATTAAACAGGATGTACATTTTAATCTCTTCAAAGGACTGAGGAGGACTCACATTGTAAAATTATAAACATCTCATTTTCCATGAATATATACAATTAGGCTAGTTAGCTGCTCGGCATCTATTTGGGGAACAAAATGTACATTTAACTGTGAAGAAAGACAAACAATGTTAAAAGAAACATGCTCTGCTTTTTATCCCTGCTTCTAAAGCACATCTGTATTCTGAATAACAAAGCAGAAAGGAAATATGGTCTGGCAGCTCATGCTCTTTCCCAGAAAGATGATTCATCTCCTCAACGAATGTCCCACCAGACATGTTTATGAGGATGGCATCCCCTAAGAGCCTCTGGTTGTGCATGTCTTATGCTTTGCATTCTGCTTCCCTGTGGATAAACTGAAGCAAGTTCATTTTGAATGTACAATCTTGAAAAATTTTTTGAAAACAGATACCATGCATATATCTGTGTGTATATTTATATCAATGGATATGTTGTGTGCTGGTAACCCACCCAGAATTCCAGAAAATTGATTGTGGCCACAAGCCATAATGCTTCTTCCTCAGTAGAGTACACAGCACTCTCTAGAGCTATAAAAGTGCCTCCAACATCTCGGCCCCTTTAGATGTTGCTCTTGTAAAGGGAGCCAGCTCACACGCTGGCTTGCTAGTGCTTGCTAACTCGCTCTCCCCAGCTCCCTACTCCCTCCACCCCCTCCCCGCAACTCTCTGTTCTCCATAGACTGCTCACAGTGTGTCCTTGTAGTGTGATCTCCCATTACTGGGTTCCCACACTTTCTTTAGCCAAAGCTAGCTTTTACATGACTCTCTAAGTGATTTTATTCTTATCTGTCTTCCTTTCTAAAATGAACATCACCTTCACTCTAGACCATCAAAATCTTTCCTCTCCTTCAAAGCCCAGTTAAAATGTTTTTCTTTTTTTTTACATATCTATATTCTGCCAAAAAATACATATTACCTGGCTGCTGAGACCACAGCAGTGGGAAAAAGATGCTTTGTTCCTTCTCTCCTGGACCTTAGATGTTAGTGGGAGGAGGCAGAGAATGAAGGAATGGCAGTATTTTAGCTACTCTTTGGGGCAGCATCCTCAGGCTTCTACATGAGATTTTCCTTTAGCCCCAGGAGGACATTATTTACCGTTCCCCTATACACCTACCCATCGTTCTAATGTGGCACCACCCCAAGTGCTTCAAACAAAACACCAGTTCAGATCAATGTCAGTGGGGATTATGGGGGTAAAAAGAATTCTGTGGCCAAGAAAATCAGAGGAAAGTGGGACTAAACAAAGTTTGCAAACTTGACCAAGTTAACAGATTATTTATCTGTGAGGAGGTATCAAATGCAGCCTTCCTGAAATGTATTTGACATTAGTGTCCTCCCACAGGGGACCGCACAGGTCTAAGGTTGCTTGGAACATTTTGGGAAATGCTGTATTTCCCCTTCCACAATATTAACTCTTTAAAGGCAAGTATGACATCCGATCATCGCATCCGACACCTCACTCAACGCAGCTCATGCCATGTGATAAAAAATAAGCATTTTTGTTGCTAATGCTTATTATCTTGGGTAAATCTAAACCCTTCACTGACATGATAGGAGGTGGGATAAGCGTGGGTGCTGATTGGGGGTAATGTGAGCTTATTTTTTTTTTTTGTATGAGAAAAGAATTAATGATGCTTGCTTCCACTCTCCATCCCCCAGAAATACCCTGGGAAGAAACCTCTAAGAATTTTTCCCAAAGCATGTGTTTAACCTGGAAGATATGGTACCCTTTATGGAAGACTTGACCAGATATTTCCAAGAAAGTTGCAGGATGGAAGGAAACTTAGAAAATATAAAACTGCCTATGTTAATATGGTACCCACTAGCCACATGTGGCTATTTAAATTACCTAAAAGTAAATAAAGTTTAAAATTTAGTTCCTAAGTCACATTAGCCATATTTCAGTGCTCCAGGGCCACATTTGGTTAGTGGCCACTATATCAGAAAGCACAGATATAGAGCATTTTCATCACTGCAGAAAGTTCTATTGGACAGTGCTGCTAGAAGTACAATCCTCCCCCCTCAGATCTGAAATTGCTCTCAGCCAGCCCACGTTCTCTTCTGATTTTCACTGAAGACCTCAAGCAATGACCAATGCCCACTTTGTCCCTCCCCAAGAGTATTATGTGGCTAATTTAAGACGACCAGCCATAGGACAAATAGGAAACCAGAGTTTAGCAGCAAACGGACAGCATCCTTCTCAAAGGGATTGTCCATCTGTCTCTGCCCACTCAGTAGTGTTGATGATCTCCAATGCACACCTGAGAGTAATTCCTGTGAGCAGAACACAGATGGCACGGTTTTCACCCAGGTGTAATAAATAGGTTGGATAAGGCTTGGAAAAGGCACCTAGCCAGGTAGGTGGTGGAGTATGGATTTGGGGAGGGATGTGTTTCCACCTCCTTTCACCAATCTATAAAGGCAAGAGTTTAACCAGAATTGAGTTGTGAGTTCCTAGTGTGGAGACCCAAGGCAAGGACTCAGAGGGTAATTCTCTGTGGAGTAGAGTCTGTGCTTCTTCCACAGACATTGAGTGTACCCTATGCACTAGAAAATCTTAAGCCAAAATCACAACTAATTCACAAGCTAAATGCAACCAGACTGCGCCTCACTGAATGGTACAGTCATGCTACTACGTATATCCTAGACCGAACCTTCATTTAGATTACAAATTTCCCAGCACGACTGTTATTGGTAATTAAACCTGCTTGATTGTTCCATTACACAGAGACTACATGACAGTAAAGGAATCAAACATAACTAATCTTAAGCTCATTTCTAAAGGTGCATGGAAATGAGAACCAAAAATGGTATAAAATACATAAATGATGTGCAACCATTGGTTTTTGTCAGTTTTTGGCAGGCCTGGCTCATGGAAACTCAGAGATTTAAGGGGTCTTAACATGCAAGCATATATCTGTTTTATTGTTACATAGTGAAAATTAAACAATGATGAAAAACATCATGGATTTTTTTGTTTTAAATCACATTTGTAGTTCCCTAAAAAATAAAGCCCCGGCAATTTACATTTTTATAATCCAAGGCAGTTCTAGAAGCATGTTTTCTATAATGTGTCTAACTTTTAGTTCCCAGTCCATACTTGCTGACAGAAATCTAGGGCAGTCTCAGGTCACTGACTTCTTGGCTAAAGTGCCTATCTAGACTTCCTGGGCCTGGCTGATGTCTACTATTTTATTTTTTTCAGATTCAAGTTTCATTTCTTCCTCCCTTCAAAGTGTAAACTATATCAGAATCACCCAAGGGTCTGTTTGTAAATGCAGATGCTTGGGCTCCATCTGCATCATTATTCCTGAGGCTGCACCCCAAGAACCTACATGTATAATCAGCCCCTAGGAGATTCTCATGCAAACTAAAATCACTCAACACCATATCTGAAAACAAATCTCTCAAGAGCAAGAATCAAATGTCGTATCTCTCTGTCTCCAGTATCCAGGTCCATGCCTAGCCAAGAATGAGCATCAACAGGAGAACATGCTGACTCAAACTCACGAGCCCTTTCCTTTTTAATGGGTCTTTTTTCAAAAAGGCAAAGCAAAGACCACATTACGTAGAGATCTGTCCACTCCAGCCCACTTTCTACAAAACAAGCCACTCGCCTTCCCTGGAGCCTCTTCTGAGATGGACCTGCTCGAGTTGCCAACTCCCAGGACCAGAAAGAAAGACTGTTCCAGTGCTACCAGGAATGGTGCCTCCTGGCACTGGTGGCCACCATCTGCCCTTCCCTCTGGGGCCAGGAGGTGCCCTTATCTTCTCAACAGCAAATGTCTCTCTTTGGAACATGCAAACCAGTGTCTAACCTTTACAAAAAAAAAAATCGCCTAGAAGTTTGCTCAGAAATGCATGTTCCTGGGTGAATTTCCACCCTGAGAGAAACACCTGCAGGGTGACATTTGGAGCACTGAGCAGCCCCCAGATGGGTTTGATGCTGAGGACCCTGACTCATTCATAGAGAAATTCCTATTTAAACCTAGTCCTCAAAGAACTCCCTCAACTTCCTCCACTCAAAAGAGGAGAAAGCTGTGCCCCCTTAGCATTCTTGGATTTGGCAGAAGAGGAGCGGGGAGTAGATGGAGGATAAATGCCCATCTCAGAAATTAGAACCATTATGCCCTGATGGATATGTGAGACTTAATCTGAAAGCTCTTCCCTGACACTGCCCTCCAAGAGCTTAGAGACCCTCCTGCAATTTGAGGAAGAAATGGAGGGAACTCACATTTCTTGAGCATTATTTTCTTTGGAAAATAATACAAGTGCTAAGTGGTGCCTATTATCTTATCATCTTTCCACAACCTACCTAGACCCCACTGCCTACACCCAGGCAGAATTAATTGCTTGCCTGCTGCTTCTCACTCCCCAGAGCACTTAGCCCCTTTCCTGGATTATAACACTTATCTGGTATTAAAGCTAATTGCTTGTTGTGGGTCTTTTCCCCAGACATCCTTTGTTCCTGAAGGCTGGTTGGTATTTTCTTTATCTCTGCTGCACCCAGGCCTGGCCTGCAGATAAGTTCTACCCAGGGTGCTAAGATGTGCTTCTTTGAGAGAACTGCACATTGAAATGCTGACTTTGCAGACTGGCCTGAACCTTTTTATAGCTTTGTTTCTCTTAAAGGCATTTTCCAGAATGTTACTACCAAAAAATCTCTGTGCAAAAGCTACAAACACAAATCGTTTCCCCTAAAGACACTGCCCATTAAGTTTGAAGCCTGTGTTGTTTTATAGGTTCAGAGATAAACACACACATATATAGTATGTAATCTTATATATGTAAGATATATATATACACACACATACATACATATATGATTATATACAATATATATACATATATATAATCTTATGATGCATTTCACCTTGTGAAGTACCCGTGCTATGGCTTCCAGCCTTACAAAACCCATAAAAATTAAGTATTTCTACAGCAGTATTTCTGATCTTGAAAGCAGATGCTGTGCATGTAGCCTTCATATACAGCAAAGCATCTTGATCCTGCCTTTTAATTAAGGCCATCCCCTGTTACGCTCTGACTTTCTGATGTTGGGAGTATGGCGATTTTTCAGAAGGTTTAAAGCATCTTTTTCTGGTTCCTTGAGCCCAGGCTTTTGGAAGAGCCCCCTGACTGGCTCCAGTCTCTCCCCACTTCCAATCCATCTCCCACTCTGATTCCACAGAGATGTTCCTGAAAATCCAGACCTCTTATTCCTTTCCCTTTAGGAAGAAGGACAACCTCCATGTTGCTGTGGCTCCCAAAACCTTTTTACCTGTTTCCAGGGTTCTACTCTGCAAAATGCCCTCTTTGTTCCAGCCATGGTACCCTACCTACCCCTCTGAGCAAGACGCTTCACCTGAGCTTGGCTTCTGCTGTTTCCTCTGCTGAGAATGCCATCTTTCCCACTTTGGCCTCTTGAAATTTCACCTGTCCCTCAGAACCTACCAGAGTGCCAGCTGCAGCTCAGTGGATAGGATCAACACCTGGCTTCGCCATTTACCCACTGTGTGACCATGGGAAGGTACTTGACCACTCTGAGCCTCAGTTTGCTCATCTTCGCATCAAGGATTCAGCCAAAGGGTATCTGAAAGGAGAGAAAATAAAATGCCCAGACAATAATTTTTAGCCCCCAACTCAATTCTCTGAACCATTCTCCTTTCCCTTCTCATGCAGAACTGAGAACACACTGTGCATTACTAGAGCTGAGAGGCCTTAGAGGTCAAGGGCCACATCTTAGACATGCCTAGCACATAGTAAGTATGCAATGGATATTGGATTAGGGGTTAATTTATCTCCTCATTCATTCAGGTCCATATACTTCACAGACCAGTTGCTTCTGAGAGGTGATGTCAAAATAAATGAACTCAGAGGTCAGAATACTCTAACCTTAAACCCTAGCTCTGTGAATTTAAGCAAGACATTTTTATTTCCTAACCTGGAAAGTGAGGATGATAATACCTCTATGGAAATAACCCTACTTCATGGGGTTACTCAGAGGATTATGGTTGCAGTGCCATTATCGTTATTATTAGGATGTCATCAGGCTTTTGACTTGGGCTCTCCCAGCCTCAGCAGACTTGCCAGGTGAACATCTGAGCTCAGTGGTTTTAAAGGTCTGTGGCCCAACTGTCACACTGAATTACTTGGGCCCTAGGCAATTTTGGTTTTACGAACCCCTTCCTCCATAAAATAATAAAGCGACTTATATTTTATTACTGCATTGGTATAAAGATGAATATAATCTAGGCTGGATTCATTATTATATATTGCTCATTATTATATTCATTTTCCTCTGATTTTAAATTAAAATTAAAACATTTTCATGGGCCCTAGGCACTGCACTTCCTGTGAGGGATGGAGAAATCAGTCTGGCCTTAAGTCTCTGAAATCTGGCCTCTTAAACGTCAGCTCCAACTAGGCTCCCTCTCAGTGGCTCTTACCCGGCTACTTCTGGGGTCTTTGCACACCATGGAGTCTTTGTACAAACTTGTCCTTCTTCCTATAACTCTTCCCCCTGCCCCTTTCTGTTTTTTACTTTTTCACACATACCTTAGAGCAGAGGCTCTGAGCATCAGAATTCCCTTACAGCACAGATTGCTGGGCCTCACCCCCAGTTTCTGATCCAGCAGCTCTGAGATGACACCCAAGAGTCTATATTTTAACAGGACCAAGGTGGTACAGATGCTGCTAGTCCAGAACTGCATTTAGAGAACAGCTGCTTTCAAAGTCCACTCTGTTTCCACTTTCTCAGGTAAGCTTTCGCTGATCCGATTTGGCCACGTTTCTCCTTTGCATGCTCTCTAAGGACTAAAGACCTCTGCTTTGCCTATGTAATTTTTTGATTCATGTCTTTCTCTCTCCCATTTGACTGTAAGCGCCACGTGTCTTTTCGCCCGCTGTGGGACAGACCCACCCAGCACACTGTAGGTGTTCGGTAAATATGTGAGGACCGCTGTTCAGAAAAAGTGAACCAACTTAACCTCCTAGCAACAGTGAATGCATGGCAGAATCCTTTCAACTCACCAGCACTGCATTTCCACCTTTTCCCCCTTTTTACAACTGTCAATTTCATGATTCCTCATAAGCCTCTCATTCTTAAGGCAGAGCAATGAAGTTCGCAGAAACTGCCTCACGCGAGCCGGAAGGCCCGGCCTTAAGCCCCGCCTTAAGCCCCGCCCCAAGCCCCGCCCCAAGCCCCGCCCTCACGCTCTGTACGCCCGGATCCCCCGCCTACGGCGCTAGGACCCGCCCACTCCCACTTCCTAGCCTATGCCCCGCCCCCATCCCCGCCCTGGCCGTAGGCCCCGCCTCTTGGCCAGGTCCAGTGCCCCTCTACGCATGCTCTTCTGGTCGATCCCCTCCGAGGAGTCTCTAGCAGGAAACAAACTTTACCCCGACAATGTCGCGATCTTGTCCTCCGGAGCTAATCAGGTAAAGCCTCCCCCTCCCCAGGCGCCCCGAGCCCGACCTGGCCCGGCCGGGATCGCTGCACTGCCGAACAGATCGAGGGGCGTGGGTCGCCGGGGCCTTGTGCTTGCTATTGTTTTTGCCGAACCCGCTTGTCTACCTGTCGAGTCCACGCTCGGTGCACTCACCTCCTTGACCGCCCGCAGGGTCCCAGGACCTTTGCACCTTCTCCGGTCCAAGACAGAGCTGCGTTTTGGCCACGCCGAGTGAAGTCCGTCCGCACTGGGCGGGCCAGTTCCCACTTCTGGATGTGGGCCTGCGTGCATAGGATGGACCCTGGAGTTCCCTCCAGTGCCAACATTCAGTGATTCTTTTCAAGCCATTGGGTCGTTTTTGCAGTCCCCTGCTATTACCTAACCACGTTTAGTGAGCATCCTGCAATGTAGAGAGAGGCAAAAAATAGCAAACACCTCCTGCAAACAACTGCCCACCTAATGATGGGGACATTTATGACAGTAGTCACCATAATTGACCACTAGTTGAGTACCAGCCACAGTATATGAACTATGTCATCAAATCTTCACAAGTATCTTCAAGCATGTCACAGATGAGAAAAGGGAAGTGCTCAGAGAGGTCATTTCTAAACACTTTGAAACCAGTTCTGACTGACTTAAACATCTGATTTTGCCCACTCTGCAAAACTGCCTTTCCCATAGAAAAATTAAAATCAAACTCTTAGTTTATTAGGCTATCATAACAAAGTGCTACAGACTGGGTAGCTTAAAATAGCAGAAATTTATGCTTCCACAGTTCTAAAACCTAGAAGTCCAAAAACAAGGTGTTGGGCAGGGCCATTCTCCCTCTGAAAGCTCTAGGGGTGGATCCTTCTTTGCCTGCTGCAGCTTCTGGTGGCTTCCAGTGTTCCTTGACTCATGGCAGCATCATATCCAGTCCATCTTCACATGGTCTTTTCTCCTGTATGTGAATCTCTCTGTGTCTTCTCTTCTCATAAGGACACCAGTCACTGGATTTAGAGCTCACCCTAAACCCGGGATGATTTCATTTTAAGTCCTAAACTAATTACTTCTGCAGAAATCCTATTTCCAAATAAAGTCACATTCTGAGGTTCTGGGTAGACATCAATTTTAGGGGGCATGGGGAACACTATTTAACCCACGACACTAACCAGCAACAAAATACGCCTTCCAAAAGGACCACAACAAAATCACAGTCATGGACTCAGGGTACCATTTATGGTTATAAATCCAAATACTTGCATATTATCAAGTAGTTGTTCTCAAAGTGTGTTCTCTTGGTCTGCAGCATCATCACATCACTTGGGAGTTTGATATAAACGCTAACCCTCCAGCCCCACCCCAAACACTGTCACAGTTGCGGGGAGGGCCCAGCAATCTGTGTTATAACAAGCCTTCCAGGTGATTCTGTTGCTACTAAAGTTTGGGAACCACTGTTATAAGGCAATTGAATGTTTGATAACAAATAGAATATTTGATAACATGACATAAGGGCCAGGTTAAGAGAAAGGCCTTAATTTTACAATTGTCTGACCTTACAATGACTTAGAAATCTGTCTTATCCGAATATAATTGTAGATTTCAACATTTAACTATTGTATTGTCGAAAGAATATTTTACCATGATTTAAATTTAATTTAGGTTTCAAATGAACTTGTGTACTAAACTGTGTTCTTAGTACCATAAGTCCCCCGCTATCCATGAGAGATGTGGTCCAAGGCCCCCAGTAAATGCCTGAAACTGCAGATAGTACCGAACCTTATATACACTGTTTTTTCCTATACACACATACCTATGAAAAAGGTTAATTGTAAATTAGGCACAGTAAGAGATTAACAACAACAATAATAGAACAATGACGACAGTATAACTAGCAAAAGTTATGTGAATGTGGTTTATCTCAAAATATCATACGGCACTCACCTTTTCATTTAAAGAAACGTTACAGCTTCTCTTTGGCATACATGAATTGCCAGCATCACTATTGTGCTTTGGAGCCACTATTAAGAAAAATAGGGTTACTTGAACATAAGTACTGCTATATCCCATCAGTCAATATGATCATCAAGAAGGCCACTCCATGACCAGTGTGCAGGTAGCATATACAGCCTGGATAATCTGGATTAAAGAATGATTCACATCCCAGGTGAATGGAGTTGGACAGTGTGAGATTTCATCACGCCACTTAGAAAAGCAGTCAATTTAAAACTTATGAATTGCTTATTTTTGGAATTTTTCATTGAATATTTTTGTACTGTATTTGACCACAGGTACTGAAACTGAGGAGAGTGAAACCACAAGTAAAGGGAACTACTATAGTTTTTTGCCTCATTTTACCTTGCCAGCAACTATGCACTTTGGGTATTATTACTTCTACCTTGTTATTGAAAGTACACTGAGATTCAGAAATGGTAAACCTCAAAATACCCAACAAAGCGGAAACATAGGCAGGACAAGGAGCTTTTTACCATAATTCTGGTTACTAAAATGTTTGGTTTGTTTCCATTTTAGAACAAGTTTGATAGATGATGCTAAAGCTCGTTTAAAAAAGTATGATGTTGGGGCCAAATATTCTCACTTGTCGTCTGTCAAATGTTCCATCCTTTTACCATTGTTGGCTAAAGAAGGAAAACTTCATCTTTTGTTCACTCTCCGGTCAGAAAAGGTGGGTCACAAAAAGGTTCTGCCATTGAAGTCTCAGGACATTTGAAAACACCACAAAATTTTGTCACTTGCATACATTTTGAGGCCACATTTTCAAATGGACTTGCAAATTGTGATGTTCAAGGTGCTACTGGATAACATGACATCTTTTGGAGTTTTGGGGGGAAAAAAGTAAGCAATTTAGCTAGTAAGTAATTTAAAATACTTTTAGACCAGGGTTTCTTAACCTTGGTGCAATTGGCATTTGGGCTGGATAGTTCTTTGTTGTGGGAGCATCATCCCTGGCCTCTACCCCGTAGCTGCCAGCTACACACACACACACACACACACACACACACACACACACACACTTTATCACAACCATGTTTGAATACAGGCTCTCTTCCTGCCAGCTGTGTGACTTTGTACCAGCTACCCTCTCTATACTGCAGTTTCTTCACTTGCAAAATGAGGACAGAATATTATACCTGTTTGGTAGGGTTGTTGTAAGGATTTCGCAACAAATGTAAAGCACCTAAAACAGCCATAGTACTTGGCAAAGATTGGGTAAGTTTCACCTATCATCATTAGTGCCATTAGCAGACATGCCTGAGGTTTTAAGATAAACCATTCTATTTAAAAGAAATGTTTGGCTTGGAATGGCATTCCCCGGGGTACACACCTGGGTAAGGTCACTCTCCCTTGCTGTTAGGGATACTTCTGAGGAAAAGTTGGGAAACAGTAATTTCAAAGTTATGCAAGTATAAAAAAGAAAATGGGCCATATTAAAGTGTCTTTCTAAGCAGAATAACGACAGGTATCCCCATAAGAGAAAAAAGCAGGCTGAGAAATCAGCTGAAGTTTTGAGGATTCGAGATTAGAGTTGTGTGGATTCTTTTCAGTCTGGGTCAGATGATAAAAATCATGGTTCCAAGGGAAGATACTCAACTTGGAATCGGAAGACCAGGATCTGTTCCCAGATCTGCCCAAAAAAAGCACAAAAGAAGCACTTAAATATATTTTTTGATTATCAGACAAACAACTTAGAAAATCTAGACAAGACCAAAATGGGTTCCTGGTCTCTGTTTCACCTAGAATACCTCTGCCTGTTGCTTATTAAATAGTGAGAATCGTCTTAGACTATAAACTCCGATGTGCAAAGGTCACATTTAAAAAAAATTTATTTAAATTTAATTAAATCTGACTCAGCTTATCTGGCTGTGGGGGCAGGAAATTCCCTCGGGTATTACCTAATCTGCACCCCTCCGTGGAGTCACAAGTGCGGCTCACAGTTCTTCCCAGTAGATGGAGAAGGTGGTGCCCATCATCAGTGCCTCTTGCTTAAGTGTAGGCTCTCCTAGCTGTGGACCCTGGAGCACCTCTGTTTTCTCATTGCTGAAATGGAACTGAACACAGTGCCTAATGTTGTGAGGGTAAAGGATCTTTCTCTCTCCTCTCTACTTTCCCCTCTCTTCCCAGCTCTCTAGGGCTTGATATAGACAAGAGGAAATTCAAGAACAAAACATAGATTAAAGTCTTAGAAAATTAGATGCAACTTTACTTGGTTTTTGAGTAGAATTCCATAAGATTTTATTTAATAAAAAATGCTATTTACAAAAAAAATTAAAATAGAAACTTCTGTATTTGGATAGGGTTCTTTTTGGTGTTGACAGTTTCCAAATAATCATTTTTGTGAATGTGTCTTTTTTTCAAAATGGCATAACATTTTCTTATGAGTATTTAAAATTGTCACTAAATCGGGTTTGTATTTTTGTCAAGCCTAATGAGTCCCTGCAGATGCCTGTCACTGATGCCTTGCTGCTGAGTGCTAACATCACAGAGTATGTTTTCAGAGGTGGTATACCATTAGGTCTGTTTCTTACGCATTCGGTTGGTGAATGTTCAAAACAGTAGAAACGTGTCCATCAACCTTGTTTTCACCTACTCTTATAAGATGTGAAGATGTGTAAGGTTTCCGTGTATTATAGCAACTCCTGCATTGTTGCTGATTTATTAGCAGAGAGGAACTTTAAAATGTTTTCTTTCATTTTTTAAAAATTTGCCCAAATGAGACTTTAAACTGTAGAACACTACAAAATTTATAATGGCATCTAGTTTATTCTTACACAGATTTATTGGCTCTGATGCTAAAAATGCCAACATGACCTCTTGATTTAGCTTCTAAACATCAAGAACTGACCTTACAAGTTCTCATTCATAAATATTTGGCATGGGCCAGGCACTGTGCCATGTGCTTCAGTCATCAGCTCATGTGCTGGGTCCACGACCCTGGGAGGTACACAGAGACAGTACTCTTATTATACACAGTTAAGAAGAGACAGACCCAGGACCCCTGCTGAGCCCGAGGTCTTCACAGTTCAGGAGAGAGAGGATGTTGGGCATTGGGTGGGGGTGAGTGTAGAAGAAATTGAGGTCACCTTTGCTGAGAAGTTTCGACTGGAGAGGAGAGAAGGGTGGAGGGTTTGTTCTTTTTCCCCCTTTCCAAGATAGGAGAGAAATCATTTTAAAGATAGAGATAAGAAAGGAAAGAGTATTTAGGATGCTACAGATGGAGACACATGAGTTGTCCTAAAGTCGGGGAGGCC
>NW_006434825.1:3618478-3657128 GCF_000325575.1 Pteropus alecto | reverse complement strand
AGGCTCCTGTTCTTGACTCACGTGTGCAGAGGTGTTGACACAAGCCAGTGCTAATGGCTCCAGTGACCACATTCTATGTGTAAGCTCTTGTGTAAGTAAATGTGTGGCGTGCTGATTAAGAGCAGACTCTAGAATTCGGTTCTGGTGTATATTCCAGCTCCACCACTCGGCCCTTATGTGAACTTGGTCAGGTTGTTTAGCCTCTTTGAGCCTTAGTTCCCTTGTCTAAAAGTGGAAATAATAATATAGTAGCTTATATGTCCATTAGTGGAAAGATAAACAAATTGTGATATATACATTCAGTAGAATACTATCCAGCCATAAAAAGGAATGAAATACTGATACATGATACAATGTGGAAGAATCTCAAAAACGTCATGCTAAGTGAAAGAAGCCACACAAAAGGTCACAGATCATATGATTCCATTTATAGGAAGTATCCAGGATATATAAATCCACAGAGACAGAATGTAAAGGCAGGGAGGAGAGGGGCATGAGGGTCAAGTAGCAGGTAGAGTCTCCTTTAGGGATGATGAAAATGTTCTAGAACTAGATAGTAGTAGTTGTTGTATAACATTGTGACTGTATTAAACGTCACTGACTTGGTCACATCAAAATAGTTAATTGTATGTTATGTAAATTTCACCTCAATTTAAAAAAAAAGAAAAAAAAACCTTAAAAAAAAAAACAGCTTATAAAACTGTCCTGAGAACGCAGTGAAGAAAAAAAAAAATCCTTGTGAAGTGGCATGGCCAGAACAGGATAAGCACTCAGTAAAAGTTATCTATTGATAACATTGCTCTTTTCATTCTTCTTTCTTTCAGCTTTTTTCTCCCATCATTGTAAATCTGTTTGTGTCTATGTGGTATCTTTGGGGACAAGTAGAGAAAAATTAGAAGTAAGAGAAGTTCTCAAAGTTCATTTTTTTTTAATTATTCAAGTATAACTTTTTTTTTGATCTTGTTCTCCATTTATTACCAATAGTGTAAGAAGCGTCTCTGGTACAAAAATACAATGTTTGAATGAGTGAATGTTTCCAAAATTGGAATCACACATCCCAGCTCTGTTCTTTGAATATCCAGCTAAGAAGGTCACCTGGAGAAGTATGCTTCCCTGGTGGGAAGCGCGAACCTACAGATGTGGATGATGTGGCCACAGCTCTCCGGGAATCCCAGGAGGAAGTGGGGCTGTGTCCTCATCAGGTGGAGGTTGTCTGCTGCCTGGTGCCATGTCTGCTGGTAAGGGTTGGAACGGAACTGGGTTTTCAGCTATCGAAAATACTGCTTCAGTCTTATGCAGTAAGTCCTCACTTAGGTTCTGCAACTTTGAGCGAAATGATGTATAATAAAACGAGTTTTACCATAGGCTAATTGATATAAACAAAAGTTAAGTTCCCACAGCTTCTCATCAGTGTTATAACGAAAAATGTTTTTCAGGATCTGCTATACTTGTATCTTTTCTTACTCGTAGGACTTTATCATACAGATATACTCACACAAATGCAATTGCTAAGTCAAAGAGACACTTTTATAATGCCAAATTACCATCCCAAAAGATTGTACCAACTTATGTTCGCAAAATATCATTTTAAGAGTCATCTCACAGATGCTGCCTCAGGTAGGGCAGAGACGACTCCCATTTCATGGGGGACATAAAGTTTACATCTGAAGCAACTTCTTCCTCCTCTCAGCTCACCTTATATATAAATAGACTGCTTTGGCCTGTTTTCTTTAGCTTACACAGAGTGTCATGACTTTAGCATTTGGAACAATATCTCTTCATTTCTTAATTCATGTATTTTGTTTTCTGCTTTTAGGAAGATGCGTTGCTAACACCAGTTGTAGGATTTATAGACCAAAACTTCCAGGCCCTGCCTAATCCTGATGAAGTGAAGAGTGTGTTCCTGGTGCCTCTGGAATACTTCCTGCATCCACGTGTCTACCGCCAGCAGCCAACACAGTCTGGTCATCTTAATATTCATTGCTTTGACTACACAAACCCTGAAGATGGTGTGACTTACTCTATCACTGGAATAACTGCAAAATTTGCACTGTTTGTTGCCTTAATTATTTTGGAAAAAAAACCCACCTTTGAGGTTGAATTTAATCTCAATGATCTAATACCATCCTCTGAAGAGTCTTTCCTAAGGCTTCATAAACATGCAAAAGGCAAGTTATGATTTATGAGACCAACACCCAAATAAATATCTAAGCGGCTTTCATGTGTGCTCATCCACAGACCAATAATGCCAGCTGGTAGATTTTGACAGGTGCGAATATCGTTCCTGCAATGTGAAGGTAAAAACCTTGCCTTATTTTCAATTGCCTTCTGTTATCTGAAAGAACAAAAGTCTTTCCAAAGTGAAAAATGTGTTTATAATATTGCATAATTTCAGCCACAATATATTAACACTATTTTTCTTACACATGTAAGAAAAAGTATCTGGTACATAGTAGGCACTTAATAAATATCTGTTGAATATATGTGGCTTTTATTTGTGAGAGGTAATATCTCTTTCTGACTGTTGCATGTGACAGAAACTCCTGGCCAGCCATCAGAGTCCCTTTCTTCCATGGCAGTAGAAGAAGCTGAGTCCAAACTTCCCAGGTGGAAACAGCATTACCCAGGACCCCTTGCAGTTAAATTATTAAATGTGGCTGTGGAACTTCATTTAGGCCAGTGGGATATAAGTGAAGTTGACCTTGCAGGTCATCTCCAATTTAAGAGATAAGCTGGCTTCCCTAGACTCTTTCCTCTTTCCATGAACTGCAACATGGGTTTATCTGCAACCCAGCCTTGACCATACAAATGAGGACAATTCCTGGGGGAATGGCAGAACCAAAAGGTGGTAAGAGCTTGAATCTCTGAATAACTGTGGAGCAAAGCAATTTGCCTCCCTGGGCTGTTCACTGGGGACTGTTTGGAGAAGAATAAAATTCTGTTACCTTCCAGCCACCGTAATTTGGGGTCAGAGGGGCTTGAGCAGAGGTATAATCCTAAATAATATACCATAACACTTGAACATGGCTGAATGGATATTCACACAAACTTGAGGTGTTGCCAACAGTTAGAATTTGAGATGAGCTGACATTTAACGTGTGGGTTCTGTGACATGCAAAAGATGCCCTTGAATGTTGGTAGGGTTTGGCAGTCATCATCCAGAGAAGCTGAAATGAAGGAATATGAGAAGCCCATATGCCTACCAATCAGGAGAAATAATGTCATCTCCCTTAAGATAATGAGAACAGGAAAATGCTGATTTCAAGCACAAGCCCCGCATCGAAAGTCAAAAAGACAAACACTCTAAATTGCATAACTTGGATCTACCACTTTTTTAATGGCCATCTCCACGTATCATGCTTTAGAGTTAACAGGAATTTCTGTTGAATTACGGTATTAACCATCCTGCATGAGGTCAGGGAAGCAGGTGAGTGAAGCAACATAACTTCAATTGTGTGATGGTAATCTCCCGTCTTATCAACTGTTTCTAGATTTTCAGAAAGCCAAATCATTTTTAATAAGACTTTGTTATAGCCGAAAACATGATTACCACACTAAACCCATCAGCCAGCCATACGTCCATTGCTGCTGAGTTTTTATTTTCTGAGAGTTGGCCGAGGAAAATATCCGTTCTGCTGCTTTATACCCATAAATGTTGAAATGCCCAAATCCGGCTCTAGCCATGAAAACAGATGTTGAGTAAGGTTCCCCATTAACATTCAGTAACTAGGTCTGAGTGAATAGGCCTAAATGGTTTCTGAACAATTATAAGAGGCATTTGCAAATGTGTGTTCACAATCTGACAGCAGTGTAATTGCCAGTAGATTGTTGGCCTCTGGCAGTACAGAAAGTTCCCTATTTTTAGCTGTTCAATTATGTGAACTCCACAGACCTGGTTGGTTTCTAAGAGTAGTTGGCCCAGTTGAAGTCTATAATCTGAATGACACTCGTGGCCTCCCACTTTAAGGGGCTGAATATTTAGTGATGGAAGTATCGTCCACTCCCTTTTTTTAGTGGTGTATTTTATGACATCTATGTTCAGGGTTCTAGTTAAACATTCTTTGATTAAAAGGAACCAAAGTCTAGTAAATCTGGCTCAAATGAAAGAAGTTATTGGCAGGGTGCTGATTGCAGGGAATCTACAAAATCACTGAATAAATCAGGCTTAAGAAGCATAGCAATGGGGACCTACCTCGATGGCAAGAGTTTGTGAACCTTCACTTTTGCATCCTGTCATTTGACAGTAATCTGTTTAGGTCGATGTATATGGACAAAACAAAAACAAAAACAACTCAGGGATTCAGTCTCTGATTCTTCAGAGAACAAGTCATTTAGTCTAGTTTGTGTCACCTGGCAGGTTTGCAGTCACCTGCAGCTATGTTCAAGGGCAAGGGTCAGAGTTGGACCACAAATGCACCCATTCCCTAAGTCCTCTGGGTCATCAGGCTGTGGGTGGGCTAATGGACATTCCCAGACATCTACTCTCTCCAGTCCCTAAAATCTGCAAATTCTGTGGATTCTGCCACCAGACAGCTCAGCTCTGTCCCCTCTTTTGCATCCCCTCAGCCTTGGTAAGCCGGTGGTTAGGAGCCCTGAGTTTGGAGTCAGGATGCCCAGGTCATTATTCCAGCTCCATCAGCCCATTTGGTGACTTTAAGCAAATTACTCAGTCTTTACAGGCCTCAGTTTCCTTTTCTGTAGTGTGGGAGAAATAAACATTTTGTTTTAGCGCCCTTGAGGGGATTAAAGGAGTTAACTGCACTTGACCCCTTCCCTTTAAACACAGCCAAATGCTCAGAACAGTGCCTGGAGGATAGTAAGGGCTCAATTACCTGTTAGCTGGTAATTGTTACATTATTATAACTGAGACATTTATTATAACAATAATAATAAGCAGTGTCATTTCTCTAATTCAGAACATCATCATTTTCCTACACCAGAGGTGTCTGAACTTACTTTGTTCATAGCAGGTGCCCTTGGCATTTCAGTAATTTTTTTCACAGGACATCTAAGTCAAAAGAAACACCTAATTTGTTTGTGATGTTGTTATAGACAAACAATTTAAAAAGTGTTTACATCTTACTAACTTGGTAGCTATTTAAAAATAAACCATATTACACTGAAAGAAAAATACTATTTTATTTCAATCTTAAAGAAGATGTATTCATGGGATGTGTGCCCCATTAGCTTTGGGCATTCCAGTTGGGCACGTAAACAAATGGAAGATTAAAATACAGTCATATGATAGGGATAAATGCATAGTCAAAAAGAGGAGGGATACCTCCTCAGATTTGGGACTCAGGGAAGACATTCCAGAGGAGGTGGTAGCTGAGCTAAGCCTTGATGGGTAAGGAGATACTACCCCAGGTAAGTAGGATGGTGGTGGGTGACGATGGGGACTAACATTTATGAAGCACCTATTATATACCAGCTTCTTCACTTTTATTATTTCATTTAACCCTCATGACATGTCTCTGCAGTGATTTTGTTATTATTCCCATTTTTAGATAAGAAAATTTAAAGATCAGAGAAGTTAAATATTTGCCCATGGCCACACAGTTCATAAATGGCAGAGCCAACATGTAAACCAACATGTATGAATTTCAAAGCCCATTATTATCTCTACTATACTCATTTACTCCAAGATGAGGCTCATTTCACAGGGCAAGAATAGAAGTTTAAATTTATACTTCCCTTGAATCGCCATGTGTGAAAGAGACAGCAATACACACTTAATAAAGAGAGAGCAGAGCTTACTTTTGCCTTCATCGTGTCCTCCAGCTTATTCAGTTGGTGCTACACACAGTGAAATGAGTAATTATCCAGGATGGTTTTAATCAAAATGGAAGGTACCAATTAATAGATGAAAGTGCTGGCATACTTGCTAATTTAACGACTCTGTTCATGGTGCCAGTTTTCCAGTTAAAGAAGCGAGATGAGAAAACATTCCCCCATCCCTTCAACAAGACGATTAAATATAATCAAGTCTTTTTCTTGTGTCCAGTTGGTTTCTTATCTGAGAATAACACAAGGTTTTGATAAAATCGTGGGAGTGATCATCCCCTGGGCCAGTTGTCTTAGATATGGCATACTTGGGGTCCCCAATAGAGTCTGTGTGTATCCTCCGTTCAGAATGCTTCATTGCTCTCCCGTCACCACTCAGCCACCTCTCTGTGCCTTCCCATTGTTGAACACTACTAGGAGTCAATTTCTCTATGCCCACTCTTCAACCACCCCTACTTTATAGCATGGACGCTGCTTCATTGCATCCCTTTGCATATCTGTTTAATATATATATATTTATATATAATATACAAATATATATATATAATGTGTGTGTGTGTGTGTGTATATGTGTGTGTGTGTGTATATACACACACACACACACACACACAATATATATTTGTGCTTATTCCAGCCATGAACCTGGAAGGGACAGATCCACATACCATAGACCCCTCAGTCTGACTTCTCCTAGCCTCTGGTAAATGGACCAGAGATCAATGGCCAACACAAAGATAATATTTAATTTAACGGCCAGTAATCTACGACTTATGTAGTCTACTTAAATAATTGGGCTAAGTCTATAAGATTTTCCAAAGAATTCGAACTATGCCAGGAGATAGTATATGCTTCGGAACTATTTTGGTCATGTGCATGCTGATGAGTAAGCCCAAGAAGTCAGAGTTTAGAAGTTACTTGGCCAATAATTGGTGGAAGAATGATCTAGGCAGTAGTTATGTTAGTGATTTTACAGATGCAAATGGAGGATGAAGAAATGTTTCCTGAAGCAACTTAAAGACCCTTTTTAAGGTCTCATATTCAAGTCCATAAATTTTTACTTTATAGATGTAGCTTTGGTTCGATATTTCTTTGACTATAACTTTCCGCATTTCCCCTTTTATATCTTCAAGCCTTTATTCTTTATTCGTTATTGTCAGTAGCACTTGTTTTTTGTTTGTTTGTTTGTTTATTTGTTTGTTGTTGTTTTCTTTCTTCTCTTTTTCACTTATTTCCCATGTGAATCTTGATGTTTTCCTTCTGGTTATTTTGGTCTACATTTTAAAATCATTTGTGTTTCTTTATTAATTTGTGGAACAGATTCTGCTCTGGGCTCATTTCATCTCCTTCCACCAGAATGGATTCTTTTTCTCTAAATCTGCTACATCCCATGGAGCCCATAAAGCATTCTGAGAAGTTGCCCACATTTTTTTTTCTGACCATAAATCTGTATGGCCTAACATCAGACCAAATAATAAACTGAAGGTAGTTTTGCTAGAACTCCTAACATGCTGTAAACATATATCAATCTATCTTAGCCCCCTGTAGTGATTTGAATAGTAGCCCCCAAGAGATATGTCCAAGTCCTAACCTACAGCACCTGTGAATGTGATTTTATTTGAAAATAGGGTCTTTGCAGATGTAATTACATTAAGGACCTTGAGATGAGATCATCCTACGTTTAGGGTGGGCCCTAAGTCCAATGACTATGTCATAAGTAAAAGGAGAGGGAGATTTAAGACAGGGGGAAGAAAGCAGAGATTGGAGTGGCGTTGCCACAGGCCAAGGAACACCAGGAGCCACCAGAAGCTGGAATAAGCAAGGAATGCTCCTTCCTTTGAGCTTTCAGGGGAAGTGTGGCCCTTCTAACACCTGGGTTTTAGACTCTTGGCCTCCAGAACTGTGAGAGGATAAATTTCTGTAGCTTTTATACATACCGCTAAATTTTTATAAATGAAGTATAAATATAGTTTATTAAAATTGTAGTTTTTATAAATAGCCATTAAGTTCATGGTAATTTGTTAGACCAGCTCTAGGAATACTCTCCACCTTACCTCAGTATGAACATGGAAACAGTCCACTGTTGACTATCCAGGGATTGGCAGCCAGCCCAAACTCAGTAAATCAGATTTTTTCCCTCAGTAATTTCCTTGGGATTAGGACCGAGCAGCACCAGAGTCTTCCTGCCTCCTCCCTGGAGAACAAGGTATTCTTGTTAGCTACTGAATGTTCTTACTAACTAGTTGAATTGCTAGACTGGGAGTTCCATGAGGGCAGGGACTCTACCTTGTTGGCATTTCTAGGGCCTGGTATTGTCTGACCTGCAACATCTCCCAATGCGTCTTATCTCAGTAGGTCAACCCGGTATTCCGAGTCATCCTTGACACTCACCCTCACCCTCCATAGCAGACACAGTCAGTGCCCATCCATATCCCTCAGGCGCTGCCATGGCACTGAGCTCTAGACTACTTCCCAACAGCCAGTTCTTATATCTCCATTCCTGAAGAATTTTTCTAAATCTATAGCGGGCAGGTTGGAAATGCTGCTATATCAGCCCTTAACCAGTGACTGGTGGAATATCAATAGCACAGCTTCTTTGCCTCTTGGGAGGGAAAATCCTGAAGCATAATTCTTCACTGTCTCCCAGAATGAACTAAGCTTCAGTCACCCACTATGATCATTGGTTTAATAGCTCACTTTTTAGTGGCTGCCTTCCCTTCCTTATCTCATTTTCCAAACTCCTATACCAATATGCCCTATGTATTCCCATAAATTACTTGAGTTTTTGTCTCAGATTTTGTTTTTAGGTAAACTCAAACTAAGAATCATCTATATCCAAATTGTCACCAAATTCTACTGAATTTACCTTCTGAATATCTGTCAAATCTAGTTCCTCCTCTCTCTGCTGACATCAGCTTGGTTTAAGCCATCACAGACTTGTGAAAAATACCTATCTGGTAACCACTGCTTTGCATCATTTTCCTCTACAGCCATAGTTATTCTTCCAACACTTAAATATGAACATATTTTCCTTGAGACATCCTGATGGCTTCCCATTGTTTTTATGAGAAAGGCTAATTAAGCTTATAAACCCTGTGTTCTGGCTCTTGTTTATCTCTCTGGCTGTGTGTTGTACCATGTGCCTGTTCTCTGTTGATCTCACTCTTCCGACACTGACTGTGGTTCAGTTCATGGATGCCACGAGAGTCTTGCAGAAGCTGACACCTCAATTTGGAATGATTTCCTGTTTGCATTTGCCTATTGTTAATTCTTACTCATCAGTCAGAGCTTAGCTTCTCAGGGAAGTATCCTTAGTTCCCTACTTTTAAGTTCTCTTGTCACCATGTACCTCTCCATAACTGCTACCACAGTTTCAGTAATGTTTGTCTGATTCTTTGATTGAAGTCCCTCTTCTCCTATAGACTCTGAGCTCCAAAATGGAGAGATTATATCTCGATTTTGATCCATCATTGCACCCAAGCCTTCACTGAAGTTCTTGGCAAAATGGAGACTCTTGATATACAGTTATTACGTGAAAGAATAAAATGAAATAAATAAAAAAGCAGTGACTTCTAATCAAATAGCTAATTCAGTGGGCTAAAGAAAAATAAAATCTCTTCTCAACAGTCTACATGACAAATGTCAACCTATAGTGGCCAACCTTGTTGTTAGTCATCTCCCATTTATTTACTGCATGAAGTGTATAAAGTGCCCTTCAAAGATCGGACATGAATGATCAGCTGCTATCTTTAACCAATGTTTGCCTTGTAACTTATGTCTTGATGAGCTACTAGAGGACAAGAATTAAATCCTCTTCATCCTTCTATCCCCAGTGCCTATCATATGTTTGGGGACCATGTCCCTTTAGATCTAGAAAACTTGACTTGAATCCTTATTGTAATTCCAGTGCAAAGCTCAATTTTCTCCCAAGATTTATTCAAACCCTTAAGGGCTTACATTTTCTCTAATCACCTCTGGTTTAATTTCCAGCTTCAGTGAATCTTAGTTCTGCATTCTATATATCGAGGTCTTCTCTTTACACTGGTGTCAACCCAAAACCAGGACAGAAACTGCTTTTACTTGCTTTTCCCAAGATTCCCTTTTATATAAATCTCTGAGTGACCTTAGTTGGAAACACAGCGATATCATCCAGGTAAACTTATATTACAACACAAGGGAGCAGAACTTAAATTTGAAAATTGTGTTTTCTTGTTCTTAAAAGGTCCTTTTCATTTCTGTCAAATCAGGTTCCAGGCTGATGCCGTAATCCTCAGTACTCTTGCCCTTGTCTTTCTCTTCTCTATTTGCTCACACTAGCAAAGTGGCACTCATTTCTTTTGCAGAAAGTTTGTCTCTATCTATTTGATTCTTTGCATCTCATGCCCACTAGGATTCGCCTTCCACATCCAATAAGCCCAGCGGTGAATTTTTCTAAATAAGAAGGGTTTATCTATACATGGCACATTGACTCCAATCATACTTTTTCTGACTCCGCTGGATTTTTTTAAATGAAATCACAGGGGCAAGTGAGGACAGCCTTATAGAAAAACCCATGGGCACTGAATTGAAAAAAACGCGTTTGTGCAAAACACATTTGATGTGTAAATGCGCTGATTTTATAAGAAGATAGATGAGCCTGAGAAACAGTGATAGGTGTGAATGATGAGATCAAACGTCAGACCTGGAGCAAGAAGCTGCTTTTGAGGAGTTGGCAGCGGAAAGACGGGGATGAGCAATAAGGATCAGACTGGAGTGCAAAGCATGTAGGTGAAACAGGGTAGAAAATGAAGAATTTATATAGAAGGAGTAATCAGAACAAATTTTAGGAGAGGAGTGGTGAGAGTAACGACCTTGAAACAAAGAAAGACAATACTGTGTCACCAGCCAGAGGAAGTGGGCATAGGCCCTGGCAGTGCCCATCAATACTGTACATGACCTCGGAGACATAAATCAATCTTTCTGAACCTCAGATTCCTTATGTGTAAAGTGGAAATGAACTAGTTGATCTCTAAACAACTTCTACTTCTGAAATCTCTAATTCTGGACTTTCTCCAGCCATATCGGAACATATACAGGCATTTAAGCAATTTTGCTTAATGTTTTACAAAGGAAAAGTCTGACCGAGGGAAAGAAAAGAATCACCTTTTTGTCTGCTGTTTGAAGCCAGCAGCATGCAGAGAGTTTATTATGTGAAAAATACCATTTGGGGAGATTAATTAAAAATTCTGACATTCAGAGCAGGGATTTGGGGCAGGAATGTACAAGTCTAGAACTCTGGGTAGAATTAGGCAGGCATCTAAACATTGAACCTTGTTAGGTATATAATTAGGCATTAAGAAGGGGATATTTGAGGCCAATATTCCAAACCCAAGTGCTGGTTGGCTTTGTGGGTTTTGTTTGAATTATTGCATGTTTAATAGGATTTAACTACAGTGCCTCTGCTTAACAATCTGTTTCCTTGGCAATGCAATCCTCAGAGGGGCAAAGGCCATATGGAAAACATGGGTCATTTTATAGTTTAGTAAGTGAGGTTAAAAGAATAGAATTTAATTCACTGTACATCTCAGTATTCCCCCTACACATATGGTAAGGAAAAGAGTAACCAGCACATGGTAGGCATTCAATAAATGGAAGGTGCTATTATTATCAGAAAAAAAAAAAAAAATCCACACTATGCTTTGTATTATAACAGTTGCTCAAACATGCTTGTTTTCCAAAAATGATTATCCAACAAAATAACTACTCTTCTCAGTAGTTGCATTGGTATTATCCTTGGTTCTATTTTTTTTCCTTGCATCTTTTACTTTCATTCCATCAATGAGCATTGTTCTTTTCTGCATCCAGTTCATACCCCAAATTTATCTGGTTCTTCCTATTGCCCCTGTGACACCTGGTCTCAGCCACCACTACCATTCACCTGGACTTACAACAGCCTCCCAGCTGGTCTCCCTCTCATGTCTATTCTTGCTCCCTGTACTCCATCCTTCACTCAACATCTAGAGTGATCTTTTGAAAATAAGAGTTTATCTATACATGGCACATTGACTCCAATCATACTTTTTCTGACTCCGCTGGATTTTTTTAAATGAAATCACAGGGTCAAGTGAGGACAGCCTTATAGAAAAACCCATGGGCACTGAATTGAAAAAAAAGCATTTGTGCAAAACACATTTGATGTGTAAATGCGCTGATTTTATAAGAAGATAGATGAGCCTGAGAAACAGTGATAGGTGTGAATGATGAGATCAAACGTCAGACCTGGAGCAAGAAGCTGCTTTTGAGGAGTTGGCAGCGGAAAGACGGGGATGAGCAATAAGGATCAGACTGGAGTGCAAAGCATGTAGGTGAAACAGGGTAGAAAATGAAGAATTTATATAGAAGGAGTAATCAGAACAAATTTTAGGAGAGGAGTGGTGAGAGTAACGACCTTGAAACAAAGAAAGACAATACTGTGTCACCAGCCAGAGGAAGTGGGCATAGGCCCTGGCAGTGCCCATCAATACTGTACATGACCTCGGAGACATAAATCAATCTTTCTGAACCTCAGATTCCTTATGTGTAAAGTGGAAATGAACTAGTTGATCTCTAAACAACTTCTACTTCTGAAATCTCTAATTCTGGACTTTCTCCAGCCATATCGGAACATATACAGGCATTTAAGCAATTTTGCTTAATGTTTTACAAAGGAAAAGTCTGACCGAGGGAAAGAAAAGAATCACCTTTTTGTCTGCTGTTTGAAGCCAGCAGCATGCAGAGAGTTTATTATGTGAAAAATACCATTTGGGGAGATTAATTAAAAATTCTGACATTCAGAGCAGGGATTTGGGGCAGGAATGTACAAGTCTAGAACTCTGGGTAGAATTAGGCAGGCATCTAAACATTGAACCTTGTTAGGTATATAATTAGGCATTAAGAAGGGGATATTTGAGGCCAATATTCCAAACCCAAGTGCTGGTTGGCTTTGTGGGTTTTGTTTGAATTATTGCATGTTTAATAGGATTTAACTACAGTGCCTCTGCTTAACAATCTGTTTCCTTGGCAATGCAATCCTCAGAGGGGCAAAGGCCATATGGAAAACATGGGTCATTTTATAGTTTAGTAAGTGAGGTTAAAAGAATAGAATTTAATTCACTGTACATCTCAGTATTCCCCCTACACATATGGTAAGGAAAAGAGTAACCAGCACATGGTAGGCATTCAATAAATGGAAGGTGCTATTATTATCAGAAAAAAAAAAAAAAAATCCACACTATGCTTTGTATTATAACAGTTGCTCAAACATGCTTGTTTTCCAAAAATGATTATCCAACAAAATAACTACTCTTCTCAGTAGTTGCATTGGTATTATCCTTGGTTCTATTTTTTTTCCTTGCATCTTTTACTTTCATTCCATCAATGAGCATTGTTCTTTTCTGCATCCAGTTCATACCCCAAATTTATCTGGTTCTTCCTATTTCCCCTGTGACACCTGGTCTCAGCCACCACTACCATTCACCTGGACTTACAACAGCCTCCCAGCTGGTCTCCCTCTCATGTCTATTCTTGCTCCCTGTACTCCATCCTTCACTCAACATCTAGAGTGATCTTTTGAAAATAAGAGTAACGTTATGTCACTTCTTGGCTTAAAACTTTCTAGTACCTTCCAATCATGCCTACAATAAAGTGCAAACTTTGTTCCCGGCTGACAAAATTAGTACGCTGTGGCCCCTGCCTACCTCTGATCCCACTCCTCTGGCTTCATTAGTGAATTGAAATGTATACAATCTTCCTTCTCTTCCTGAAACATTCCAAGATCATCTCCACAACAGGTCTTTTGTACTAACTGTCCCCTCTCCCTGGAATGGACTTCGCCTGGTCTTTGGATGGCTGGCATCAGTTTTGTCATCAATTCTCAGTACACTTGTCCTTTTCTGGGAGGGTATTTCCCTACTCCACTCTTTTACACACCCATATTTTAATTTTCTGCAGACCACTTCGATAGCTGACATTTTTATATTTTTATTTACTTGTTTATTTTTTTCCCTTTCTCTCCCACTAGAACATAAGCTCTGGGAGTGTGGGAACCTTTTATTATATTTTATTTCCTGCCAGTAACTCAATAAATATACCATGAATAGATGAATGAATTAATTTTGTTGAAAACTAGATGGCGAAGTCATTTTGCCATAAAGTCGGTCAACACAGTAATGAAATCATATCAATGGTTAGGTTAAAAATATATTCCCAAGCACATCAATATTTATTTTTATTACTTTTAATATTAAAAATGTGTTTCACTATAAGATTGTTTTGTAATGATTTATGCATTTTAATTATGTTTTATAATTGTTAATGTTTTTTCTTTTTTTAAAAATGTCTAATTTACTCCAGCTAGTTAGCTCAGCTCTCTATGTGCATGCATTAGGAAAAAAACAGGGACAATTTAGATAACCAACAACTTATGAACCGTTTAAACAAATATGGTAAATTATAGAAAAGTACATATTTTTGTCAAATAATTCTAACCATACCTCTCTATTTAGAGGAATATTCATAAAAGTGTTTAAAATTCTCTTCTTGGGAAAGAAGTTGGGATTATGACCATTCTTTAAAACAAAAAGCTTGAATGGCTATAAAATATAAGGAATGACTGAGTAGGAAGAGAGAGTCTTTTACATAAAAAAAAAAAAAAATCCTAATCCTTAAGTTAAAAAAAAAAAAAAAGGACAGGAAATAAAAATTCAGATTCCAAAACCAAGATTTTCAGCTACAGAATTCAACCGAAGTGATCAGATAAAGGTAACGCTTGGTGCATCTTTGGCAAGCATTGGCTTAGCTGATGGCTAAGCATGCTACAACACCATGTCAGAATATTGATAGCTTTGAGACCATCTTTCCTTTTGTCCTCTCTCTTCCTCCATTCCTTACGTGCTATAATGATATCATCCGTCTACATGCAGTCTATTATATTCACGTACCTGCATTACAAATTGGTCATGTGTAAAACACTCAGAAATTTGAGGTTTCTAGGTTTAAGGAAGATATGTGAGGCTGTAACCACTCCCCTTCTTGGGTATCTATTTTCATCAGCTAATCCACATGAGGTCTGAGCCATGTCCTGGGAAAGTAAATTGAAGCTTGCCAACAGTGGGGTCCAGCAACATGCCAGCACGTCAGAACTTGGTGGGGGAGCCCACTGCAAACAAGTTGCCAGGAGAACTGCAAGGCCCCTAGCAGAAAATCAACCTGAAAGGAAGGAAGCCTAGAATGACAGACTAAGTCTGGATGAAAGAAAGAGAGAGAGTTCTTCTGAATTTTTGATAAGGGAGATCATGATGCAAGATGGACAGTGCTGCCTGGGATTGCTGCTGCCACCTGACCTTGGGGAAGAAAGCACCTGCCTTCACAGAGCTGAGTGTGAAATCTCTGTAGGTCTCTGGGTTCTCGCCACTCACTTGTCTTAATGTTGATGTATACCTATCCCAAGATCAGCCCCTAAGACTGGTACACCAAGATGGGGGAAAAAAATCCCCCCCAAAACAACAAAAAAACCCACTTTGTAATTAAGGCCATTTGTCGATCACAAGCATCCTGAAACGAAGATCTGGGGCTAAATCATGACCATCTATGGGTAATTACTTGAGGAAAAAATTATTATAACTGAAAAAGAGCCTGAGGCTTCACATATAAAAGACATTTGCTTTTTATTTTACAGATTTTTAATATAAAACTAAGAATAGGTCCCTTTGCAGAATTCATAGATTTTGAAAACTTTCATCCCTCTTTCCACATTGATCAGGCAAATCTTTCCCCATGGCCTCCTCTTCCACCAACTCCTTTTGCAAACAGGTGAGTCTAAAAGGACCCAAATAACAAATGGAATGAACAATTATGTGTCTTTAAGAGTGCCTTCACACTGCTCTTGTTTAGCTGTCCATATAATTCAATGTGCAAAACTGTAATAGTTGTTATGCAAGGTGATTTGGTGAAATTCAGTGCCTGCCTGAGAACATAAGGCTACTTGAGTGAGGATCACTACTGCAGGATCTATACTCCAGTCTCATCATCTACATCAAATTTACCATGAAAGAGAAGGAGAAGAGAAATCAGGTACATTACGTAGGACTGTGCAACAGCTATGTTTTTGATCTGCCCAGTATGTTTTCCTATCTCCCTTGGCCATCTGTCATTACTGAACTTCCTGGTTACACGTGTTCATAAAATTACTTTTTGCTTAAGCTAGCCCCTTGCAACCAAAGGAACCATCAAATACATTAACTACCAACATCTTTGACTTTTCCCAGTTACTCCTTTTGAGGTTCCTGTCATAGATCCTAGCACTGTTTTTCCTGCCCAGACAGTAGACTTATAGACATTTTAAAGCATATTACAGAGGTAGGGGAAATACAATACTAGGCAACATTAGTTCAGAAGACCCTTGGCAGTATCATTAAGAAAAATCACTAAGCAGATGACAGAGTGGAAACTGAGTGTGGAAGAATTCTATCCTTTCCTATCTCTACTTCTGGCAATTTGATAAAATTCATTAATTTTGGCTTCCAGCTAATAACACATCAGGAGATAAGCTCACTGATGAACTTTTTCATTTGGATCATAAGGCTATCAACGTTTGTATGGCATGCGACACTGTTAAATTAATGCTTATGCTCTGCTAATTAAGTTGTGTTTCTTGGACCAAACTCATCAAATAAATTCTGTTGGCTATAAGACCTCAGATCCCAAGGATAGCTAAAAATCAACAAATTAGATTACCTCGATCTACGCACATTTTGCAGTTAATTTTTCTATACTATAAAATTTCCCTTCTCCTGCTCTGCCATTGAATCTTGGTTATGTTAATGATAAATAATAGACAGCATGTTATTCTAGGGTTTGAGCAATAAAAACTATTGCTCAAACAATTGCTAGGGTTTGAGCAATAAAAACTAACTAAAGGGCCAAGATATTAAAAAAGCAATACCAAAAACACTTGGATTATAGAATTCTGTTGTCAGGTTTAAAGCCCAAAAGAAAGTTATTTTTATAAATAGTTTCATTAGAGCACAGTCCTGCCTGTTTATTTACATAATGCCTGTGGCTGCTTTTGCTCTACTATGATTAAGTTAAGTATTTCCATAGAGACCTGTGACCTGCAAAGCCAAAAATAGTTACTCTTTGATCCTTTGTAGTAAAGGTTTGCTGAACCCCCTGCCTAATTGCTTTTCTAGTATTTTCCTATTTAACCCTCACAAAGACTATGAGGTAGGCTGATGCTATTTCCATTCCCACTTTTCAGATGAAGAAACCGAGACCCAGAGAAGCTTAAGTAACTTCTTCAAGTAAAGCTGAGGCTCAATCCACTTCTAATGATAAAAGTTATATTCCTAATGGATCCTTTGTTGACATAGGAATATCCAAGCCTTTAGAGAATTTTATAAGGGTTTATTTGTGCCAAAACTGACAACGATTGCAGGAAAGCAAGATCCCAAATGTTATGGAGAATGACAGTTTTGTAGTTTCTTTTATGCATCTGAAATTAAGGAAGGAGTGTAAGGAAGATTATATGAAGGTGGGAGAAAGCAAGGCAGGGATTGAATTAGAGGACAGTTAATAAGATTATTAGCTCTCTGTAAGATGGTTGTGCTTAAATCAAAGATGTGTTAACCTAGATGCACAAGAACAATGGACAGGGCTTGCTTAAGGCAAAGATAAGCTTTTTACTAAAAAGTTATATGCATGAGGGGTGACTACCCACCATAACCTGCCCATTCGGAATTTATGATCAGATCGCCCTGTGAGATTACTTTTTGTAGAACTCCCCAATGCCTACACTAGTATCATCCTTCCTTACCACAAGTGCCCTCTAAAATCTATAAAATATGCTGCCCAGGCAAGAAAAGTAGCCTTGGAGACTAGTATACGAACCTTTAAAAGGTGGGTTGAAGGTGTGGGTACAGGAGGAGTTAGAGGGAAGGCCCTTCTGTATCATGCATTATATAACTATTAGCCAGCAGGCAAAGATGTCATCATAAAACTAAAACTTCTCTGCCCAAACCTACTCTCTCCTTTCTCCTCCTAACCTTTGATGATCTTGAAAAATTCAAGAATTTTTCTATACATTCTATGCCACAGAACAACAGAAAACACCATCCCCCAAATAAACAAACAACAACAAAAATTTGCTAAAACAGGGCTTGGCCATTCAAAACTTGTAGGGACTTTGTGTATCTTAGGTCATCCTGTTCCATCTAGAATCATAAAATCAATAATGCATAAAGACCAACAGCTAGGCTGAAGGTCCCTGTTTGAAGGAATCAGTCATTTTTATAACAGCTTGAGAATAAAGAGGGCTTTATGTAGATGAGTTCTGATCTTCCCCACTACCCATAGCATCAGTGTAACCATTTCCATGATGAGGATACCCACCAAAGTCACAGACCTGGTAAGGGTAAAGGACATGATCTCCCTCAGTGGCTGCTGTTTGGCTCCTGATACCATTGCTGTTCCATTCTAGTTCTGCATCTGCTCTTTGGACTTTCTCAATGACCTTGGCTTCTCTGATCAGACTTTGTGGGAACCTTTTAGGGGTCAGACAATGCTCAGTCTTCTACTTTCTCTTCTACCCACCAACAAGAAGAGGATGCCTTTTACTTCTCTACCACTCAGCCCTATACTCTATGGAGGACTCTCTCTGCCTACTCAGCATTTGACTCTCACTTTACCCAAGAGGATGCCCTGGCAAAACCTCTGGTTTCTTCTCAGTCTGGGTCTTGGCAAGTCCAATTTCAATCCCTAATAATATGAGCACATTTTTTGAAGGATTTGAAGATCTCCATCGTGATGGACTCCATACATTACAGAAAAACAGAAAATCACTGTTCTCTCTGTGAAGGCCTGTGGCACATATTATTGATGATCAAGAAAAGATAGTAGAGGAAAGTAGTGGGAAAAACCCCACTTATTTTGGAGTTAGAGAACATCTGACACCATGAGAGTGTGACCAAAGTCCTTTAATCCTGCATGCTTTCACATCTTCATCTGCCAAAGAAGTATTAAGGTGCCAACTCTGCAGCATTGTTGCAAGTGTTAGAGACAATAACACTAGGAAGCCTCTGGACTCCTGAACCTAGACAGGCACTGAGTAATCACTGGTACCATCATATACCTATTCCCGGGCCATCACTGCACAGACTCTTGCTCATCAGATTTTTGTCTCTAAAACTATGTACCCAGAGCTACCTCTCTAAAACTCCTCATTTTGATCAATCTGCTTATATTTGTTCCACTACTCTCTAGTCCATTGCTACCTGAAGCCTGGTCTCTGGATAAGCAACATCATCCTTACTTATGAGAAATATAGAATCTCAGACCCTTCCCAGACCTTGTGAGTCACAATCAGCACAGTAACACATTTCCGGTGATTCTTGTGCATATTGACATTTGAGAAGCACAGCTCTGTTTTACTCTTCTCATGTAATTACTATCTGTAGTTTTTGTCCTCTAATATGTGTTATCTGGTGTATTAGATTTCTATTGCTGCTGTAACAAATTATCACTAATTTAGTGGTTTAAAACAATACAAGTTTATTTTCTTGAACTTCTGGAGGCCAGGAGTCCAAAAGCTTTTTCTTGGGCTGAAACCAAAGTGTTGGCAGGGCCGTGCTCCCTCCAGAGGCCCTCAGGAAGAAGCTGTTCTGTGCTTTTTCCAGCTTCAGAACAGCATTCTTTGGCTGAGGCTCCCTTCTTCATCTTCAAAATCAGCACTGTAGCATTTTGCTTTAGTTCTCCCCCCCACCCCCCCCTCATAAAGACACTTGTGATTATCTCTCTCTCTCTCTCTCTCTCTCTCTCTCTCTCTCTCGTAAAGACACTTGTGATTACAATTAAAACCCAGCAGATAATCCAGGATGTTCTCTGGATTAGAATTTGAAGAGTCTTAACTTAATCACACATGCAGAGTTCCTTTTGCCAAAGAAGGTGATACTCACCGTTTCCCGAGGTTAAAACGTGGATATTTTAGGGGCACATTATAGGGCCTACCATAAGTGGGTCCCTAATTTGGCACTTAGTAGGTCTTTAACAAAAGTTGTTGGCATTTTTATTTATTTGGTGGATGCCACAATTAGTACATGCCCATCTGGAGATGCTTTCCTGAAGACAGGTAACTAAATAAATTGACTATAATTTATCATAATTAAGTATTTATGAACATACCCCTTAGGTTTATATGTTTTCAATGGAAAAAGTAATTAACCTTGAAGGCTTCATAAAAGAGGTGAACTGACTCCTAAAAAATGAATAGAAATTCAGCAAGTGACTAAGATAGGGAGAAACATTCCAAGCAGAGGGGGCAGCATTTGAATAGCATGAAGACATAAATACAGAGCCTATTCAAGGAGGTGTAAGTGTGAAGGGAAATAGCGTGTAAATATGAAGCCAAGAGATCATAAGATGAAGCAAAGAGAGTCAGTAAACATCAAGTTAGGAAGGCTTTTGAATGTCTCATTAAGGAAATCTGTGTCCCTCCTGTAGATAACAGGCAATCATTGAAGGGTTATAATCAGGAGAGTGACAAGATCAGAGCATGGTGGAAGAAAGGTCATTCTGGTGACAGTATAGAGGCTATTTTGCAAAAGCTTGACACAACTAAATTAACTTTTCAGTTCGTGGTAGGTGTTTGAATAATTATCTGCTCAATGTCTTTCGTATGTACCGTCATGCTCGAAGTGCCATAGGAAAAGGGACCCAGAATAACAAGATGTTCTGTTCTAAGCAGATGCCACTCTGATATGCGCTGGGGACACAGTTGCTTAATAGTAATCAACACATCAGTTTCTGTCTCAATCCTTTTTAACTTGACAGGGGATACCAAGTATTAAATGGCGAGAGAGCTTCTGGCAGAGTGTATCTGGAATGTACATTGATACCTTCAAGACAAGCTCAGTTTGCTCCCTGCTTGGTGCTTAGATTCAGAAGATTTGCTCTGGTCTTAGTCATCTGGTTTTTGAATGGGCATCTCCAGGCAGTTCTTATGGTCAGTAGGATTAAGGAGCACTAGTCTAGCCACCTGAGCTGTTCTTTGGTTGTCTGGGGTCAGTCACCCATTTGGTTCAACATTGATAGACAGCAAAGGATTTTCCTGGCTTATCTGGAGATAGAGATGATGATGAAAATGATGATGATAAAAATGGCCAGTTAATCATTTACTATGTGCCTAGCACTTGCTTTACTCAAATTGCCACTAATCTTCATAACAGTGTTCTTAATACTGTTGAATATCACTCACATTAAAAAATTCATTTTATATTGCAATGCATTATATCATATATGCTTGTAAACATCTCATCAAACTTCACACTGCGTGTAATGCACTTTGGCATTTTCACTCTGCTCTATTTTATTGTATTTTTTAAATTTTGGTCATCATGTACGAAATTGATTTCGTGATCTGTAGTTCAAGAGTAAAAGGTGAGTGTGGTTGTCCCCAATGATCCTAGCAAAACAATCAAGGGTGAGATGAATTAAGCCACATGCTAAAGGCAACACAAATTCCAGTCCTCTGCAAACTCCACACTTTTCCAGAACATCATGTCATCCCTCATCCCAAATCACGGAGCCTCTGCTATTAGGACAAATGCCTCAGTGCAGCACAGAAGTGATGATAATCACAGCAGTTTCATAAAAACAATCATTGCTGACACTTTTAAGCCCTGACGACATGGTAGCCATTGTGTTAAGTGGGAGTGCAATGTGCTACCTAATTTAAGTGATGGAGAAATAGCACCATGGAGACAACATAATGCAGTGGACCGTTTACTGAATCGAGCACTGGAAGTTTTGCGTTTGCTCGACTCTCATCCCTGACTTCTACTAACAAATTCCAGTCTCAGATTACTCAACTGTATACAGAGATCAATGACCCGTCCGATGCAAGCTAAGAACACCTGTCCCTCCTATTAGTTATATTAAGGATCAAAAGTGCTACAGTCCTTTGCAAACTATATAAATGTCAGTTCTTTACCTGTTTACCATTCTTAAAAGGCCCACTTTGCAAAGAGATTGGAAAAATGCAAAGCCCTCAGCTTTGTCCTTTCATCAAAGAAAGTAAATGTGAAAGTCATGGTGTTCCCTGCTTCAGAAAAAAGGACCTGACACCATAGGGCATTTTGCCAAAAAAAAAAAAAAAAAAATCTGTTTCTTTTTGCTGGTCCCCTGGTTAACATGTACCCTTCAAGCAGAGGTTTGTTCCTTCCAAGGCCACTTGGGATATTAGTCCCTTAACTACTGTGCCATGCAGGCCCTGATAATAAAATCTGGGATGTGGGGCCATAGTGCTGGGTTTTAATCCTGGTTCTGGCCCATAGCAGCACAAAGGAAGGGTGGGACCTTCTTCCTGGTGTCCTTATGAGGATCAGCATGCCAATAGGACCTACTTGTATAACACCATCACTATCTGAGACTCAGTTTTTCCAGCTCAAGACTTGTGAAAATTTCAAGATAGGCTGTGTGTGAGGTCCCTAGGACTGTCCATGGCAGTACGAATGGCTCAATACTAGTTATTTCTGTCCAGCCAGCCTCCAAGGCCTCCACCCAGAGTCATGAGGACTGCCAGTCTCGCCAGACAGATTGCAGAGCAATAAGCAGGGCCAGAGCTGATGCAACATTTCCTCTGCACATAACGCAACTGCACCCAGGGCCCGGGAAAAACATGGGGCCCGGGGCCAGGCTCCTGTACTCTAGCCCCAGTCCTCTCACATTTGCTGTGTGCCATTGGTGAGTCACTTTACCTCTCCGGGTGAGGATGGTATGCGTGCATATTTATATGTAAATATGACACCGCTGTGGAAAAGAATGGGAAAAAGGAAAAAACAACTTTCTCATGAAGTGACTAATCTTATTTAATGTCATGGCAGTGTACTCAAGGACTAACGTTATCTCACGTGTATCCCAAACTTTGTGAAAACCTGCTGTAAGGTAAAAAAACAAAACAAAACAAACAAACAAAAAAAAAAAACCTCTATAGGGGCAGAACTAGGATCAGGAGAATGAGATACTCACCTTGGATGCAAAATTTAAGGGGATGCCAAAAAGTAATCCACATAAATTATATTCTAGTGAGTAATTGCTAGAAATCAAAATGCAAAAACCTGTGATCACTGAAATATCAATATTTTAATGAAGACAGGATCCAGCCTGCATTTGCACAATTTAGTCTCACTTGCCTCATCTTAATCCTGGATCTATAAGTAGCGTCTGTACTTGGTGGGTACACTAGTATTAGTAGAGCGTATCTTTAATCCCCAGGACATTATTTGCACCTTACTTGAATTTCCCAACCAATCCAAGAGGGAGTCAGGAAAAGGAAAGTCATTCCTGTTCTACAGTCATAGAGTGGTGGTTTTATTCAGAGGATTTGACCTGGGTTTAAATCCTCTATCTTCCTCTTAGAAGCGTGTGACCTAGAGCAATTTGCAAATTTGCCTTTCTGGAGCCCTGCAGACCTTCGTCCACCCCATTGCTTCCTGCGCTCTCTCACCACAACAGAGCCCACTGCACACCCACTGAAAGGTCACTTGTAGAACTCAGAAGGAGAACATCTCTTTATTTTAGACCTTTCATTTCCTGTTAAACTCGTTTACTCTCATTTACTGTTAAGAGGCTTCTACTGATTGTCTTATTTCCTTTTTTATGCACGAAAGCAGCTGAGGATCTAAACAACCATTTCCCACCATACGCATAGAGAAGCAAAGAAAAGGGAGGGCAAACAGCAAATTTTCAAAGAGAAGCAGAGAAACCACCACACTGCCCCCCCCCACCCCCACCCTCCGAGATGGAGAAGGTGGCAGTCTGGGTTTCAGATTTCTTTCTTGTCTGGCCCCCCATTTGCCCTTGGTGTCCTTCCAAACACCACCTTGCTTTTGCTTTGACTTCATTGTTAAAGGTTTTCATTAACTTTAACCTAAGACAGTAGTAAAGAAAAAGCAAAAACTACTTTCATAGTCAACTTTATTAATTCATCTATAGCTCTTCTTGGAGTTCTTATTGCTTCTCCTGTTTGGAGTGAAGTTGCCTCTCCCCGCCAAAAAAGGTAAAACTGAATTATGTAATTTGCAAAATAAGCCAAATAAATACTCATTACTGCTTCATCTGCCTATTCAAAATCACTCGGGGATATTTACAGATTTACTTATCTAGACTCTAAAAGATATAGTACTTTGAATTTCTCTGTACTTCTGGAGCTTTGAATAGAGTGACAGAACACACCAAAGTGTGTTTTTTAACTCTGAAAGATTGTGATTTCCATGATCATAAACTTACTGTGGGTTCTGTCATTGAGAAGTTTTACTCCTTGGAGAAGATGGGCTGGGGATTTGTGAGTCAGACATAGGGTACAGATCCCAGTTTTGCCACTTACTTGCTGTGTGGTCTTGGGCAAGGAGCTTAGTCTCCCTGGATCTTATTAAATTTGAAATTTATAAAGTGGGAATAATATCTTCCTGGCAGGAGTTCTGTAAGGATCGAATAAGACACAATATATGAAGGGGGAATGAATTTAACTCCAACATACAGGGTTTAAGAAATGTCACAATTGTTTCTGTGAATAAAATTTAATCTACTAACAGCCTTTTGTATCTTAGCTATTAGCAAGTAAATAAATACGGAGGAAAAAAAAATCTATGCTGATCCTCCAACCCATTAAGAGAACAGAAACACAATAATCAAACCCTCCCCGATTTGTGAGGGCCCTATGGGTCTTCCAAAGGGCAGAGCATTCATTCAGGAGGCTCCTGATCCTTGCCTATGTGCCCCTGAAGGAGGATTTCTCTATTGCTCCCATGCGTGGCATTGGTGCAAGAACTTTACTGAGGATGAGGGTTCTGGCACCTGGAGTTTAGCCCCCTATGAGCTTCCTCCCCAACAGCTACTTCCTCTGATGTCTGTCACCTTTCTGGTGCCCTGTGAGGGAGTGGGGAGTGGGTCCCCATCATGTGAGGCACCGCAGCCCTCTCAATCTTAGGAAAGGGTGTCAACCTCTATCTATGAGCTGGCTGCTTCTTCCTCTCCAATCTCCCAGCCTCAGAATTCCCTTCTTCTCTTGGGGACATTTCAACTCTGTGCAAAACACACAGGCCAGAGATGATAAGTTCACAGCCCATGATGTGATGTGTCCTATTCCATTTTAAAAATTGAATTTGTTGTCAAGATTTAAAAACTAGGTAAGGACAAACTTTAGTACATACACAGTGGATTACTAAGCAGTTATAAAAAGAAATAAGATCTCTTTGAACTGATTATAGAATGATTTCCAGGAGAGATTATTAAGTGAAAAGAGCAAAGTGCAGAAAATACATATATAAAATGCTACCTTTTGTGTTAGAAGAGGAAGAAATGTACATATATAGGTACTAATCTTTTCAAAAACAAACAAAAAAGATAAGCCAGAAAACAATGAACTTGGGTTAGGTGAAGGAACGGGGCAGAAGGGATATAGCAGGGAGTAACCCTTCTCGGTAATACCTTTTTATATAGTTTTGACTTTTGAAAGCATGTGAATGCTCCACATATTCAAAAAAAAAAAAAAATTAAATCAACAAGGGCAAGAAGAGAAGAATGATACAATCTGATGTTAAGCCATCTAATGTCAGTTGATCACTTACACACTCAAAGTCGATGTGAGATAAAGCTTGACTTGTGCCAAACAGTCCTTATTTGGAGTTTGAATTATACCGTCCAACCCATCCCAGCCCAAGGGCTAATGGCTCTCCTGTTTTATCAATTGGAACCAGCTCTCCCAGCAACTGAGTAGAGATGGGTTTGAGGTCATGTCTTAGCACCACCTATTTTGAATGTAGAAGGTTAAAAAATATTTTCTTCTTTTAGAAATTCTCTCTATTCCTTCCCTCCACTGCCCTTGGTATTTGTAATCCTTTAGCTCTTTCTACCCTGGGGTGAAGGCGGGTGCCATTTCTCACTCATTCATTCAGTTTCTTCTGGTGGGCCCATCAGGAATGTAGATGCAGGGCCCTCTTGGACTCCACCAGTGAAATTGGGTACTTCACTGTCATGTGCGACCTTTCCTTTGTGCTGTCCAGAAGAGTCTGCCTCTTTCTCTGTAACCTATTACCAAAGACTGTCTGTTTTCCTAGACTTAGTATACTCTCCATCCCAGGAAGAGGCGAAAGGGGGGAATAATCCCACCAAAGGGTATGTATTTTGGGGGTGTTTAAAATCAGATAGACTAAACTCTTGTCCTCTTTCCTTTTTTTGTCTTTTATTCTTAAAAAACAGTATTGGCCACTCAGAGCCAATTTGAGAACAGAACTCCAGGAAATAAAAAGCAGAGGTAAAAGAGTCCTTTGGAAGATTTTCTGGGACCGGGTGACAGCTGGTGTGGTGAATGTATCTGGGTTTTGGAACCAGCTGACCTGGATTGAACCCAACATTTCCACTTTCTCGCAGTCTGCACCTCACTTTCTTGTAAATAGAAATAAAATGAAGATAAAATTATACTTTCTACCTCACAGGATATTGTGTCAATTAAATGATGAATATAAAAACATCAAACACCATGTAGCTATTCACTTATCTATTAAAAACTACTTTTTTCTTTTCCCGTCAATAGAACTAGAAGGGAAGATGTATACTAGAATATAATTTTTTCTTAAAACAAGGTCATTTAAAAATGTTTAAGTATAAAAGCAATATATGTGAATTGCAGAGAAATTAGAAAGTATACAAAGAATAAAATTTTCAGGACATTCAGAAAATCATCAACCAGATAATCACCAATAAGACCTTTCTTGATATTTTCAGGTCTTCTTAAAATCAAGTCCATATGCATATGTGTAGGTATCACTTATCCAGGTACTTTTTCAACTTGCTTAAAATATCCTTGCATTGATAATATTTTTAAAGTTTCCATGGTTTTCAACTGCATGGATATGAAAAACAAATCTCTTATTCTGACTCTTGTTGTTAGAAATTTAGATTTCCAGGTTTGGAGTATCATAATTAACACTTCAGTGAAAATGCTTGGAGCTGACATATTTGCACATGTCTTTAATTATTTCCTTAATTTATCTTTCTAAAAAAGGGAATTGCTGAGTAGAAAGTTCACATTTTCTAAAGGCTTTTGTTTCACATGCAGAAATTCCCCTCTCAAATGTACCACTTTACACCTCCCAAAACACTCCATGCAAAGCCTTTGTCCTATACCTACAACCACACTGGATTGTAGAATCAAAAGACACACAGAGAGACACAAACACACTCTCATACACTTTTAAAATTTACTTGCAAAAGAAAGGAGGTCAGCACTTAAATGTATTTATTTGAGCCTATTTTTTAAGACGTGTCTTGCTCTTGCTCACCAACTGGAACATTCTTAAATAAATTGCTGCCCTGTCCAGATTGTCTGTCTTGGGCCTTTTCCATGAGTAGGCATGGTCTTCTCACTTGAGCTGTATCTATCTGAAAATGACTTTCATTTCTGAGCATTCTCCTTTCCATGAAATCCCAAGTTAATACCCAGCTGTCCAAAATTACAGATGGAAAAGTCTTAAAAAGATTATGCAGCCCACTTGTTTCCAAAATTCTTCTTATGGGAATAATTTTATTTGTACATAATTAGAGAAAAGTTGGCAAAGCGAATTTACCTGGAACCCTAGAATTTTGTATTAAAAATAATAAAACTTTCATTAAGCTCTAGCGTGTTAACTGAAGTCAGTGAGAGCTGCTGCTGCTCAAGGGGTCTTGATTAATCTATTTCTAGTTTTATTTCTAGAGTAAGAACTGTGGAAAGCTAAGTAACCCTTGAATGTTCCCCTGGCACTTTTTTTTTTTTTCCTGTAGAACACTTAGTATTCTTATAAACACTTTGGTCTTACTAGATCATATATCCACGTGTTTTTCCCTTCAAGCCACAGCTGATATACTCTAGGTTTCAAAATACCTTTTCTCGGTCCCTATTGCCACACCAAGTGGAATTTTTTTCTGCTCTGTTCCAAAAATTGCACTTCTTTCCTGGCTCCTGCTAACTCAAATTGGCCTAATAGATTGGTGGCCCAATCTATTCATGTTCAGGAGCTGAAGACCTAATGCAAACTATTTCCTTCCCTCCTTTCCTCTTGTTTTAAGCATGCACTCAATGCCTATTATCCACACATAATGAATAAAACATAACCCAGGCCTTCTAGGATGAGAACTAGTAACAGCGTGCAGAAACAAGACTATATTGCTCTTGTGTACTGACCAGTTTCATTTCTCTACTTTTGGAACTTTAAAACATTTTTTTTTTTATTTGACCACCTCAATAACCTTTGGGGACACTTTCAGCGGACTGTGACCAGCCCACCAAACTTTTCCTTCACTTATTTAATTGTGACATATTATTGAAAAAAGAAAAGAGAAAAGCCATAGTGGGCCTTAATCACTTTTTTTTTTTGGCTGTCCAGCTTCTCTACTTTCCTATGTCTGGAGTATGCCCCACTTTAAACCTAAATCTCAGTCTAGAACCTGATGATACAGGTGCTGGCTTTGCCAGATAGGATGCAGGCTCATGGTCCAAGCTCCACTAACCAGATTTGCACCCAACCAGATTTGCAGCAAGGTAGCAGAGAACTGATTCTGATGATGGGTGGCTGGAGTCATGGCAGCATGTCGTGATTTCAGTAACAATAAGACAATGGAGTAGCAAAGGTATCCAGTGTCTGTTGTTGTTAGTGGTGGCACAAGCAAAAGTGTCTCATGTTTAGCAGAAATGGTAAGAGCAGTGTCCCCAACAGATAGGTTTCATGGCATGATTTTGCTGGGGTTTTGGCTGCTTCCCAGTTTCCACTGTTCCAGCAGGACTGCAGAGCCTGCCCCTGTCACTTTCCCAGGGGTCCAGAGCCTTCTCAGTAGTCCCGTGAGCTCCCCAACATCCTTCCAATGAGTTCCTTTCCTTTATTTGTTAAATCAGCCAGTTTCACAAGGAACCTTGACTGATAAAAAGACAATATAAAATGATATATTTATGTCATGTGAAGACTGAATGACCTCATAGCCTATAGTAGCAATTTTACAGCGGCTGGAATATATAAAAGTGAGAGGAAATCTAGTTATAACAGGACAGTACTGAAAATCTGGATTCAAAATAACCTGCCCTTATGTAGTCAGTACCATATTTGTGTTGCAAAGCTTAATTTTGTTTGACCGAACAATACCACCCATCACATTGAGTTATTGTAATTTTTAATTTTGACTTTTATTGCTTTTTACTGCTTAAAAATGTAATATGTAAGTGTGTTGTACTGCTTTGGAGTTGTTTATAGGAGTTGTAAGCATAAGGATGTTACAATTGGCTTGCATTCACATAAGTAGTATGATGAGAGTAATAGTTTAAATAAATATGCTACAGCAGAAGCCAGCACTGCCCAACCCACATGCCCCAACCACTCACTTCTGCACTTCTAAAGCTGCTGGCTAAGAACACCTGCTGCTCCCTGCCTGAGGGCTTTTGCTATGAGAGCCTGCTCCACCAGAAAGCAGGGCAAGCAGGAAGTCCTGAAAAGTTAACGCTCCTGAAAGCAGCCCTCGACAAATGACAGAAGGAAAATTATTGGTGTGTAAATCCCTCAGCTTTATCAAAGCCCACATGGGATAACTCAAAGGCATGTTCTACACTGTCTTCTGGAGTTTCCCAGGGGGGATGAGCCCCAGGTGACCACTTGCTTAAAGATGCACCCTTTACCTCTTTCTTTCATTCCCCATCTAATTCTCTCACGCTACTACCGGTGCTTCCTTGGTATCCTCTCTCAAATAAACTACGTAGATTTGAATCCTACTCTCAGTGTCTGCATTAGGGGGAGCCTTAATTTAGACACCTGCACTTCAGTCAGCATTGTACCTTCACCTGCAGTTTTACTGTGTTAGGGACTGGCAGGGACTGCCTACATTTGCTCATACACATGCAATAAAATTTATTGCTCAGCTCAGTAAGCTAAGGGCACAGGAAGCTATTGGAAGAGTGACTGCTGCCCAGAGAGGGGCAGATGCAGCACGTTTTGGTGCAGGTCCTCCAGACCTCAGAACCTCTAACAGGGGCCCAACTGCTGACCACACAGGGTGGGGTTTTGCTTGCCCCTGCTCTTATGTCTTCAAGCTTGTATCACCATTCCAGAGGAACTTGCCCCAACAATCTACGTTCTGCTGTTAGAGCAAATGTTGCAAACACATGGTTCTCCTGGTTCCTGAATGAAACTGCATCACCAAGGTCACAACCTCCTCTGGAGAATGTGGGCAGGTGGCGGTTGGGCAGGATAGAGTCAGTGCCTAGGCGTCCCTAAACAACACTCTGCCTCTACTTCTCCAGGACTGCAGAAAGCCCTTTCTACCTTGTAATTTATCCCTGTTTGAGAAGCCCTACAGCACCAGGAAAGGAGGAGAGATGTCATACAAATGCAGCCTGAGTAGTGGGTAACTCCCACTGCCAGGAGATGTGGTTAGACTTGACATTGGCAGTAACATACTGAGTATGTATATTAGAGACTCCAATTTCCATTATTCTCATTTACTCACTAATTTGTTCACCCTCCATCACTGCTTATTGTGGTCAAAGCATCACCCCACCCCCACAGACCTCATCCTGCAGCCTGCCTCAATTCCACTGTGGGCATGACTGAATTACATCCTTAAGATTAAAATAAAACAAAACAAACTTTGTTCACGATAACCAACTGGATAAAGAGGCTCATGCGACACCAAAACTCAGAATCAATATCTGAGAGACCGTCTCTATTTGGAAAGACTATGGTATATTGAATTAAAGCATGTCCTTTGCTTTTTCCTTCAACAAAATATGAATGGTCTGTAAAACAAAATTGCCTAGAATGATTTAGTTGCCTTCTAAATTTAGTGTCAAATTTATACAAATGTCTGGAGTGAGACCTACATGAAACAGGATTCTGGACACATGAAAAGGACAAACAGTGTTCCAGGTTGGAAACATTCCCCTTATGTGTGTTGTCATTGCAGTAGTTATCATTTCTGATCAATGTTCGTTTCTGCACAGAAAGCCCTCGTGCCAGGCCGCTGCCAACATTGACGACTGATGTGACCTCAGCCCCTGAGCTGGAAAGTCCCTCGAGCATCAATTAGTCTAAGTATCCTTTTTTACCAACTAGAACAAGGACATTTCCAAAGTCACACAGGCAGCATGTCAAAACCGAAGATCTCTGCACTTGCAGGATCTAAGGATCCCTGGCTTAGAGCAGGGCTTTTTTTTTTTTTTTTTTTAACTTTGACATTATTGATGTTTGGGGCTGCATGATTCTTTGTTATGGGGGGCTGCTCTGTGCATTGTAAAATGTTTAGAAGCATCTCTACCCTCTACTCACTAGATGTCTATAGCACCAGCTTTGACAACCAAAAATGTCTCTAGGAACATTGCCAAATGTCCCCCGAGGGTTGGTGGTAGTAGTTCCCTGGCTGAGAACTACTGGCTTAGATAAAAATTGTAAGTTGGTGCCACATGGGCTAAATTTGCTAACAGATATGTTTTGTTCATCCTATGGAATATCGTCAGGATTTTAAAAACTGGAGAGAGTTCACAAAAAAATCCAGACTCTCGTTTCTCTTGAACATTTGGAAGACATGGCAATGATGAATTGAAGTTGATTTAATTTTATTTCCTTGAGAATGGCCATCTGCACTCCCATTTGTCACAGTCCCCACTACAATTGTGCCCCACATCGGAGCCATTTTATTTGTTTCATAATCTTCTTGGGCCCCCAATTAATATTTAAGCCTTCTTAAAACTACGTGCAGTTTTACTTTCTCTTAAGTATGCCTCTCGGCTCATTGAGGGCAGCCCACAGCATTCTCCTTTGGCTTCCTCTATGGTGCCTAGTCCAAGTAGACTCTCAGAAATAGTTATCCCTTCATTCATCTAGAGTACCTTTTCCCAAAGGATATCTTGTAGAATGGTAGTCTTATTGCCTTCAAGTGAAATGGCTGGAAGTTAAACAAGTTTGGGTGAAGCTGCATTCTGTGTCTGTATTTAGAGATTAAAAAGCCACATAAGCACATTCAGGAGCAGGCATCCCACCCTAAAAGCCTCTGCATTAAAGAAAGTTAAATTGAATTTGACCTAAAGTGTCCCAAGCTAATTTGTTCCTCTAGCATCAACCAATATTCCAAGAAACTGTTCTGTTGAATTCCTTTGGCAAAGTCTAGCCTAGAATGCTAACCATTTCAAATTAAACACCTGAACTATTAAGTGTAAGACAAAGCCAGTTAAAAAGTACGAACATGTAAAGAGTAATTTTTCCAAGCACAGACATTTATTTGGATTACCTCTTTTAAATTCCCCACACAAATGTAAGAAGTAGGTATAATCAATATTCGCATCTTGCAGATTAGAAAATCCAGCAACAGAAAGATTAAGGAATGTGCCCATAGTATACGGTTAGGGAGAGGACAAGCCAGGATTGGAACACAGCCCATTTGATCCCAGGGCCTATGCACTTATCATCTATTTACGTTGTGCTGCCTCCATGGAATATTGTGCTCTGTTGTTAAGAGTCTGTCTACCCCTCAGGACATGCACTAATGAAGGAAGCAGAAAGGGAATTATTGTCCTTTCATCAACTGCCATGTGTAGAAAATAACACCGGGAAGAATTTGTCATGGTCGCTCATGCAGTTTCTCATGTGATGCCTGAATATTAGGTCTTCTGATTTTCATTTAATTTGGACAATTCTCTTAACCTCTTGGAGCCTATGAGCCACATAGCTAGTAAATGGAAAACAGATTTGAACAAGTTCTAGAAGCAAAGCATGTGTTCCTTCCATTTTGCTTGATGCATAATAAGAATATAGGAACTGGACAGACAGCTGGGTGAATGGGTGGGTGAATGGTTGGACATTATTTCTTGCCCACTTTGTGTAAAGCATCTCATTAAACTTTGTGAAGAGGAGAGGCATATTAAAAGGAATAGGTAGGATGTCTGCTTCTAAAGAGCTTTTCTCTAATCTCAGAATAGGTTAGGAAAAATGTGCCCTTCTCATACAGAGCATTTTTAGTTTACATTGAGATCTTGTAGTTTCACACAGTCATTACTCTGAGCTAGTCTCAACCAACTAGATATGGGCCAATAAAAGGATAAAGGGGAAAAAAAAGAATAAGAGAAACAAAACTCTCAGGGAAATCAGCTCTTAGCCCAAAACAGAGACATCATGGAAATAAGAGACTGAGTTCACTGCAGGATTATCTCATCCTGATTTATAGTATGATGTATCAGCTTGTAAGAAAAAAAAAATGGTGGTGATAGGGTGGGGGAGGGAATTCTCCCCCTTTCTGGTTTCTCTTAGACTCCACCTGAGGAGTAAATGCTTTGTTTACTTCTGAATCTGAGTTTTACATCCCCATCCCATTACCATTATTCACAATGATCTATAGCAAAGTACTTTAGGGAAAACACAGCTCTCTGCAGCATTTGAAAGAAGCAGATAGCACTGTTGTAGTGATGATTCATACAAGAAATCATACAGCCTCACAGTAGGGAGAATACCCTAGATAATATTCAGGGAAGGGGGTAAAAGAAATCACTCGGAAATCATCTTTTGGCATAAACAAGGCTTCGAAAACATAAACTACTTGATTTAAATTCCTTACTCAGTCCTATGTGGTATATTCTCCTCCTTACTTGGCAACCATGTTTACCAAATGATACTGAAAGGTTGATAAGATGATCTCTGTATGGATAACAGCCACTTATGGATAAAACAAGAAGAGCAGGTGCAATGTTTCTAATTATATTCATACATGGTCAGGTTTATAAAAAGCTGAAATGGTTCACAGTGTCTTATAACTGGCATCTTTTGATTATGGAAAGGGAATTGGATTTTCCTGTTAACTTCCATTGTAAAATTACAGTTGAATTCCTACAGAAAGAAAATCCAATAGGGTGAAAAGCTCTCTTAGAGGAGTTGTTGAGAGGGTGGCATTGAATCCAAGGGATAGAGATCCTTGGGTAGTGTCATGCTTTCAGGAGGCATGGGGACTAGCTTCCATTCTCCACGCAGTCTAACATTAATTTGTTAAAAGCCTTTCCGCGGTACATGTAGCTATATACCATTGCTATACCTCCCAATAGTGTCTCTCCTCTTCCCTATCAATTATAGAACTCTGACTGTTCCTTAGGACATTGTCACTACATTTCTGTCTCCTTTGCAACAGGATATGGTCATGAGACTAGGCTCTGGCCAGTAAGAGGTAAGTAGATGTATTGTAGTGGGGACTCCTGAAGTCTCTTTACAAAGAGGAATGTGGGCCTTTCTCTCCTCCCCACTCATTTGCATCCTGCTACCTGAAACATGAATGTGATGGCTGTATCTTGAACCATGAGAATAAGGGCCAATCTACTTAGTTGAAGTACAGAGATGGCAAGAATATTGATTCTTGATGAATTTCTGGAGTCTTCATACCATCCTCATGTAATCTATTTTCTTTAAACCATTTTTTACTTTATTTTTTTTATTTGTAGCTGAATCTAATAATTTACCACCACTTCCATAATGAAGCCTTCCCTGACCCTTCAGACAACACCTTGTATTCCTTTACAGCAGCACTTATCATACCAGTAAACAATTAATTACTTATGTAATTTTTTTTTGTTTAATATCTGTAGCACAAACTGTTAATGCTGTTATTCCTTTTTGGAACTCATCATTGCCTCACACAATGATCCAATGACTTTCATCTGAAATACCTGAAACTCTTTCAAGATAACTTGGTCTAGGTGCCAGTCCCCAAACAGCCCATGTACAGGGCAGGCCAGAAGAAGCAGATGTTAGCACCCTCCAGAAATAGCCCTCAACTAAGAACTGACAGGGGTTGGTGGATATTCATTCCATTTACCTTGCCTCTTGATTGGGATACCACTGAGGTATGTTCCACACCAGAGTCATCTATTGTTACCCGGCAGGTTCGATCTGAGTTAATAAAGTGATGACCTGCTAAATAACACACCTTGTACTGACTCCTTTCTCTTTCTTGTCTCATTTCCACAGACTCCTATTTTCTGGAATCACCACTCAAATAAACCATGTGCACTCAGATGTTTGAATTAAGAAATATTTGCTTCTGAGGAATCCAACCTAAATCAAAATAGGTCTCAGTTAGAATATTAGCTCCATTAGGACTGAGAATGTGTTTGTCTTATTCACCATTCTATCTCTAGTACTTAGCAATAGCACAAAGTCAGCACTCAAAAGATGCTGTATAAATATTGGTTCATAGTTTTTCCCTTCTGACACATCTAGAGTTTACCGCCTATAAATGATCCTATGAGATATAAATAGGCAGTTTACTCTACCATGTTCAGGACGGGCTGCACACCTATCTAATACTTCTCTGAAGATAATGCTGTGCTCATGGCATTCATGCTCCATTATCTTTTAAATTGCATCAACACAAACTATAAGAAATTATGCACACATCCTTTAACATGAGCCCCCTGGATCTTACTAAGATATTTCATTGCCAGAATCTGCTACCTCACTTCATTATTGACCTTCTAAATTTGTCTCCTTCCTCTTGACCTATTCTATGGCATTTCTGAAAGATATAGCAGCACATAAAACCACAGACATTATAGCATAGTGATTAAAAGATCCACATTTTAGAGTCAAATGGCTCCAACTTCAAATCCTAACTCTGCCCCTGACTAAGTAGGTGACCTTGGAAAAGTTATTCATTTTTCATTATATTTTCTTCTGTGTAAAATAGGGATAATAGTACCTATGGACAGAATTATTTTATAGATTAAATAATATAATATATGTATAATAAATTATTCTAATTATATTGAATAAAATGCAATAGAAAAATTAAAGAATATAGTTGAAGACATTGACTGTTTGCCCCAGTTAACATATATCTCTGTAAAGAAAATTACTGAAACATTCCAAGTTATTGAAAACCCATTCCTAAAATGGACTAAGATTGTTTACCATATATTCTTACTCAAATACCTCTGTTGGGTGACACTCCCTTCAGATGGCCAGTACTTAGAGGGGTTCCTGAATTTGACCCTCTATATTCCTCTCACAGGCACATACATATCAATTTCCCTGCTCATATACAAGTTGAGCTGAGCTGTAATACTGTGTTTCACCAGAAGCGGCTGCTGTTTGAAATTGCCCTCCAATTTAAGATATTTCACAGCTGAAGCTCTGAACTGAATGCCCAAGGAATCAATTTTATAAATTGAAAATATATTTATTCTGTTTATTTGGAGAGATGACTTGCAATACAACTCTTGCGACATTCCACTAGGAATACTTAAAAAGATTTGGGAATACTTAAAAAGTAGTGGCATATAGGACTCAAAGAAAGTATTCCTCCCCAAGCAGCACAGACTGTGGCATGTTTCCTTTCAGTTGTTGTGACAATCAGCTACATACCAATTATAATCTTGGGTTTGTAAACAACTGGAAGATTCCCTTGGAGGATGTGATTCTATTCCCTTTAACACACTATAGGGCAAACACTTTTTCTTAAATGTACTGTGTACTGACTACAAAGTAGATTTACTTTACTGATTCTAAAGGAAAACCTTCAGAACTAAGGCGAGGGATCTTGGTGAGGCATTTGTCCTAATAGCAGAGGCTCCGTGATTTGGGATGAGGGATGACATGATGTTCTGGAAAAGTGTGGAGTTTGCAGAGGACTGGAATTTGTGTTGCCTTTAGCATGTGGCTTAATTCATCTCACCCTTGATTGTTTTGCTAGGATCATTGGGGACAACCACACTCACCTTTTACTCTTGAACTACAGATCACTTTTCCTCTTCTGAGAAGTGGGAATAATTATGTTTACCTAATAAGGTTATTCTGAGAAACAAATTACAAAATATACCTAGAGTGTCTAGGATTGTAGACATTTCCAAAACAATACCATATGTCAGATGTTATCACTGCTGAATCCATATCCCCTTGGAACTGACCATTATCTGTATAAACAATGGCTTCCTACTGAGAGGATCCAAAGTTCTCTGCCTAGAGATTCTCTCAGACCAGGCACCAGACAGAAAGGAAGTGCCAGGGAGTTAACACTTCTAGGAAAGACCTTAGCCAAAAGGTCTACTTTCTAGCAGAAAATTAAGTGTTAAATATCCATTTCCTCACTCCTTGAGCAGGACAGTTCTGAGGTTTGTTCCACACTGCCTCTCAAGGGGCTCCTGTTGGTTTGAGCCCTATTTGTCCCAGCAGGAACCTGCTCATTAGTGTACCCTGCACTGGCTTCTGTCACTTTCTTGTCTCATTTTCCTACTTCCTGATGGAAGCTTCCTGGGACTATCTCCAAAATAAACCACTGGCACGCAAATTCTTGTTTCAGGATAAAGTGTGGCCTAAACACTATATTCACGATGTAAATAGACTTAATAATTTGGACAGTTGGGTTTACAACAAAATGTTCAATTCACTAACCAAGCCTTGTCTATTCAGCTTGCCCTCTCTTCCATCCCACAGCCATTACCTCAGTTGAGGCTCTTCTTACTTATTTATTTTAGTCTGCCCTACAGCCTCTAACAGATCTCTATACTTCCAGTATCTCTATCATCTAATCCATCACTCACTTACTGTCAAAGTTATTATCCTAAAATGCAGTTCTGGTAATGCCATTTCTTTGCTTTTGTTTTTTAAGACCAGAATGGTGCTCATTGCCTCCGTGATTATATGATACACTTTATAATATGGTATGTAAAAACACTCAAAAGCTGGTTCCAATCAACCTTTCAGCCTCGTCTGCAGGGATTGCTAAACACAGCCAATGCTCAGCCCACACAGAACAAACTAGTGTCATCTCAAAGCCCTTTCACTTGTCACATTTTGATATGTCTGAATGTACATATGATCTTTCTTGTCTAAAGACACTGGTTCATCCTTCAAGTTTCAGCTCAAATATTCCCTCCTCTATGAAGACTTCTCCATCTCCCAGGGTTCCCTCCTCTGGGCTCCCGCAGTAGCATCTGCATTCAGTGACTCATTCTTTCATTCAAAAGCATTTTCTAAGCATAACCTACTATATACCAATCATGTGTTATGCCCTGGGGGGAAACCATGCTGGATAAAAGCAGAAATAGTTCCTGTCATGAAGATCACATGGGGAAAGGAAACAGACATTATCAGGTAATCAAAGTCAAGTTTGTTACAAAGTGCCACTAGAGTTTACCTTATAGGATGCCGACCCATCCTGGGGGCTAGAGAGCCTCCCACAACGATTAGTTGCTTGAGTTGAGAGTGAAGTAGGAGTTAGCACCAGATGAAGGACGTATGTTCAGACCTAGGGACAATAAGAGGCAGAAGGGAACAAAATATTCTTTGAGAAATAGAAGGTCAAGGTGTTTAAAGCAGAGAGGCACAAGGAAAATGGAGAAGAGGCACTTATACCATTCACTATGTCTTGTCCGTTTGTTGGCTGTGTCATCCCTGCCTCATGCTCCCAGAACGATCTCCTCAAAAGTCAGGACCATGTGTCATTGAAAGGCATACTCGACCCAGTACTTAGCATAATGCAAATTAACAAAATTAATGTACCCGTTTTATGAATGCGGGAGCTGAGGCTCAGAAAGAGTGAATGAGTCACCCAAGATGCCAAGGCTGGCAACGACTGCACGGTAACTAGAATGTACACCTACGATTCCTCAACTGTTTTTCATACTGGCACAAAGCGCCCACCCCCCATCTTTTTTTAAAAAACCCCAGTTTTTCTGTGAGCTCTTTTTCAAAGGGCTGGATAATAAAAGTGAAGCAAAAAGCTAGGTACTGGTGTGGGTGTGCACGCGCTGGGGGTGGGTGGGATGCTGAAACTGTTGGGGAGATAGTGCACAGGACCCTTTTCTGGT
>NW_006434825.1:3609592-3618321 GCF_000325575.1 Pteropus alecto | reverse complement strand
TGATGCTGAGAAAAAGAGCATCGAGTTGACCCTGGACGTCCGAGCGAAAAGACTCTAGGTTTGGACTCTTCAGGGCGGTGAGTGGGATCTCTAGCTTTCCGATTCTAGAACCTCTCCGCCTTTCCAGCCAGGACCGGCGGTTTGGGAAAACAGCCCAATTTCCCTTCAATTTTGTCTGCTCTCGCAGATCCATGAGAGAGGAGGCAACCCTGTCGCGGGGAGGCATCCTCCAGGCCCAGACATTTCATCTCTGTCCATTTCAAGGCGCCGAGTGTGCGCCGTATATAACCAAGTACTGCGCCCAAAACCGAGGACACAGCCGCCGCTGTGCGCGTTTTGTTCACGAATGATGGGCAAATCTGGGCTCTGAGGCTGCGATCAAGAGCCTGATTTGGGACTGGTTCAGACACTAGACTTGAGGCTTCGCTTGGCAGGGAAGAAAGCAGGGGAGCGGGCACGGGCGTGGCTTTTGTGAGGATTACGGCGGAGGCTTTGGACAGCGGCGCCGCTCGCCGAGGCTGCAGCCATTGCACAGCCGAGCATCCCACATTCAACAGGAGGAACCCGCCGGAGAGGAGCCCCGAGCCCCCAACGTCGCAGCCGCCGCAGCCCGTGCGCCCCGCGCCCCCGCGCGCCATGGCCAAAGAAGGCGTGGAGAAAGCGGAAGAGACGGAGCAAATGATTGAGAAGGAGGCAGGCAAGGAGCCGGCGGAGGGCGGCGGCGGCTCGCACCGACTCGGGGACGCCCAGGAGATGCGCGCGGTGGTGCTGGCCGGCTTCGGGGGGCTCAACAAGCTGCGGGTCACCAGGAAGGCCATGCCCGAGCCGCAGGACGGCGAGCTCAAGATCCGCGTCAAAGCCTGGTCCAGTATCCGCGCCTTTCTCGCTTTCTCCTTCTTTGCGCGCTCGGCGCTCCGGGGGCGGGGGGTGGCAGAACCTCAGAGGCGAGGTTTCCCTGGGTACAGCCGCCGCGGGTGCCCCCCTCCGCGCCCTGACTGGGGTCTCGGAGCTTCCCCGCAGCCCGCTGCTGCTGATGCTGGGGATGATGCTGAGAGGTGGCCCTCCCTCTCCCCCAAGCGGGATCTAGGGGGTGACCGGAGGAGACTGCGCTCTCGGGAAGGAAAAGGAGGGGTGGGTGGTGGCGCCCAGCACTCAGGGTTTGGAAGATTGCGCTGCGGGAGTAGTCGGTCGGGTAGGACAGCTCAGCTGCCAGGGTGGGGGTTTGATGATAACATGGTTAAAAAATAATAATCGTCGGCTTACTATGTACCAACTATCAGTTTTAGTTTTCTGTATGCGATCTTATTTCATACTTCCTGGGACCCAGTGAGTTAGGTACTTTCAGTATCCCCTGTTACAGGTGAGAAAACTAGGACTCACAGAGAGTGAATTGTCCAACATCGATCTGCCGTCCCTAAGTGGCATGGCCAGGAATTGATAATCTGTCTTTTAAAGCTCTATGTGATGTCGGGATGGGTGCAGGACTGGGAAATATCCCTTCTCCCGCTCCCGCAGGCTTACTTCCCTATAGCCTGGTTTGGGCAAAGGAACTGGGAAGTAGGAGGCTAAGCACTAAGCTTGGTGAGGAGTGAGGCCAAGGCTGCAGCTCAACCCTTCCTCTTCCCCACTAGCATCTTCTGTTTCTTGGAAGAGGGGAAAAACAAACAAAAAACTGATCAATCTTCTCCAAACTCCTGTTCCCATCTCAGAAGGAGCTCATCAGTCTGAGTTGCCTTCTATTCCCCACTCCTTCTGCAGGGACGTCTTCAGACCCCCTTGTGTGTTTAGGCCTTTGAGTGCCGTCACTAAATGGATTATTTCCCTGAAGTTCTTGAGAGGGAGGGCTCACCCCGGAATGTTCATTGGACCCAACACTCTGAGTTCTCTATGCAGCAGCGTGGGAAGTTCCTAAGAGGAACTTGCTGTTAGCACAGTGAGGTGGGCCTATCCCTTCCCATCTTTGTTTTAAAGTCCCCAGCAGACACTGCTCCCTAAGGCAGCAGCCAGCTCACCGGTTCCCACATTAGAGCCCCAAAACCAGAATCTGGGAGCCTATCTGGAGGCAAGAAAAATGGAAAGGAGATTCCCCTCCCCTCCCTACTTTGAGAGTAGGTGCAGGTTTCATTTGCCAGATTGAAAGGCAGCCCGTGAGAGAAGCAAGCACAGATCTCTGGCTTGTTCTGGGTTTTTGGCTCTCTCTGCATACATGTAACCGGTCATGCTTGACTCTAAACCCTTTCTCTGGGAAATTCAGGGTCAGGGAACAGGCTTTTGCAAGCTGGGGCTACTATACAGTTCTATTTGGTTAACTCTTGCTGAACTGAGCTGATTGATCCCAGAAGGCAGAGCTTACTCATGGATAAATCCCTGATGCTCAGCACAGTACAACCTAAATAAGTTATGACTGAATGAATAAGTTATTGCTGAATGAATGGACTGAGGAAAGACACTTGGACGAGGGATTATTGCATCATTATTTTTCTTCACTTACCGGAGGAAGAATGTCTGCCTAGTGAAATTAAAGCCATGTACTGATAATTCTCCTGCCTTAACTACCAATCAAAAATATTTTATATGTGTGTGTATAATTTATGACCTTCCATCCAAATTGGGGACTGAGTTCTAGGATGCTGTCAGAGTATATATGGAGAGAGTGAAAATGCTGAAGCTATTTTTTAAAGAAAAGAGCAACATCTGCAGTATAAATAGGTCTGGGTTCTCTAGCTTTATGTTACGTGCATAAAAGCTGATAAGGAACTGAAGCATTTTGAAATAATAAATGTTAAGATGAAGGCCAGAAGATTGATTTTCAAAGCCAGACACACAAGCCTATTCTTCATTCAAGATGTACACACACACACATACTCACTCACTCACTCACTCACTCACTCACTCACTCACTCACTGTGGAATCACTACAGATCCCCCACCCAGTTTTTCAGAAAGCCAGCCAGGTCTGGGGGAACATTTGGAATACAGTGTTGCAAAGAACCCAGAATGATTTTCATTTAACCAAGCTGGAAGTAGACTTAATTTGTTTTGCAAGGGGGGCCTAGAATAGATTTGTGAAGATTGCCCGCTAGGCCCGTCCTTCTCCACTGGGCTGGGATTGGCTAGTAAAGATGCCCATTGATTGTAAGTTTAGCCTTGAGAGCCAGGATGACTCAATCTGTATTTTTTTGAATCAGTTGATGGTCTCCTAGATAAAGGTCCATCTTTTACCTGTTCTCTATTTTTAATGGAAACCTTTTATCATCAAAGAGGACATGCTCTTGGTAATAAAGCATAGTCCATCTGAACTAGTATTATGCAGACCTGGAATGAAGGTCCAAGATGATTACTCTATACATTTTATGAAAATGGAAGAGAAGAGGTGGGGGAAATACATATTTTATCTCATTTACACCCTCTCATTTATGGGATAGGTATTACGTATGGTAGAACAAATTGAGGTTTGGAGATGTTGAGTAATTTACCAAAAGCATCACACAGATAGTAGAGTTAGAATTTGAATCTTGGTCTGTCTTTCCTTAAGGCTCTGTCGTTTTCCTTTTATTCTATTTTATCTCCCTCCATGGAAAGACAGAAGAAATGTGATTTAACTCTTCAGACCTTTGGCATGTAAGCTTGCTTTCCTTTTTTTCTTGAATGAATATGGCATGACTCCTTTGATCATTTTATGTCTGGCTTAAGGGAACACTCAGGGTGGGAAGGATAGCAGAGTTGTCTAAGTTATTACAAGAACATCAGCTTTAACAGAGAACCTATTTCATCAACCATTCATTGAACAATTTACACAGCAAGTGATTTAAGTGGCCAAGGAGAAGAAGTGTGCACGGGCTTTGGGGAAAGGTGGACTTGGATGGAAGCCCAAACTTTCTATCTGTGCAACAACAGTGGACATCTCTCTTAATTTCTTCAAGCTTTCTGTGCCTCAACTGCAAAATGGGAATAATAAGATGAACCTCATGTTGTTGAGAGAATCAGATATAAGAAAGAGACTGGCTCACTGTTGGCACTAAATAAATAGTAGCTATTGTTGTGACTGTTGTCAGTTTTGTTGTCATGTCTGTACCTATATGACATATTTTTTGGCAGCTTGATAACTTGAGGCCATCATTTTAATCATATATGTAATTAGGCGATATCATGTCATACCTGCTTAATGATTAAGAATGAGACATTCCTAGACATGAGTCCCACTCTGCCACTTGCTTGCTAACTGGATGTCTTAGGTCTGGTTCCTGGAAGTGAGCCTGAGACAGGGATGCTTTTTTAAGTGGTCGATTGAGGGTGCTTTCAAGAAGATGGGAGCAAGAGAAGAGGGCTAAGGTAGAGGAAGAAACCAAGTAAGGATTTGGTTTTAGCTGGATCCCACCAGGAGTTCTGGAGCAAGCACTGTACCACAGAGTCAGTCTAACCTTGAAGCAATAGGGAAAGCCTTTTGTGCTCCTGCACTCCTCTCCTCATCCCCACAGCCTTCGTCAGTTAGTTATGGGCTGTGGGCTACTTCCTGAGTCGGGGCATGGAACCTCTCAAACAGAGGTGGCTTCTGTTGGCCTGAGGGCAATTCCCCTTGGAAATAGAAGCAGGGAAGGGGACCGCTCTGAACCAGGAGCAGTCAGCATTCCCAGCAGTTGGGGGATGGGTGCACTGCCCAAGAGATGGGGTGAGGCACACTAGTTGACCTTGAACATATTGCTTACTCCTCTAAACTTCAGTTTCCTGGTCTATAAAATGGAGATAATAATAGCAACTCTTTTTATAGTGTGTAATGGCGTTTAAATGAGATACAGGGCATAAAAATCTTTTTGATGATGCCTGGCACATAGTGGTCAATAAATGACAGCCATTATTATTTGAACTATTATTTTTGGTTTCCATAGACACTTTCTATAGTTTATCATTCAAACTGGAACTCTTTTAAAAGGGATGCCAAAATAATCATTCTGGGACAACAAGAACAAACTGGAACTGTTTTAGCCAAACCAGGTGCATGGTCCTCCTTAACTGATAAGGATCAGATCTATGCCTTTTCTGTCAGCAATCTTGTCACAGTGGAGCTTCTCTTGGGCAGGAGCTGGTAGGATTTGAGGCTGAGGGTCTCCAGGCTGGACTGCAGGAATGTATTTAAGTGGCCATTAACAAGCCTTGTCTGGTTTGTGGCTCAAATTGGCTTGCGGTGGAAAGGCACTAATGGATTGGGGACATTTATTTTCCCAGACTGATTTATAGTGAGAGGCTGCATGAAACTGCTGGAATGAGACCAATCGGATGAAAAATGGTTTCAGCCAGTCATGGCTCCATTGGCTGATCTGAAAATGGGCTGAGGGCAGGCCACACTAGAGGAAAGCCAACAGATTGATGGGATCCTATATATCGTAAGAGTAAAGTATATTGGAGAGGGAGAGGGAGAGGGAACTAACATTTATTGAATGCCTGTTATGAGCCAAGAACTGAGTTGCCTAATCTATACTCTTTGTTTCATTTTATCCTAATGTCAATTCAACAAGACCAATATTACTATCTCCATTTTAAAGATGGAGAAACTGACATTCAGAGACATGTTAAGATAGCAAACTGCAAAATGGAAGAGCAGTGTGATGATCCAAGTTCTGCCTTGTTCCTGGATTCTTTATATTTAGGAGTAAGAAAATCAGAAAGACACAGTGACAAAGGTACAAAACACACACACGCGCGCGCGCACACACACACACACACAGAGAGAGAGAGAGAGAGAGAGAGAACAGAGAGTGAGAATCCAAGAGACACAGACAGGCAGACAGACACAAAGACTGGAATCAGGAATATATAGAGAGAAACATGAATGCATTTGGCTGATTTGAAGTATAACTGATAAGACCCAAATTGCGGCTGTCTTGCCCCCGCAAATAGGCCGTCGTGTTTCTGCACCACATCCATTTTGCTGTCATTTCTGAGTTATGGGCTGCTTTGGGGATCCATCTAAGATCAAAATGCTATGACTTTTGGCCCAGAATATTCATGCTAATTAAACACAATCACCACTCCTTGGATCCACTCAAGACATCTGAGTCCTTCCTCTGCCCCTTTGCCTCAGTTGGGCCATTGCTACACTGGCGACTGGAGTGCAGGGTGTCCCAAAATAATATTACATTAAATTGTCACTGACAAAGTCAATCCAAAGAAATATGACCAATATGATCTTCCCTGTTTGTCAAATAAACAAATCAAGTGCTTGAGGTTAAGTGACACAGATGTTTCCAAAATTGAGAAATTGCTTGGAGGGTGTCTAATACCCAAGCCAGGAGCCACTCTGGCACAGAGATCAGGATAAAGTGTTCTGAATCACTCTGAGTTGGATGGAGATATCGGGATTTGACGGGAAAGGATGACGTGGTGCTGAGTCACATTGAGCCCCATTTGGCGATGAGAAGACGGAGATGCTACCTCAGGGGTCTTTCTTATTCATCGAAGTTTGCAGTTTCACATTAACTGTGTTCTCCCTGGTAAGGGCTGGGGATGGTGACAATGTCTGCTCTTCAACCAATGACGGAATGAACTTCTTGTGTCCCCGCAATTTGAGGAAGAAAGGAAGCCCAGAATCAGTGATTCTTGTATATCATAGAAAAAGGAAGTACAGAAATCTTAAAGAACATCTGACATGTAGTAGATTCTCATAAGCAGCAGCCTGATCTCAATTATACAGACGCTAGTCAGAAATCAAGGGCAGGTGGCTCATGATGGGCAAAGATGACTGATGGTCATGCTCACCCTACCCTCCAGGGGCAGCATCTTTGTAGCAACAAAGCTTAATACCCTTGTCTACTTTTCATCTGACCCTCACAACCACATGAGGTTATCATCCTTACTTCCTAGGAGGGGACACTGGGACTCAGAGAGGAAGTGGAAAGATTGAGAAGCTACAACAGATCTGAACATTTCTGCCTCACTATGGCCGAGTGATCTTAAGCAACTAACACTTTCTACTTGTGCACATCCCCACCTTGGTAATAATACCCACTTCTTGGTATTGTGAAGACTGAGAGTCCGTGGAAGTCCTGACTGTTCCTTGAATAGACTGGGCACTCAATAAAAGTTATTTTCCTTCCTAGGTCACTTGGGCTGTAAAAAACAGACTTGGGACTTGATGCCATCCTCTTGTTCCTCGTCCTCCTACCAAACTACATTGCCTTGCTATTCTCCCACCGATTTACATAGGATGCTGGCTTTTGAATCTTATGCCCAGGGTTGGGAATGGATTTGAACTGATCTCTTGCCATACGAGCCCTCTTCATTCCACCTATGAGTGGCAGCAGAGATTTCTTTGGTAGGCAGGTGTGCGTAGACTATCCAGGCTCTGCAGTCTGGTTCATTCTCATTCAAAGGAACCAAAATTCATGATCTTTTGGCATATTACTGACATTCGACATGGACAACAGAGCTCACCCAGGCATGGGGAAATAGCACCCTATGACCCCAAGTTCTTGGCACTTATCATTTTTAATAGGGATCTTTTTTGGCATCTTGGCATTTGTCATAGAAGAAAAAGTTTAATTAGAAGCAAGAAGAGACTCTTCGTAGGAAAGGTCAGTGGGAGTGTAATTTCAAATTAGTTTGAGTCCTCTGTGTGTGATTTCACACAGAAAATCAGTTGGAGCTATGGCATTAAAATGAGCAAATTTAATGTCTGAAGGCCCAGGAGACAAAATAGATACTCCAGTGAAAGGGGCTGTTTCACCTTTGAATGTGATAGTCTCTTGATGAGAGCACGCAGTGAGCTTCTGTCCTCAATCTCCTTCTGTTAGTGACCCTTGGCCTCTTAGCCAAGCCTCATCCCCAGTCACGAACATGCTGTCCAGTGCCTTCACAAACAGAACCCCCTTGGTAAGTAAAACATTGGGTCCTCTTACTCCTGATTTCTCTAAATGGATGTAGTCCCCAGAGCCCAGTGCGGAATAATTATCTTCTGTGAGAGGAATGATAATGAATGATTTCATGGACTGGCACTGACTATATACTCAAACTGGGTGGGAAGCAGTATGCTTTTTTGGTTATAAAATAGTTAGTGTTGGAAGTGAAACACTAACCTGGATTCAAATCCTGGATCTGATAGTTTTAGCAACCTCCATAACCTTAGGAAAAGGATTTAGTCTTTTGAAGCTTCAGCTCGTTCATCTGTAACATGGGTATAATAATAATATCTATGGGGCAAAATTTTTTATGTGTGGGAATAAAAGATAATGCATTCGAAGTACCTAGTAATGATGTTGCACATTTAATATTTGTCGAATGAATGAAATCCTTATCACATAGTATATGTTTAATATATACTAATTATGGGGATGCAAAGAAATAAGACATTAGAAAGACGCTCCATACTTCATAAACTTTGGTGAATGGAGTCCTTATTGAGACTCCATATGTCTCCCGCAAAGAGTGTAAGACCTTAATATCAAAAGTAACCCAGATAGGATGTGCCACCATGTCATGACATGGACAAGAGCCAGATGAATTCCTGAAAAAACAAGAGGAAACAAAAGCAAAATGCATTGTGCTCCAACTGTGTGCCAGAAACTGGGCCAAGCTTAAAGATCTTTAAAAGGAAGACCAATTACTTCTGCTCTGATTCTCTTTATTTCAGCCATGCTAACCATCGTAATGAACTTGTCCTTGGATATCTAGGCCCTCCCTTTCTCTTCCCTTCCACCTTTTATCTTTTCTCTCCCCGTGAGTTACTTGCTCCTGCT
>NW_006434825.1:3608473-3609576 GCF_000325575.1 Pteropus alecto | reverse complement strand
GAAAGATGGTGCCCTTTTGCTCCAGCTGCCTGGCTCAAACTCAGCAGGTCCCAGTTCAAAGAGAACTTTTTTCTCCCAATTTTCTTATATCAAGTAAGAAATCTGATTGGCCCTTTGTGAATCACATACCAGTCCCCGGTTATCTCTCCCTTCCCTTCCCCGTCTCCCTTCTTTCTCTCCCAAGAGAATGAGGTGCTATGACTGGCCATATGTGTATCTCATGCCTTGCTGCCCTGACCTGGAATAATGGGGCATCATGATTGATGGCCCTACCAGAAATGCATGAAGGGGTGTGTGTGTGTGTGTGTGTGTGTGTGTGTGTGTGTGTGTGTGGTGTGTGTTGGGTGGTGTAGATATTCCAAAAGGAATGGAGAGCAGTTACTAGAAGACAGCAGTAAGAAACACACTGGATTGATCAAATGGTAGGGTGAGAACTCTTCACCCAAAAAAGCGAAGAATCAGAGAGCGGACTGGAGAAGGCAGCTCCATTCCCTACCCTGGGACCTAACATTTCTCAGCACAAAGTTATTGAATCGTGTTAAATAATATATATAATATTTTCAACTTCAAGGATCATCTCCTTTTAAATCTCTGCAGTAATCTTGGACGTTTCAGAAACTATCTATTATCATTTAGCTGATGAATGCCAAGCCCAGTGCTTGGTTAACAGTAGGCACTCCATAAATTTTTGGAGGATGAGTGAATATATTATCATATCTTCCCCAAATGCTAGGTGTACATTTCCGCAGAAGTTGCCATTTCACTCGTAAATGTGGCTTTCTTCATACAAACAGTGGCCATTCCAAGCCGGTGTGGTTTCAAGCTCCCCTTGGCCATCCTGGCTTTATCTGACAAGAGGCCTAAATCTCTCCAGCATGCAGGTCTTTTAGAGGGAGCTTGAAAGAATACCAAAGGAGCTATGTTTTCAGGGAGATTTACCTGTCCTTAACACAATCCGTTCTCTTGAAACTGAAAGTTCATCTCTAATAACTGCTTTCCCTAGGCTGGGAAATGTGGTTCTCTGACTTCTCAGGATGCTCTGTAATTTTCTCCTTATCAACATCGAATTGAGTGCTGGAGGCCAGGGCTCTTGGAGAGCACCA
>NW_006434825.1:3575159-3608424 GCF_000325575.1 Pteropus alecto | reverse complement strand
TACCTACCTGGGGACCCCAGGCCCCAGCAGCCTGGATAGTAAAACAATATTTAACTAAACTAAACTTACTGTGGTAATCATTTTGCAATATATGCATATATTAGATCTTTATGTTGTACACTTAAAATAATACAATGTCAATTATATCTCAATGAAACCAGAAAATAAATAAATAAATATTTCAAACTATTGGGGAAAAAAATACTTTAAAACAAACAGTATGTCCATGACTCTGTGTCTCTACCTTTTTTTGTAAGTATCAGGACCCCCAAACCCTACCCTGCAATACTTTCCAATAGTTGCAAGGGTTGCCTAGGGGCTGTGGCAGGGGCACTCAGAAGCAGTTCTTCTGGCTCCCCCATTGATTCTGACCCTCTCCTATGGCCCTCTCCTGCACCTCCTACTGTACACCGAAGCCATAAGTGTGTTTCCCATGTCGTGTCCACTCCAGGCAGAGTCTGGCCCTCTGCTTCAGCGGTCGCCCCCTGCCCACCCAGTATAGGTTACAAAGCAACATGTGCCACCTATATCTAATGCGCTTGCTGTTCGGAGTTAATACTAATGACACTTGGTACTAATTATTTATCACCGTTATGATCATAATGACCTTTACTGAGTACTTTCTGTGTGCCACAGATACTGTGTGAAACATTTTAGGGGGATTTCTATGATACCAAACATTTTACAGATAAAGAAACAAGATCAAAGAGGTGAGGGAACTTACTAAAGACCACAGAATTAATAAGGCAGGGAGAGCTGTGATGTGAGCCCAGGTTCATCTCTCTCCAGGGCCTACGTCTGCACTCATTTTGTACCCACCTTTCACTGCTCTGTCTTAGACACAAGCTCCTGGAAGTGAAGGGTAATCTGAGTAGAGGCAAATACCACATTCAGAATCAAGCCTTCCTCTTGTATTACTATAGGCTTCTTCATCCAGGCTTATATTCTACAACTCACATTTCCCTTAGGATGAGTTTTGTTTGTTTGTTTGTTTGTTTGTTTGTTTGATTTTTACTTACCCCCAGAAGAGTTATCTACTCTTCATGCAAATAAATACATAGTGGGGCAGCCCCACTGCCTGGAATAGTCTAAATTCTACAGTGAACTCTGAGGCTTTCAAACTGTACTTTACATATAACCCTTCCCTTCCTCCCAACACAGGCACACTTGCTTCTTTAAATAGACTCTCCATCAAGTTACAGATTTTCTAAGGTCCCTTGTTTAAATCAGAAAGAATTGCTTTTCATTTATCTATGCTATGTCTAGTTCAATCAACTAATGAGGTGCTATTAAACCTACTGTTCCTATGATTGATTTGAGTGATTTTGTGATTGGATTCTCTTTATCCTCCTGGCTACACTTGCTAAAATTTTTCTGATCAGGGACCTTGTGACAAGCTCTGACTCAACATCTTGCAGTCAGAACCAGAACCAGAGATGTGTAACATGGCTAGCAATGTGCCCACCTTCTTAAAACAGTGCTTTCACGTTTATCTGCCTTCGGATCCTCGAGAACCCTTTCTGTCTGACCACAGAGGAGATGGTCCATACCTCTGGGACTGCTGCTTCATGTGAAATAAAGAGCAAAGGCGATTTTCACCCTCCTGCCCCCTGGGAGCCTCGTCGTCTCTGTCCTCAGCCAGCAGCACTCGAGGGAGACTTAACTTCTTCCTGTTGCTCTTTGAATGCTCTTCTTTTCCTATTCTTTTTTTCTTTTTTCCTTTTGTGTCCTTGGCGTAGCTGGTCCTGCTCACTCATGAATAGGAGCCTGACTTCCAACAGAATTGAAAAGCACCGTCAAATTCTATTTGGTCCTTTAGAAAACACCAAAGCTGGATCCATTCATGCTACAGAGAAAATTTTCTCAAAAACGTTCTCTTCCCATCTACATCTCCCCAGCGCCTCCTGTTCCCTCCGAATTTTATCCCTATGCTCTTCAAACTCTCCTGGCCTCTCGATCCCTGCCCTCGCTATCTCTTGTCTTTTACACCTATCTTTGCTCACCTTTCACATCTATTCTTTTTATCTGTCAGGAGTAAATCTTTGCTCTTTGCAAAACACATACATCAAGCAGGTCTTTGATCTTAGTTTTTTCCCTTACCACTACACACAAGGCTGCCAGCCATGCTTGGCTAAGAGATAATTCCCTTTAGCAAGAAGAAAGAAGAACCACTCCTAAGTATTTTACTACTACACCTTCAGTGGAGAAATTATTTTTTTTGCGAGATTAGAAAGCGCCCTGTGCTAAGCAGTGAAATTGAAAGATGAATTTTAAGACAAACTCTCTGGAGTTGCTCATAGTGTATAGTGAAGCCAGCAGGGTAGTGATGCTGCTACTGCCTCCTTCTCAGGCTAATTAAATTTAAATATTAATAAACTAAGATGAAGAGTTCGGTCCCTCGATCACACTAGCTGCAGTTCAAGCATTTTGTGACTACATATGGCTGGTAGCCCCGCATTGGAGCACAGGTACAGAACATTGCCATCACTGCAGAATGTTCAATTGGACAATGCTGCTTCATCTTCACCCCATTTTTCCTACTGAAATGACTGTTTTTACTAAACGCCGTTTTAATCAGCAGCAATGACTTAGGAGATAACTGTCATGTTATAGCAAAAATGGACTGTATCTTGATGGAGACCCTGCCCCTTTGAGTCTCCTGTGAGAAGTCAGTGATCACTTTACACTGTTGGATACTGCCTTCTCCCCGCACCCCCTCCCAACCCTGCCATGGGAAGGTTGGGAGAACCAGAGCAAAGGGCATACCTATTCCTCAGCGATACTTTGCTGTGGAGGCCTCCGTGATTCCTGCAAAGTGAATTAATAACTGCCCTCTCTGTGCTACCCATGACCCCTGTACTGCCTCCTGTTGGGGAACTGTCATACCATGTAGTCGTTTATTTCTGAACTCCTGGGAAACAAAGATGTCATTGTTACTATTTTAACATTAGTACTGAGCCAAGCCCCAAATCAGGGAGGGTTTGCTGAATTTAAATATAGTTTGAATATTTTACATAACCAATCACTGCCAGGCACCTGTTTGACGTCAATGACTTGGTCAACATTTAACATGGAGTATAGAGATTTTAACCTTTTCAGGAAACTTCTTAAGAATGAATACCTGCTGTGTACCCAGGAGAGTTCGAGAATAAATAAACAACTCCAGGTTCAGAAATCAACCGATTAGTCTTGGTATCAGCGAGAACTTGTTTTGAACCCATTTGTGCCATGCTTTTCTGTTTCTGTTGAAAACCAGCTCTTGATATTTAGATTCTCAATATATCTACTTGGCCATTTTGTTCTGTGTTTGAAATACTATTGAAGTGTATTTTGAATACTAATTTGGATGTATGATCTCAATATATTTTCTCTCCCGAGCTATGGTGCCCTCATCATCAGTCCAGACTTTACAGGTGGGGCAACAACAAGCATTATTAATAAGTAAAGTAGTAGATAATGAAAAACATCGAACATGTAAGAGAACTTCATATGTCTTGTATAGCTGCAGAGGTCTGTTTATCTAAAATAGTGGTTAGGGTGGGTATGACACAGGATCTGTGGGGCCAGACACCAAGGGAAACAGTGTCAGGAGCCACAGACCAGCGATGGGGAGAAGAGAGTCTGAGTATCTATAACACACTCCTTTCTACTTCTGATGGAGCACAGGTGACTTCTCTATCCTGCGGTCCATCCAGGACAATTCTGGCTGTTCTCAAATAAGAAATGCCATTTGAGATTTGCATAAAAGGTGTCCTTGTTTTAGAGGAGTGTTTTTTCCTTGCATAGCAGATTTGTATCAGTCTATTCTCACAGCTTTGAGATAAGAAAATGGAAGCTTAAACAAACAAACAAACAAAGAAAAGAATTGGGAGCAAGATTTTCTGACATCAATGCCTATTGTCTTAGGTATTTTCAAGTTATCAGCTGAGATGAACAAACAAAAACAAAAACTTCAGTTCTGAGGAAATGAGAGAAGGACTCAGACACCTGCTTCTTTGTCCCCACTTGGATTCGGAGTTAAATGCTCTGATGAATATAGCAGTAGCAAGTCTTCAGAAGGGTAAAGAAAGGCACACACCTTCCTGGGCCACTCCTGCTTAGAGTGAAGGCTCACATTACCCCTCTTGCTCTTCATTAGAGCGGGCAGAAGCTGCCATGGATGCTGGCCATGGGTATTTGCTTTGACAGTGTTCTCTTGGTATCCGGGTCTCCTCCAGTATTCTGTAATCTGACTTCCCATGGACACATAGAAAGCTTTGAGCTACTATTTTTTCATGGATGTCCCCAAGCAATTTACCAATCCTGCATGTATTTTTTAATAACTGAGAATTGTTTATAAGACCATGTAAAAGGCTCTTTTTGCCCCCAGCGTTATTGAGATATGATTGATATATAACATCTTGTAAGTCTAAAGTATACAATGTATTGATTCGATAATTTATCAATTGCAAATTGATTACCACCACAGTGCTAGCTACCACCTTCATAGTTCCCATCACATAGTTCCCGTTTATTTTTTTGTGGTAACATTCAAAATCTACTCCTGCATGCATTTTGACAGTTCATCTGCCTTTACCCTTCTCTTTTTTTTTTCAAGTCTCTATCCCTTCCATGATTCTTTGATCCCTTCGAGTCCTCCATTTCCCTTTCCTCTTATTCTTATGGGTCCCAATTTTAAGGCCACATTCTCCTTTTTGCCTTCCCAGCATTAGTTCTCAGATCTCCTTGACCTTTTCTCCTCAGGGACCACTGTGCAAAGGTGCTCCATAAATATCCACCATCAGTGACAACTGCTTGGTGACTGTGAGGAAATAAAACCCTGAAAGGGAGATGACACCACTCCTCCTGTAGTGGATAATGTGCACACCACTCAGAAGAGCCTTTTAGGACCCAGGTGCTCATTCTCCCAGCTGCTGGGAGTGATGGCTGTTGAAGACTCATGGCTCCATCCCTCCTGAGGAATTGCTCTCAGCTGGAGGACACCTCCTTGCCCAAGTTTGCATACATCCCTCTCCAGGGGCAGCTCTTATCTGACGATTAGCTGATGCAAGGGTACAAAAGCCCAGTCCCCTTGCCTCAATTCATGATGACTTGAGGATTCAACCTGGCTTGGGGGGTTTCCATTGATAAATTGAGTCGTTTTTACTCCTACTTCAGTGTTCAACTTCTTCCTTTACTCAATTCAGCTTGCCGCACACCCATAGACATGTTGTTTTCTAGAGCCCTCCCTAACAGACCTTCTGCATGCAAATCTCAGTCTCAGAGTCTGCTTCCCAGGAGACCTGACCTGTGGCACCTTCTCTGTGTAATGATGATGGTGGTGATGGTGATGTGGTGGTGATGACAATAACAGCTTCCTTACACTTATTGAGCACTTTCTGTGTGTGAAGTTCTCTGTTTTACATGTACTATCATATGCGATCCACACCAACATTCCATAGTTGTTACTATTACATTTAAGATAAGAAAATTGGAAGTTCAGGGAAGTCAAGCAACACACTTGAGGAGGAGCCAGAAAGCTAAAGCTGAGAATTAAATTCGGCGTTGGTGATTGCAGAGGACCACTAGAACCATTCTTTGGGAAAACTTTGTTTTTGACTTCACGATTTCCTTGTGCACCTCTCCTGGTGGCTGTGTGAGCACTCGGCCTATACTTCTGTAAAACCGCTGCTTCGAAATGGGCCTTTCTGATTCTATTTCCCCATGGGAATTTTGAGCCTCTGCTAACTTGGATATCCAGTACATACTATATGTTCAGTGTATAGCAAGTGTTCAGTGTGACAGATGAGTTGAGAATTCCCCTCCTTATAACTGGGCAAACTGAGTGATGGTCTCTTGAAAGGAGAGCAAAGCCTCTGGAGTCACGTCACTGGCTTTCATATCTTGGCTTTGTGAACCTCTATGTGCTTCGATTTTTTTCTCTGTAAATGTGGGTAATATCATTCATCTCTTAGCATTGTTATGGTTGTTATAAAAATTAAATGATATCATCCTTCTAAAGCACTTAGCATGATGCTTGATACATAGTAAGCACATCATTAAAGTTATCTATTACAATTACTAGCTGCAAATAATTACCATGTGCCATCATTAGAGAAATTAGAATGGGGGTTTCTAAGTGTCTGCTAGCATCCTGAGAACTCTTCACACAGTCACAAACCCTGTGTGAGAACCCTTCTCAGAAGGGGTCCATCTCTTCTTGGACATTCTTCTTCATGGGTACAGTTGACACTGGGCTACTAGAGCAGTTTTTCTCAACCCTATGGCACATGAGTGTGTGTGCTGGACTAGAAAGACTCTCAGAGCTGGGGCCAGGTTGTGCACATATAGAGAGAAAAAAAGGAATAAACAAACACTATGATAATCCTGACATGCATCCAGAAAATTGATTGTGCTAGAGGCTCAGTCAGGCTGCACCCCATGTGGTCAGCAATCACTGCTATGAGGGGAGGGGAATTAACTGCCATTGTACACAATGAGTCCTATGGTCTTTACTAAGTACTTGTTACACATGAGTTCAAAGTATCTTAGAGCTATTTCATAGAATCATAAGAGTTCATGATTTGAAGAAACTTAAAACATGTCAGCTAGTCCTGTGTTTTAAATTCCCCGCATGGCATCTTTCATGGTCTTTATAAATACCCTAGTAACCATGAATGTGTCAACTTATCCAATATTTTTATCAGCAATTTGGACATAGAAGTCAATGATAATTACATTTTCAGAGAATACAAATGCAGAAGGAAGAGACAAATTTTTGGATGAAAAGAATTAAGATCCAAGAAAGAGCCAGGCAATTTGGAATGATGAATCTAATCGAATAAGACCATAGATATGACCACATTTAACAAGAGTAAATAACATCCTTTGGACTAGGATCGAAAAATTCAAATGCCTTAGAGAATGAGAGGGCTTTTCATTTTGCTATCTATTTAATAATCATCTATTAATTTTTGTCTTGCCTGATTCCAGAAAGAAGTTGAAATAGTTTTAAAAAATGATAGAGGAGCGATTCTCTAAGTGTTCCCTAGACTACCACCAATAGCATCACCTGAAAACTTGTTAGAAATGCAAAATCTTGGACCTCATCCCAGACCTACTGAGTTAGGAACTCAGGGATGGAGCCCCAAATATCTGTGTTTTAACAAGCCCTCCTGAAAATTCTGATGCACAATAAAGTTTGAGAATCACTGTAATAGAATTTAAGATTTAAAAAAATGGAAACTCCAGGGCATTCAGAAAATTAAGAGAAAGATGAGTGTTAGGATAACATAGAGAATGAATGACTAAAGCCCTGCAGTTTGGGGAGTGAGGTGGTAAAAATTTGGCTCAAAACTTCCTAATAGCCAATGTCAAGAAAGAAATATAATCAGTTTATACACTGTACCGGGCCTGTAAGTTCCGAATAACCAATCCTTGCGCTAGGATTTGAAGAAAATTCCTCTGTCTTCACGAAGAAGCAAAAATACATTGTAACAAAGAATTTGACTAACAATATCCCTTCAGTAAGTAATGGGTTTCTGAAGGTTATTTTTTTGGCCATTTATCTCTTAATTGAACCAGTGATGGGGCAAGCCTTGGAACTGCTGTTGAGTGTGAGATCAAAATATATGCTGGAGCTGTATTAATCTGCATCGATAAAGAAGAAGGCTGCTGGAAGAGGGTGATTTTCCTCACACTGTTCTTTGTGCAATGGTCTGACAATGGTTTGGGTACCCATGGTCAGTGCTGAAGATGCTGACAACCTGGGGAAAGAACAAGATGGCAAGAGACCTAAAACAAAACATACCCTTTCATAGAAACAGCCCCTGCTCTCCTTTCACCTGAAGAATAAAAGATGAGAGACTCTTTCCATGTTTATCATCTCTTCTTTGCTTTTCTTCTTTGGGTCAGTTTTACCTCAAATTAGAAAATTAATAAACTACAGCTGGGCTAGTTCTGTCATCCACTTAGTGGTGTCCTTTAAGAAATCATTTGTGTCCTCTTTAATATTATTAGTGTATCCAAAAGAAATTAATAGACCCCAAACCACAACATGGTAGAAGCCTACCATGATTTATAGATAACAGAATGACAGCCTAGCAGTCAAAAATTCAAGCTTGGAAGTCATATGAAAAGGGCTCATACCCCAGTTCTGGTACCTATTTGCAAAACGTGCTTTATCTTCTCTAGGCCTCACCTTCCTCTTGCACAAAATGGAGATTATAATGGTCCATACATAATCCCTAACATGTAGCATCATCATAATGGGAGATGATGACTCTTGTATACTCTAGCAGATTGAGTACTAGAATACTAGTGGGACACAAAATGAAAACAGCTAAATGTCTCATGAGACTTCACAGGGTTGACATCCATCACTTAATAGATAACAGAAAATAAAGTATAGTTGCCAAGCCTAGCTTGCCTTACTTCAGCTTCTAGATAGAATATAAGTATCCCAAGTCAGTATCTTTCATCAAGAACACCAAGCATCTGTCCCTCCCTACCTAAGCTTTGATTTTGATAATCGTTTAAGCAGAACTCACAGGACAAAGAACCATCAAGTGACCAGAGTGTGAGAGGTGGGAGTACTTCAGAGACTCTGCCAAAGCCCCGCAGTTCACTGATGGCAGCATAGGACCTGGACTCTGCACTCTGCATCTGTTTCCTTTCACCATTTCCTTTTAGTCTTGTTCCTGAATCTTGAAAGCATTGATTTTTAATAACATTTGATGTATTGCATTTGAGATTTCATAATGTCGTGGGCTATACAATAAGCAAGGAGTTTGAAGACATTAATTCAAGTCTCAGTTCTGCCAGGTACTAATTGCGTTGTCTTCGACAAGTCAGTTCCCTTATCTGAATCTCCAAGTTCACGTCTATTTAAGGGGAATAATAATATCTGCACTTCTTGTCTTTCTGGAATTGTTACAAGGTTTAATGGGATGTATATGAAAGCACACTGTAAACTGCATTATGCTATGCGAATGTAAGAGTATTATTATTTAAAGAAATTGTCCCCAAATTTCCTTGTATCTTCTATCATATCCCTCATCCTGTGATTTGAGTTTTTCAGAGTCCCTTTCTCAAACCCCTGCCTCCATTTTTTCAGAAGGCTATGTCTCAGTAATAACCCTTTAAGCCTAGCCTTTGACTAATAATTTGGTATGGGAGGAAAAAATAAGGCTTATTTAGTAAAATTATACCAATCCTGGAGGAAAAAATAGGATTACCTAGAAAAACATTATGTGAAGCACTTTCCAGCATTATTTTTTTCAAAAATCTCAAATGTTTAAGAACCGTATAAAAATTGGCTAAGAGGGACATCTCAATATCACCTGCTATGTCGGTCTGAGTCATCAGGTAGTCATTTGCCACCCCCCAAAAATTTCTAGGTGAAAATCAAATTACCTTAGAGAATACAGGAAACTATAGTTTTGAAGATGTATAGCTTGATATGTCTCTGCTTTTTCCCTGTCGTGACGGAAAAGAAAAGTGTTAGACAGACCCAAGCTTAAGTCCATGGCTTACACCATTCACTGTTTGTGGGGTCTTGGGCAAATAACTTTTTGTCTCTAAACAATGTTATTTGTTTTATCTGAAAAAACAATGAGGTCAATCATGTCAGTCTAGTGGGTGCTTTAGGGTTCTTGATTATGGTATTTGTTTTAGCTTGTATCTTTCGGTTTTCTGCAACAGAGACCACACACATAACCCAAACCAAGAGGTCCTATTATAAAGACATGTGAAGTAACAAAAACAAAACTCTTGGAAAGGAGAGAGCAGGAGGCACTGGGACTGGGCCTCACCAAGTGTGGAGATCGGACCCTCCCATTATTGGTAATTCAGCAGCGAAACTTGTAAAATCTCACCCTGGTTCAGGCTGTTGGGTTGACTCTACTGCTCTTTGTGGTTTTTCTTTTGTGATTCCCCTACCGACTGGCTTTTTCACTTATGCTTCCCCAAAGCACAGGTCAACTAGGTCCCTCAATCTCAGTTCTATCTTTTGACATCCTTTCGCATACTAAGTTGTTCACTTGCTGCATATTTCCCAGTGCATAGTTTTTGAGGAAACATCCAGTTCATAGACTAGCTCATTTAATTCATGCCAAGGAAGGTTTTTTTGCTTAGATTATGAATGGTCACCCCTCCAAAATTGAGTCCACCGGCTGTCAAAGAGATAAGGAGTTATAAACATGGTACCTTAGACATGTACCTCTTCAGCAAGGATGGTGACTTAAGTTCCCATAAAGAAGTAGTATGTGCTGTGTGTAATAGCTTGGGTTCTAGAATTTGCTTGAATTCAAATCCTGACTTTGATGGTTTCTAAAGATGTGACCTTAAGAAAGTTACTTAATCTTGCTGAGTCTCAGTTTCCTCATCTGAAAAATAGCTATGATAGTTATACCTCATAGGAGTATCATTGAATTTTAAATAACAAAAGCAAAGCAGTAAGCATCTCAGTAAATGCTAACTATATCCATATTAAGCGGAGGTGTGTGGGCAGGCACCGTGAAACAGGTCTGGTATAACACATAAAGGTGTCCCATTAACAATCGTTCAACTCTTCTTTGTGTTGAGATAAACACTGACCCCCAGGATATATCTGCTTCATATTTCTTTCTGTAACCCTGATGAAATCACTGCATGCCTTACTGAGGAAATGGGATGCTACAGGTTTTTATAAAGTGAGTGTTATCCCTTCTCACTGGAATTGGGTAGCAGGATCTCAGTTTACCACCACCGTGCCCATTCTATGCTGGATGGAGACTGGAGGCAGGCCTACTGAGCAGCGTAATGAATGTCAGAGATGAAGCCTTCGCCAGGGGCTAGCATGTTTACAGAACTGTCAAGTAATTTCTTCTGGCATTTCTCCATCACGGTCTTGGGAAATCAGGTTTTCACACAAAAGAAAACACAGTGAGCTAAAATATACGTGAGATGAGATGCTGTGTTTGATTTGGAACATAGAAATTCTTTTTATTGTTATACAGTGATGTTTTATTTCATTGTGTTGGAAAATGGCCTATTTCACAGAAGTGAAACTTCTACATAGCTGAAGTTTTCCCATTTCAGCTCTGAAACTATTTTTTATCCTTCTTTAATGGGAGTCTTCCTAAAATGTATCACATACTTCTTTCTTCTTAACAGAAGTTGCAAATTTAAAGGCTAGCTAACATTTATTGAGTACTTACTATATATGTAGCAATATCAATTCCTTCCAGAATTCTGTGAGATAGTTACTATCATAACATCCATTTTACAGATGAGGAAATGGAAACTTAGAGAAGTTAAGTAACTTATCCAAAGTTACACAGGTAGAAGTGATGGAATTGGTATTCACGCCCGGGTCTTCCCAAACTCTTTACAACCTGGCCATGTTATTGGAGAACATTTTGGTTAATGAATGACCCAATAACTATTAACCTCCAAAGTTAGATCTTTGAAAGTCTACACATACATTTCACGAATGTGTCCATTACTCTGAGCATCCCTTGACCACTTTTTAAAAGGAGTTAGTATATAAACTGGCATCACATATTTTTGAATATTCATATTTCTTCATTCAGCAGATGTTACTTGAGTACTTACTATGTTACTGTGCCAAGCACTCTGGAGGCAAAGAAATATAAGGCATACAGCTGCCTTCAAGGAGGGCATACATTAAAGGTACTCCAATGGGGCAATATGTAAAACCTGCCTGATTGTAGCCAGGAAAACCTTAATAAGGTGGTGATTCTTGAAACTATTTTTCAAGGAAGCTATGCTCATCACCAAAATAAATTCTCTATGAATGAGACTGATGAGTTGAGACCAGGTGTAATTAGCTGCTTCCTTTGGCTTCAAAGAGGCCAAGGAAGAAATAGGTAAGCTGTACTTAAGAAGCTTTAGTCAGATGCTAGTGGGCTTTGGGCTAGAACGAGGACTTTGGTTTCCATAACTGAGTCTTTCTTAGATTGTGGCTTACGAAAACAGGAAGGATATTAGAACCACACCTGGTGGAAAAAAATACATGTTCGATGGGATGTGTTTTCTCATTTGATTAGTAATTGGGTGTTAAATGCAATTCTCAATTGTAGCTCTTAAAAAACACACATTTCGAAGTATTGGTAGCATCATTAGAAGCAAGTATATCATTTTCTAAGGCAATGACTTTGACATATGTAATAATTTTCTTATTTCAAAAGTAATGTCTTAGTAGAAAATACCTGATAACTTCTCTCATCCAGAGATAATTAAACATTCTGAAACAAATCCTCATCATTCCCATATCCATTGGTTCATGTCTTTGATCTCTTTTCTTCAAGTCACCCTCCTCCAGCTGGATATAATGTTGTCTCTTGATGCCTCATATTCACCGTATGGGGGATGTTGATGGCACAGTGCTGGTGTAACTTTGTGTGATGATTTAGGTGTGATGATTGGTTCGAGACCTTTTAAATTATAGCTTTTTTTCTCTTTCTCATAGATTGGCTAATGGCCATTGTGTCTGGCTGTTTTCCATATATCTTCTTATAATTCCTTCCTAGTGTATTTTTTACCCACGATTAAGTGCTGGAATGGCTAATGATCAGGCTAGTCAATATATGTTTTTAAAGTAAGACTAAGGTTCTGAGAGAGAGCAAAGGGGCTATCTTTCAAATTAGAATGTAAACTCTGCAACTGCTATTTTAACTGCCAGGAAAGCATTGCTTGTCAATAGAGATAATTGAGTTTTGCTTTATTGGTGACATTGAGCTAAGTGCCATTACTATTAGGCATACTTTTCCGGAAAGAAAAAAAGAAGAAAAAGGAAGGAGAGAGGAACGGGGGGAGCCTGAAAGGGAGGGGTAGGGAAGAGAGAAAAAGCCAGGCCAGTGCTTTCTTTTGGATCTCATTTTGAATTTCTCTCTTTTCACATTTGCTGTTCACAGTGGTTTAAACTTCATTGACTTGATGGTGCGACAAGGGAATATCGACAACCCTCCCAAGACTCCCCTGGTACCAGGTTTTGAATGTTCTGGGATTGTTGAAGCTCTGGGGGACAGCGTGAAAGGATATGAGGTAATGTTTTGACTGGAATCCACTGACATAATAAAAGTTATGTGAAAATGCTTGAAATAATCTATGACATATTGTTATTGATGTCTTACTGTTTGGTTTTATAGCAATGTTTGTATATGATAGGACTTTTCAAATGTTTCATGCCTTTCTCATGTACTGTCTTGAGGCTCTTGGCAACAGTCTGGTGACCAAAGGAAATCTTGTCCTCTCTTTTATTCATATTATACAGCTATTAAATAAAAGCATTTGGCCTTGGATTAATTAATTGTGCATACTCCCTTCTCCCAACAAGGCTTTCATTTTCCCATCACCTCAGGCTCAAAAATCAATTACAAAATACAAAAGTTGGGGAGAAATAACCTCTGTATCTTATAATTTGATTCCTTTAAATATCTACTTAACTAATGCATCTAAATGATCACTTATAAACCATTATTTCAGACATTGGCGAGGTGGCATTTTTGAATGATGACTTTAAAGCCTAAGGATAGAAGTATCTGACAATGGGACAAAACTGGCCATTGGTAGATGGACTTAGGAGTAGGGCAATGGATATGTAAGAAGGGTTATTATGTCATTCTGACTACTTTTTTACATGTTCAAAATTCTCCAAAATAAAAAAAAAAAATCAATTGGTGAAAAGACGTATGACTCTTCCCACCAATAAAATGCAAATAAAATAGAATCCATTCTGTAAAAACTGAAAAAACTGTGGGCAAATCAATTGCACAGAATTTCAGTAGTTTGGAGTCAGAAAAACCATGGATATCAAGTAAAAGAGCTCTCGCTTACAAGTACTTCCCCAGGGAGACATGAATGGAGCTAACATTTGAGAATCCACTATAATCAGAAACATGGGCAAGTTATCTTTGTTCAGCCTCACCACAAGCCTGTGGTAAAGATTGTTATCGTCTCCTTAGAGATGAGGTGCAGAAGAGTTTAGTAATTTTCTGCGAGGTCCAAAAGGTGGTAAGTAGTAGTTGAACCTGGATTCAAGTTATCAGAGCCTTTTCTCTCTTTTTTAAATCCTATGATCTTGACTCCTGCTCCCAATCTGCAAATGTAGTACTAAACACAGGAGGAAAAATCCTATAAAATGCAATGCCAAAATGCCCTTGGAGTTGAATTTGAGCTTGCTGCTTAGTCTCAGTATATCTGAGCCTCAGACTCTGAAAATATCAATATGATCCAAATTCGTTATGTTAAATTTCCGGAAATCTCATCCCACCCATCAGTCTTTCTGTCAATGGTTTCTAGATAATAGAGCAGAAGACGTTTGAGAAAGAAGAAGTAAGTGCCCTTTTTTTTGCCTTTCATATGACTTCACATTTTCTGTCCCCGGGTAAACAATATAACCAGAGGCAGCACTATCTCTCTCTGAAAGTGCTGCATATAAGAAATATTATCTGCTCTTCACTCCTCCACACCATCCCAAAGGACAAGATCATACTACAAATTCTACTAATCCTGAGCATTAGATAACCTATTATTTTAGAATATTAACAGTAGGTAGTGTTGTTGTTGGCTTTGCTTTAAAGGGAGAATTTACTATGCTTGATTATATACATTTAAATTGTCACAAAGATTAAAGCACCTGCCCAATGTTATGCAGCTAGAGAGCAGCTAGGCCAGGATGGAAAGCTAGGTAGGCTGACTCCAGGTACCAATAATTAATTCATCATGCCTAAGGTAAGTGCTATCAAGAAGACATGAAGTAATCAAGGGTATACAACAGGGGAACCTACCAAGTCTGGTATGATCTTTCTTCTGCTAGTTTGCTCTGGCTTGCTTATTGTCAAACCTACCCTTCACCTCCCACTCCCTTCCAGTGACTTTCAGAGGCACAAATAAAAGAAACCACCTACAGATTTCTAGTCAGGGTGTGATTTTGGAGAAAACCAATACTAATATTCCCTCTATAATTTTGACTTAGGGTTTTCGATCACGTTGGAGATGGAATTCCATGCAGCAGCATGCTGAACAATTCTCTTGGTTGATCGATTGCAACAGAGGCTTGAAAAATTGTTACCAGAGGCAGAGCCGTAAAGGAATAATTTGGGCTCCATTGCCCACGAGTAATTTTTTTCATAATAGAATCAAATAATAAAGTAAATTGGATTATTTTTTAAGTTACCTATCTCTGGACTCTGAGACTGGGGCTGATTAGGATGGCTTAGCTACTTTTTCCATTTTTATAATGAAATGGAAAAAGATGGAGCAAAGTTGAATGAGTAGCATGAAGCAGTCAGCCTTACTGTGATGGCAATGACCATCACTGTCCATCAAGGTAACTGTAATACTCTCTTCACTGCACTCTGTGTTTATACTGGAGGCCACTGGCTACTCTGGGGTACTGAGTCTGTATCTTTGGGTTTTCAAGATTCTATGCAAAAGAGGATGACAGTGTTAGACCTCAGTGATCCTCTGGTCTAAGCCATTGCATTTAAGACAATAGTCCCAGCATTTGTCATTTGGTCTTCAACCCACCCAGGGATTAAGACACTCACTACCAGTGGGACAGACTCTCATTTCCATCAGTTTCTTCATTAGACAGCTATCCATTCTGCTTCATAAAATATGAGTCTGCATTTAGCTTTTGATCATTAAACTGTGGATTCCATGAGATCAGGAACCAATCTGTTCTTTTTAGGAGATAACTTGATTGTTCTTTCCTCATTTTGCATGCACCATGCCAAGTGCATTGCATGCATATTATGATATTTAATCTTCGTAAGGACCTTTTCCTAATATTATACCTATTTTAGAGCTGAGAAAACTGAGACTTAAAGAGTTAAACTAACATTCCCAGACTTGGTAGGTTCCCCTGTTGTATACCCTTAATAACTTCATGTCTTCTTGATAGCACTTACCTTAGGCATGATGAATTAATTATTGGTACCTGGAGTCAGCCTACCTAGCTTTCCATCCTGGCCTAGCTGCTCTCTAGCTGCATAACATTGGGCAGGTGCTTTAATCTTTGTGACAATTTAAATGTCTGTAAAATCTATGATCATTTATCTGTAATATGGGACTCTTACAGAGCTCTTCTCATAGGAGGCTTTTGTTGTTTGTTGAGTAGGGGTAGAAGAGAAACGTGCTAAGGTACAAAGAAATTAAAGCAGTAGAATCAATTTTAAATATATATAAACTAAAACACATAAATATATGAAAGCCATTAATTTATTAAGAATTCGCTATGACTACAACAATTTGAATATTATATTTGAAAGTACAGTACAAGCCACTAACATAATCAAATAGCAGAATGGTTCACTTTAATTAGCACTTGGCAGCTCCTACAAGCTGTTAGTATTATTTCACTTATTTGTATTTCCTTTAGTAATGATATGCTATGAAAAAAACTTAGCACACTATCATAACCACTTTAAAGGGATGACTGCTCTTTTTATTTATCTATTTATTTTTATATTTTTTGCATAGTGTCTGGATGTAAATATAAAAAAGAACACACTATTTAGCCATGCCTTAACCAGGGTTTTGTAAAGATCACATAAATGGAAACATGTGATATCCTTAGGACAATGTCTGCCATATAGTACTCGTGCGATAAATGTTAGCGGTTCCTCACACCTGGTGGCATGCTCCTATTTCACTCTCAGCCTGGTTACTCTTGTTTAGTCACCTGCACTTAGATTTATATGGTTCTTCTGATGCACCAGGTTCACATCCACTGGGACTGGAATTCAGTGCTAAACTCTGACACAAATACTACAATGAACTAGCCTGTCAGGGAATCTGTATGGGGTGGCAGAGACCAAATGAGCAGTTTTACGCCTAGCCTTGTCCCTTTAACCTTCCGTGTGGCTCAGTTTTCCCCAGCTCCAAAACAGAGAGATTAGATGAGAGCTTAAGTCAGTGAAATGATCCTCCAACACTAACATTCCACAGTATGTGATGTGATGTACACTGTATTTACGCTCAGGAAGAGAAGTAGAGAACCTGGCTCCCATAGCCCCTGGAAAGTTTTCATAGATGGGCTTCAGAGCATCCACAAATGCCTTAAAATTGGGAGGCAGGTGAGGGTGTGCATATTTGAGGGTTTTGTTTTTTTTTTTCTGAGGAGGAATCTATAGTTTTCATCAGATTATTATTTGAGAAATCCCTCAAAAAAGGTTATAAAACCTCTACTAACCCAGTGCTTCCTTATATCTATCCAGATTGGGGACCGTGTCATGGCATTTGTCAATTACAATGCCTGGGCAGAGGTGGTCTGCACGCCTGTAGAGTTTGTCTACAAGATCCCAGATGACATGAGCTTCTCTGAAGCTGCTGCATTCCCCATGAACTTCGTCACAGCCTACATGATGCTCTTTGAAGTTGCCAACCTCAGAGAAGGGATGTCTGTGCTCGTGCACTCGGCTGGTGGTGGTGTGGTAAGTTGGCTGCTTGTGAGTCCTCTTCCTCGATATCATTATGGTGAAAGTGGAGGGATGCTCAGGTGACAGTGAGATTCCTATATGAGATCTATGTCCATTAGGAGGGATGATCTGTGTGGTTCTGGTGAAGCTCATGTGGACAGAAGAGCTCATAGAGATGACTGTGTTGGGGATAGGGTGAGCCTCAGGGATGGTTTCTCTGGAGTTCGGGAAGGTCTCCAAGGTGATATGTTAGGACTTAGTGGGTCTCAGAGACAGTTTCTGTCCCGAAGCATTGTCAGTCTTGGTGTCAATCACTGTGAGATGCCTTACAGTCCTGTACCACTGTTATTTGAAATGCCAAAATGGTGGATGAGTTACCTTTTCAATAAATTGCCATGGATTCTAGATTGTTCCCATATTAATGACATCCTTATTCATTTGTATTCTGATTTACTTTCTTGAGTGGGAGAGAGGTAGCTGGAGATTGTACTAGGACAATGGGAATTACACATAAACCTAAGTGTACTCATGAGGGTTGTTGCACATGCAAATGTCATCTGTCAGGTGTGTTTTTGACAAGGGGGAGAATAATGGAATTAAAAGCTGATGCTCTAGAGTTCAGGGGTGGGAGAAATTTCTTTCAGGGTGTGGATGTATCTCAGAGCCAGTCACTCAGTACATATTACATGCCTGCCACATGGCAAGCACTATGTACCAGTCATGGTCTACTGGGGTGGGAGTATAAGTCTATAGTCTTTCTAAGACTGAAAGGTGTTACTCATTAATTCAAGTATTTATTGAAAACATACTATATTCTGGACTCTATGGGTAAGATATAAGCAAGAGAAGGTCCTGATATATAGTCTGATTTTTGAGAAGTTCTCAGTGTTGCTGATTCTGTGATTTGATGAACTCAGAGATGAACTCTTATGGTTGGGTCTAACTTGAATATATTTTCACTGGAGGTTATGCTAACATCGATTTTTTAAAAACTTGGCTTTCAACATTTCTCAAAACCTTACATAATATAAAGCACATTTCTATTTTTCCTTCTGAGAAGACAAGCTCACATACAAAAAACAGGAAAGCAAAGAGCTGAAGCTTTAGGAATGCCTAAATAGGAGTATCTTCAATCATTTTAGCAAAATTTGCTGATGTCTTTTGATCATGAGTACAGATATAATAAAAGCTAAATACCCCTTAGAAAAGAAATGGATTCCAGTGCCAAGTAATCTGCTAATGGCAAGGAAGCCATTTAGAATTCTGGCATTTATAATCTTAGTTTATTCAGCATACAAAGCATTAGAGACTTGTTTTCATATTATCAACATAAGCTCCCATCTTTATGATGGTGCTAAACTCAGTTCTGCTGTGAGTCAGTGTTTAAACATTGGCACTGATGATGTTTCCTTTCATGTTTTTTTTTTTTTTTTCATTTGTTTGTTCCTGGAACAAAGGAGAATGTGTCAAGAGTATGTGTCTCACAAAAGAGAAAAAAAAATCTTCAAAAATAAAAAAATTTTTTACCATGCCTTATTCTGGGCTTACAGATATTACAATAAGAACTAAAATGTGAAACAGATGAAGGAACCGGGGGGAAAAAACAAGGGTAAGAAAATAAGTTGGCATATATAATGCAGGTTATGATGTTCTAAAGCTTTATTGAAGATGGACAACAATCTTGGCTTAGCTTCCTTATTTTCCAAATAAGTCAAAATGACCAGCCATGGGAGCGAGTATTCATTTGATGGAAATAAACCAGTTGCTATTAAGGAAAACCATAATAGTACTAGGTTTTGAGCCCAGGGGAATATTTCTCTGTGGTTTCTCATAAGAAATGTATGAACATACTCAACAAAACTTATGGTAAATGCAAATATTACCATATTTGCTTTTTCTTATGGTGTACCCCTAATATACTAATGGTGCCAAAGTAAAGCAAAGTATAGTGAAAGCAAATATTCTGGGGCCAAAAGGATGTGGTTTGGCTTAATCTGAAGCCAGTTTAAAGGTGTGGTTGCACATCTCTCAGGTGAGTGGGTCTCCCAACCCAGATTTGATAGGTGGTGTGCAGCACTGAATTCAAGGTTACCATTAGAGTAAAGACTTGGCCAAGTACACATCCATGTATGTGAATACTCAATCAAGCTGGAGTGGAATTGACACTGTCTCACAAAATCTAAGAAAACCCAGACCGTTCCACCACCCACAGTGGAAAGACCAGTGAGTCACCCCCAGGCAGAACTGGATTCCTTCCAAGAAGACAACCAGCCACTGCTCTTGTGGTGGGGGAGCTCTCTGGGGGCACTTTTATGTATTATCTTTGTTACCCTGGAGAGGAATGGATGTGCTTCCCACCACTGTTGGACAAATCTGATAAGTGCAGCCATTGGCTGCAGGGTACTGTGGCAGGCAGGATAATGACCCCCCCAGAGGTCCACATCATAATCTCTGGCACCTGTAAGCATGATAGCTTACATAGTAAAAGGAATTTTGAAAATATGATTAAGGTAAGGACCTTAAAATGGAGAGATTAGCCTATCTTATCCAGATGAGCCCACTGCAATCACAAGAGTCCTTAGATGAAAGAGGGAGGCAGAAAAGTCAGAAAGAAATTTAAAGATGCTGCACTGCTGGATTGACAATGGAGGGAGTACCATGAGCCAAAGAACCAATGAATGTGGGCAGCCCTTAGATGCTGGAAGAGGCAAGGAAATGGATTCTCCACCTGGAGCTTCCAGAAGGAACATAGCCCTTGATTTTTGCTGAGTGAGACCCATTGATTTTTGCTGAGTGAGACCCATTTTGGACTTCTGACCTCTAGAAATGTAATATAAATTTGTGGGGTTTTTTTTTTTTTGAACCATTCAGTTTGTGGTAATTTGTTACAGCAGCAACAGGAAGCTAATACAGCCATTTTCTTGGGCTGCCCCATTTTTCACTGTGGAGAGCCCACAGAGGCCTGAAGAAAGTGAAGTAGCAAGTAGCAAGTAGCAGAACTATAATTCATACCCTCATCTGGCTGATTCCCAAACCAATTCTCTTTCCATTCCACAACCTAGAATGTTGGAAGAACCCAAATCATTCATTCCTTCATTTATTCATCTGTTTAACAAATATTTATTCAACTTCTGCCCAAAAGAGCCAAAAGTGGCCCAATCATGTTTCTTATCTTGATGTTGAAGAGGTGACAAAGAAGATTAAATCTAATTAGAAGAAAATTTCCTAAATTGAGTTAATATTCTGTGTGCAGTTCTAATGGCACCAAGATTTCCGTCTGATTTTTATCAAAGGCTGGGATGGGGAAATTGCAGACGGAATGTGAGAAATGCTAGCCTAAACAGTAATTTTGAAGGAAACGTTTAAATAGCACAGGAAAATAATTTGATCCAAAGCAAGTTTCTTTCTCAGTGGAATTACCCATGTGTCTACACATCTTTGAAGATGTTGTTTTTCTCTGACAATAGCACAACGAAATGATCTGAAGGATAATGCCTCTAATCGAATCTTTCAAAACTGGTTGAAAATGGGCTTACAATATCTTAAAGGAAAAGTAACAAAATAAGGAACCGAGTGCGGCTCACGTCAGGATCTTCAAGATGAGGGTTGTGCTGCCAATTCCATTTAACAAGCTGCTGTGACTTTCAGTATCTTGACTAGAGATGTGCTCAGTTTTTAAAAAGTAACATTACAGTTACTATGTGGTTATTTGCACCTATGTCTGACATTTGATGTTTTCCAGTTTTTAGAGTCTTTTTACCTTTTTCATCATCTCATCTGAACAGAGCGAGTAGCAGCCTGATTTGGGCCCCAGATCTTGGAAAGGAAAGCAGAACTTAACTTTCAGATAGAGTTAAATTGCTACCACTCAATTATTAAATTCTATTCATTATGGATGGGGCATTTCCCAGTGTCATACAAATCACTTCAAAGGAGAAACCACAGAAGGGAGGGGTGAAATCTATAAAGGGGGCATCCTGAGGCTCCCCAACCTCATTTATGGGCCTGTGTGCTGATGGTCCTCCCTGAGTGGCTGATTAACCACACATAGTTTTAACACTAAACTGTGAGTGCCTGGGGGTGAGTAAGAATCCTCAATGTGTTGAGGATTTGGATATGTTGGATAGTCATTCAATTTCAGCAGAAAAGACACGACCCTCTGCAAAATCACTATGGGAGAATACTTTGTGGAGAACAAAACCTATCGTTAATCATGAAAAGGTACTACTCATCTACCCAGCAACCTAAGAATCATGGCTAGCTCTTCCCCAACACGCTACAAGTCTCCAAATCCTATGACTCACTCCTTTATTCATTCACTGATCTAACACATATGTAGTGAGGGCTTGCTCGGTTTGAGTTAGGCACTAGGTATTCAGTAGAGAATATGCCAGATTTTCTTCTTCCGATGAGAAGTCCTATAAATCAAAGGTGGGCACACGGACCAAATAATCACATGAAGAAAGGCCAAGTGCTATGAAAAAGAGACGCGAACTAACATGAGTGCTTATATAAGGGACCTGACCTGGGACAGAAGTGAAGGATATAATCAGGGAGAAGTGGCGTTTGCACTCCAATCTGAGGCTGATAAGCAGGTAAATTGAACCAGAGTGGGAGTGGGGGTGGAGGGTGGGGCAATGGTGAGAAGTAGAGGTGGGGGGAGGGCATTCATGAGACATGGAACTGGGGGTGGGCATTCATGAAAGGTAGAGATGGGGGTCAGATAGCCTTTCATATAAAGAAATCCAGACAATAGGATATTTCTTAAATCTTCCTGTCTCTCTCTGTCCCATCGACGGCTGTTTCACTTCTGGCCTCAGCGTCTCTACCCCAGATTATTGTAGTACACATTTAACTGGCTTCCTAGCCGCAATTTCCTCTCTCTTAAATCAGATCTTTACTCACAGCCAGAGTGGTTTTCCCAACACACCAATCTGCTCTTGCTTATAATTGACAGAGACTCTCATTGTTGTCAAGAAAAAGTTCTCCTTAGCTTCTTGGCACAAATAGCCCTTATCATCTGGACCTTGTCTGTCTCTGTGTCTGTCTGTCTCTCTGTCTGTCTCTCTTTCTCTGGCTACTTCTCCATATTCCTTTTATTTCAGTAATACTGAAGGGCTTGCGGCTTCTATAGGCCATCTTGTGGCCAAGATGGCTGCCCACCAAGCTCTATATTCTCTTTCCATAGATAGTTGCTGCTGGTAGGTGGCTGCCCAGCCAGGGATCACATTTTTAAGCCACTTTCCCAACCCCTTTCACCTGTATCTAGCTAGGGCCATACACCTGAGCTTGAGCCAGTGGGGAAAGGGCAGAGGCCATGTGATAGGTATCATTTCCAGGACTGCCCCTTCTTATGAGATCCTCCATGCTCTCTTTCTCTTCCTAGTTTCCTGGCAGATGTCAAGGTTAATCTGGGGAGCACGTGTTAAAGAGAGCAGAGCCTACACCCTCCCAGGAACCTTAATAACTGTACTTTCATTCCTTGTCCTGTCCCTACCTTACTGCCATTTAGACTTTATATAAGAAGTGAGAAGAAAGAAATTCCTATTACCATAAGTACTGACATTCCAGGGGTTACCTGTTAAAGCAGCAAGCATTCCCTTTACTCCTTGCACAGGGCATCTAGCGTTTCTGCCTCTCCAGGCGGCACCTTCCTTCTCCCTCTGCCCTCCTAAGGGTGACGGCTAAGGCAAGGGCCCTAGAGTCAGACAGTCGATGATGTATCCAAAGCCCACCCCCTTGGGGAAGCTACTCAACTTCTAAGTTTCCTCATTCACATAACGGGTAGAGTAACAATACATTTACTCCTCAGAGAGTTTCTACGCATGTTAAATGAGCTGATACTTAGGAGGCATTTAACATGGGAGAAGGCAGAAAGTGTTAGCTATTATCATTATTATTATTAATTGTGACTTACTCATCTTTTTCTCTCCCCCAATCTATAAGCCCCTCCATCGGAGCAACTGTGTCTTATTCTTTTTGTGCCCATTTATTGCCACATAATAAATGCAGTAAACATTTGTGAATCAAACAACTGTTGCAGGCCATTTTTCTATGCTCTAGAAAAGTTATTTGCTGAGCTAAGGAAGGCCCTGTCATTGCATTAATACCAGAAAAAAAAAATATATTCTTAGTGATCTTACACATTTTCATCTGTTAAGCAGTCTTTGGTGCCTTTCTCATAACCTCCCACATTCTGAATATTCTTCCCGGATTCTGTCTGTACCCAGTGTGCACTATTAGTTGAACAAGGCCCCCTCTTCATGGTCCCTGTGGCTGTCCCATGCAGCACCCCCTCCATCATCCCATGGTCCAGCTATGCTCAGTCTGTTTCCTTCAGCACCCCAGCTGGCAGGAGCATGCATGAGATCTCAGAGTAGGAAGAAAACAAAGACCAACATCAACCTGTATGAAATACTAGCTGTGTACCAGACTCTTTGAAAACATTGAATCCTTAAATAACCCTCCCCTCATTGGATAGTAAGAGACAGTGAAGAGATTAGATTATGAATTCTAGAGTGAGACTCCATGGGTTTAATCCTAGCTCCAGCTTCCCAACCACTCTAAGACTTAATTTCCTCATCTATAAAGTGGGATGATATTAGTGCCAGCCTTAGGTGGTACTTGTGACCTTGGAGCATACTTGGCACGTGATAAATACCCAGTGAAATTTAGCTATCATAATTTTCAGGTTAAGAGATTCAGGGCTGTTTCCAAGGCTGCAAAGTTCATTAGTAGGGGGGTTATATTCGAACCCAAATATCCAGTGCCAGGGACTCCTGATCCAGTGTCGTTGACACTATACCACAGCAGTAGCCTCAGAAACATTGGCACCTCCCTCATTTATTCTGCTTGTCCCACCCTGAGCCCCTAGATAAGAGGGATTTCACTATAGCAAGAGCTTGTCATCCCCAGGGACCTATAACTGTAGGAAACGGAACCTCTGAAAATTTAAAGAGAACAAAGTAGCTCTATCTTATCCTTCATGAATTATCAAAGGAATGAGGATTAACTATATCTTGGCATCAACAGGAAGGGCTGTGGCTTGGGAAACCTACTGAAATTGTTAAGATCTTTGTTCTCTAACTGTTGACCTCGAGAAACAGGTCCTCACCTTCCTAAATGTTGGAGATGCTTCAGAGACATGTCATGTAGCAAGGCCCCACCTCCCTGCTTCTGGAAACCTCTATGCTGGCAGCCAGTGCCTGGAGTCCTCACGAGTCAGCAAAATGCCTTAGATTGAAAAAACTATATCTAAAAACACTTCTTCCGAGCTATGTCTATGCCTGCAAAAGCCTCACTTGATCTTTATTCTAGTTCCTTTTAACTTCTTTAGAGTAAATCATGACTGAGCCATAGAAATAATCTTTATCATAAATATTATAAAGGTTGAATTTGGCCTCTGAGATAGGAGTCATTCATTTAATATTAGTCGAATAAATATATCAGTCCACAAGAGGATAAGAGCTAAAATAGATTGAGCCCAGTAATTTTCACATACTGTCTATGAGGTAGATACTATTATATCCACACTTGAATGGAGGGAACTGAGACACAGAGAGGTTAAGTAACTTGCTCCAGGTCACACAGCTATGAAGAGGAAGAGCTGGTATGTGAATTCTCTGAATACAAAGCCATGTTTTAAAATACAGGGCTGTGCTACAGGCAGTGCTGAGAGAAGTCTTGCTCTTGCTTAGAGTGAGCTGGAATGGATTCCACACCATGGATTTTGTTGGGGGGCTTTTCTTCCCCACATATTGGGGACAATCAGAGATTGCCCAGGAGCTGTGGGAGCCTCAGGACGAGGGGAGGGCCTTCTGTTGACATGGCTGACTTCTCAAGGAGTCAGGCAGATTCAGCACTGGAGCTGCCTCCGATGTTAACTATCCAGCTGAAATTAAGCCCCAGGCTTTCATTGTCCATGGAGGCAGGGATGCTGCAATCCCATTATACCTGTATCCTGAGCACTGAGCCCAGTGCCCACCCAGCACATTGGTGATACTTGAAAAATATTTGTAGAGGGAATGAAGGAAAAAAGAGAAAGGGAAAAGAAAGGAGCCCAAAAGGTAGCATTTAAGTTATGGAGACAGTATGGAACTTAAGGGCCCAGATTCTGGAGCCTAGAGCTAGTTTTCATCTTGTTCTCTGGTTTTCAGGTGAGAGACCTTGAACAAGTACTTTAAGTTCCTTGGGCCTTGTTTCTTCCTCTGTAAAAATGGGTATAACACCTAGCTCATAGTTTTTATATGGTGCTTTAAAAGAGGATTCTGTAATAGGCTTAGCATGCTAGCATATGTCAGCTGCTATTATTACTATTATTATCATCACATTGTTATTATTATCTTAGAAAATATTATTCAGTGATACTCTGGCATTCATAGCCAGAATCAAAAGAGCAGCAAATAGGATAGCCAACTGGTGGCTGGCTGTTGAGACGTGGAGCAAGGAGCAGATGAAGCCAGTCTCAGCCCCCTCTGTGTATCTTCCCTGACAGCCGGCTGTTCAATGTTCTCATGTATTAGTGGGGTAGTCACACAAGACCCTTTCCAAACATCACTTTCCTCAAACACATAAAATATAATTAGACATTAAGGAAGATTTAGCTCTATAGTTCCAGCCCTTAGATGTGCACCAAGCAATCTAAACACAAGGACTAGTCTTTGCTGAGTTGATATGACCCCAGGGACCCATCCACTTCCCCAGCAGCACACCCTCAAGACTGCAGTTCCTTTTTGGAATATTATTGCTCTTATTAAGAAGAAAAATCAGTTCAGCCAGGAAAGATGAGATACATAGCAAGAAACAGCCTGTCTGTTCTCACAGGCACCCATGAGGCCATGAGCCATGGCCCTAGGTACCCCAGCCCCCAGGCTGGCCACTGATTGTGTCCGTCCTGCAGCTCACTCCATGATAAACTCAACAGTATCCCTTGTGATGCTGTTGGTCTCGACCTCCTAGATGAAAACTTCCTTTCTTGTCATTAGCACCCCCTCCTCTAACCCTTTGCCCCTTATCACGATCCCCTTCTTTAAATTTTTAGAGAGTCAGAGAAATAGTTAATATCAGTTGTTAAGCATTCAGTCTTCAGAGCAGACTTCTTGGATTTGAATTCTAACTTCCATGACTTATTATTTAGCTGTGCTTTAGTTTCCTCATGTATACTATGGTTACTATACTTAGCTCATAGAATTTGGAGGCTTGAGTGAATCGATATTTGTAAAACATTTAAACAATGCCTGAACATAATAAGCATGCAATTAATGTTTTGTTTTTGTTTTCATTTTTGTTTTAAGAGTTCCAGTGGGCTTTTATTAAGATAAATTAATAAAAATCAAGATTTTATCAACCATCTTTTCTAAACTTTATAAACTCAGCAGAGACTCTGGTCCATATGTGTGCATACAACATAACATGTCCCAACAAAAACAGAGCCACACAGAGCCCCACTGGAATATTTACCAATTAGCAGAAAGCCAATTTTTCCTTTCCCTAAATGTTTTCAAAATTTTGAGTCCCTGTTGTTCACTTCTCAGTGAAACTGGTCCCTTGTGGCTAGGGGCATTGAAATTCTATCTCATTTTTACTGAATTAAAAAAATCATTTTTTTCAAGTGTTAGTTTTGTTTCAAAAAAGGAAACTTTATTTTCTCCAGGCACCCTTCCCCCACAACCATTGGTTAAAATGCAGTAGCCTATATCTTAAAACCCCACCTTAGCCCATCCCATGCCCTGCCTAATATTTTCTCCTGGAGAATTTAAATACACTTCTGTTGGAATCTGTCAGCTGTGGATGGGTGGAGTCCAGGTGCCAGGCTAGCTCCCTCTGACTTCATGAACTATTATAACCTTTGGACACTTAACTCTTTACCCCAAAGATGAGTTTTTAGATCAGGAGAGTGGATTTTCTTTGTCAGTTTTAAAAAATGATCTTTAAGGATATAAAGTAGAACTACAAGCTCACCAAAGTCCACTTAAGTTCACCTAAACGTTGACTAACTTCAGCTCTCACAAGGCCAATATTTTGCCTGACAAAGGGATTTCGCCAGAAATTGACTCCACAATAACAATTTTTAAGATACACAGAACACTGAAAAAAGTAGCACATTAAAATAACATGGCTTAATTCCCTAGAATTTATTTCACCATTCTGCTACTCTTCTATAAGGTCAGGAGCATGGCTATAGGCAGTTTCTGATGAGGTTATGAACTTCCAAAGTGCTTCCAAATCCTTAGTGCAGATAGCCTCCTTTTTGGAATACAGTAATCTCCCTCCCACCCCTATTAAAAAAAAAAAAAGAAGAAGAAGAAAAAAATAAACCAAGTGATCAGAATAAGATGTTTTGATTCCAACCCTTTACTCTCAAAACTTTGCGCCGAGTTGTCTGGTTCTAACCCAAGCATGATATTATCAAACACAAATACATAGCAAAGGAAAGGGGCTTCCCCCTCATTCCAAAATAAATATTGATAACCAGTTGCCTCTCCCCTACCTCCAGCCTTTGAGGCCAACCCATATTATGATTCAGGGCCAACTTGAAAATAGTTAGAGACATATTTAGGTTTCCTTCTCCCTACTTTTTCCCTTAGAAGATTACTTTGGAATATATTTGTTCCAGTCTGAAGAGAAAAGCAAGAATGTTTCTCCATCAGAATGTATGGAAAGAGAAACACAAAACAGGTGCAGAGGCAGCAAGGTGTGTCACGGTCCATAACCCATTGCACAGCTATGCAACCACGAGCTAAACCACGAGCTGGACATTATTTGAACAATAAAAATAGAGAATAGTTTTCATGAGATGAACCACTAGAAAGGTATTACCATTACTTAAAATAAACACCTGATACTGGAAGAACATGAAAACAACTTCCAATAGGACCAAATACTCCTTATTGTGACGGGGGGTAGAGAGGGGGCGGAGATTAAAAAGAGAAACAGACAGGCAGGAAGACAGACAGACAGACACTAGGCTTTGCCCTAGTCCTTAGAGCATCTTTCCATTTAACAATTCCTATTCAAGAGTCAAGCACAAAACTGGGCAGCTGCCTGCACAAGACTGTCCAATAGCGGGGCCCACACAGTTTAAGTGCCACTCCTCTCATCATTTAAAGTCTGTGCTTTAAGAGGGACCCACAAGCATGTGGCACCAAGCAGACACAGTCTGAGGATGGCAAAGAGGATGGTGCTGTTTAGTCACCGACACTCCTGGTGAGATACAAAACTGTGTTTACTAGCCTTTCTTGCTTTTCTTCTATAATGAATGTTCCCTCTCATCTTGCCAGATGCAGAAAAGAAAGACAGTTGCCTCAGTACAAGGGAAAGATTTTTCTGGTCAAAAGTTGATGGCTTTTAAATTCCTTGCCCCATCCCTCCCTGGAAAAGATTACTTCCTTAATTAGTGCTTGTATTGGGTAGCCCGCAATGGCTGGACAGATGAACCTATGTGGCTTGAATACCAGATAAATGTGCTTATTCTTTTTCGGGTTTGTACTGTGCAGCTCTTACTACAATGTTTAAGGAGATAGGGCTATGTCTGATCAGGAGGCATTCGTAGGATTTAGATCCTCAAGAAATTTTGAGTGAGTCACAAATAGTTTTTGCTTGGAACTAGACAGAGCCCAAAAAGCAAGTTTGAATAATTGATTTCTTTATCCAGATGAGCTGAGCATGGAAGCATATGCAGGACTCATCTTGTAATATTTCAGGGCTAGCAATGGAATATGGAAATCAAAATATTTTTTAATTTTATTTTTTGCCTTTTTTTTTTAACCCTAGATGCCTTCTGATTGCTTTAGTACACTGGGTTACAAAGGAATGCAAAACATTTTTTAAAAAATAGTTTACTGGTTTTCATTCATCTCACTCCTTTTGTCTGAGGATCAGGTGAAACATCAAGCATGATGGGAGGGACACACTTAAAGTGACACCATTGACTGTAAAGCATTTGCCAGCAATTTACAGTGCAAAAGGGCAACCAATTCTTGTCACTAAGAACAGCAAGCAACTTTCTGCAGCATGAAAGTTAAGGCTGTCAGCGGTTGCCCATTCCTGCAGGTTTATGTATCAAGGTGGGCAGAGGGCAACACACTTGGCCCCAGAACTGCTAACATTACCGAAATCTGTCCTGGCTAATACTCTGAAATGCAAATCCATGCTTTATACATATACTGCTCAGATACTGCCACTCAAATTCCCACACTGCAAGGCAGATAAAGTTTTGTTCCTTTTTGCCGAGCTTGAAAAGTTCCTCAAACTTTTAAAAAGCGGAGAGAAGCAAAGTCAGAGAGAACGTCCCAAAAATAACACCTTGAATTATATATGGGGTTTTGAAGTTTCCTTGCTCCCTCTGGCAGGCCTCCTCCAAAGGCATTAGATGAGATAGTGTGGCAGCAACCAGTGAATCCCAGACTTCCGGGTCCCTTTTCCAACGCAGAGTCTCCATAGAGGTCTGTGTTTGCTGACCCGGATGCAAATTTGACTGACCTGTAAAGCAAGTTCTCTAGTGGGAACAATCACCACTGCTTGTACATCGTCCTTCTTCAGGTCTAGCTGTTCAAGTAAGGGAATGAGATGGGCACTGCTCCTGCCTGTTGCATCGTTTGCTCTAGCTAAAATATCCCTACCAGATGAAGCAATAGAAATTTGCTTCTGAATAGGAGATGGCTTTTCCTAGCCCATTTTGAAAATTCCCGTCATTTACTCCCATTTCAGACAATAACCTTCAAACTCACTTCCTTCTATGGAGGTCACATCAGAAGTTGTGATTCTTAGATCCTTTGGAGGGACTTGTACAGTCTTTTTGCAGTCATGGCCAGGTTTAACAGGGGTGGTCATCCTCTGTGCTTGCTGCCGAGGGGCTGTGTTAGTGTTTTTCAGCTGGTTTCTATGCTGCTGTATCTGCTGCCCTCCTCCTCCAGGGCCACCACTGGGCTTCACAGGGCCCCTGACCATTTTGACTGGATAGACCCATTGTAACAGGGTTCTCTGTTCTGGCCATGCTCATGCTGTATTAATTTTACAGACATCCCTTTCAAACTTCAAGACTTTTCAAAGTCAATAGAGAAACTGTAATAATAGTTTATTAGGCTCTTCAAAACAAAGAGATAAATACGTCTTGCTCATTGCTGAGTCCTGTGTAAGCACTCGTTAAGTCTCTAAATAGCTAGCCCTCATCATGCACGGAATCAATTTTTTAGTTAAGCACTCGTTAAGTCTCTAAATAGCTAGCCCTCATGCACGGAATCAATTTAGTGTTTAAAAAGCTCTCTAACAAGGTTGAGTTATATATCTGAATTCACTCATTTTAATCACTGAGGTCACTTCCGCTTGCACCCCCAGTCCTTTGTTGATGACTGCAAAGTCCCCCAAATGGAGGCGGCTCCTTCCTTCTCCTTGGAAACCTCCACGCACCCCCACCGGCAGCTGGCTGCTGTCTCTTCCGCCCATCCCCCACTCCCCACCCCACTCTGGGGGACACGGAGCCCAGCGCCTGGACCTGCCAGCCCTACCTCCTAATGTAGTGGATGCTGTGATGTGCCATCCAGAACATCCTTCAGGACTGAGGTGCTGGTGTCTCATAGCTACCAGGATTGTTAACTACTGATGATGCATAGCTGTATACCTCCCCGATTATCGCCCTCAAGGGAGAAGAGCTGCTTTGCTTAAAGTTTATGTCCCTTGCAGGGGCAGCCGACATCTAAGCACTGTTGGATGCAGGATTACAAAAGCCCAGTTCCTTTGCCTCAGTGGAGACAACTCTGAAGCACCAGCCCTGTTCTGAAGCTCCTTGTGGAACTGGCTAAAGCTTCTCTTGCAACAACTATAGCTCAACTCCTCCCTCTGCTCAATCCTCCTTCTCTCTATCCTTTGCAGATGCTGTTCGCAAGAGTACCCTAGTAAAAACCCTACCTGCAGATTTTCCATGAGTGTCCTTTTCTGGGAAACCTGGCCTACGAGAGTTATTGTGATGACCATTATAATTATCAAGCGTCATATCTGTAACCCGTGCGATCTGCTTGCCTTCTCAGTCTATTTGTTGAATTCCCCAATGAGGGCCCTCACTTAGACCGTGGTTCACAGCCTTGTGCTCAGTTAGTTCAGGAAGCTTATCTTCTCCTTTCTGAGACTCCTCCCTGTTGTCTAGAACTCTGCTGAGTGCCCAGAAGCAGCTAATAAATGCTGACGGGTTGAATAAGTGGATGGTCAAGGGAGCTGGCGAATACTTGTTTTTTCCAAAACCATTTCGGTTCCTCACAACGTATGCCAGTCAAAACAGCAGAACAATATGGCCCAGAGCTGGATCAACTGGGCCCTGGGCTTTAACCTCCTGGGATTTGACAGCAGTGTCAAGGAGAAGTAAAGTTCTTCTGGGCTCAGCTTAAAGAGGAGAAGCTCACATAAAAGATTAAAGGAGTATTTCTCATTATTTGGGCAAGTTACTGTATCTCCCAGGACCTCAGTTTCCTCATCTGTATAATGAGGATTCAAGTGTTGATGTGAGTGTTCAGTGAGTTAATTCACATAAAGCAGTGGTTTCCCAATTGCGGTCCCTGGATCATCAGCATCACCTGGGAACGTGTTAGAAATGCATGGTCTTGGGCCCCACCCCAGGATTATAGCAAAATCAGAAACTCTGGGGTGGGGCTGATGACCTGTGTTTTAACAAGCCCACTAGGTGACTCTAGTGCATGCTCAAGTTTGAGAACCAGTGATGCAGAGAACTTAGAACAGAGACTGATGTTCACTGGGAGTTAGAGATAACTGTCACTGTGTGGTGGAGCTTTGCAATGTGTGACACACATTAAATGTAGATCTAAGGCATATATTTGTGTTCATTTCCATTCTCTGTAGTAGCACATGCTAGTTTATACTTATTATGACATAGAAGGTTAGAGTCTTGGAAGTCAGACCAACCTGCTTTTGCATCCCAGCTGTAGCAGCTTCCTGGGTGATCTTAACCAAGTTGCTTATTTTAAGTCTCAATTTCCTTGAGTATAAAATTGGCATAATAGCTCCATCCTCCTAAGGTTGTGCAGTTAACAAGATAATAGGATTCTTAGCACAATGCCAGCTCTGAGTAAGCACGTGGTAAATGGTACCTGTGCTTATGTTCAAATCATACCCTATCTCGGAGATAATAGGTAATAGAATAATTATTTTGTCCATGTTTTAGTGTTTGCTAATCAAAGCAGATGTACAACCCAGCTTATTGTGTGGGAAGGAGGGTGAACAGGAATGTCCTCATAAAATGTCACCCGTCTGTATCACACTGGAATGAATGGTTATTTCAAAGTCTCTCAGTACCAAACCTGTTAACTTTTCCACTTTTGAGCTTCTCGGATGCTCAGCCTCTCTGGCTGTTCACTCAGCTGGTGGAAGGGTTCACTTGTTAGAGCATGAAGTCAGTAGTCATAGAGTGTCATGAACATAGTTTAGTGTAAAATGACAAGAAAACTCATAAGAACTATTTGGACACTAAGGCTGCTATTTATCCTTTTTGGTTTTATTTTTTATTTTGTGTCCATAAAATTTGGCAATCATACCTGCATTTCTCAGCTTGGAGCAGACATTCAGTTTTGCATGCCAGGAGAAAATAAATGGACAGGTTGTTGACTCATGTGGTAATCTAGTGTAATGGTTAGGGTCTGGGTATGGCAGATGTGGGCTCAATACCTGACCCTCATTCTCATTCATAAAATGAGAAAACTAATTTAATGTATATCAAGTAGACAGCACAGGGTCTGGCACATAATACTCACTTAGCTATTTTTAATTCTATTATTGAGAATGATGTTAGACTATCCAGCATGGCTTTAAGGAAGCAGATATTCAAATTACATAAGCATGCTTATTATTGCTCTCTC
>NW_006434825.1:3561554-3574992 GCF_000325575.1 Pteropus alecto | reverse complement strand
TTTATTTTATTTTTATTTTTTTAAATTTTTTTTTGCTGTCCATCTTCAGGTTAAATTGGAATTATAATAATTTCAGTCTCAAACCAGAAGCAAGCTACATGGATTTAAAAGCTAACCATTAAATCAAAGGCCTTGTATACAACAATAACATGTTTTTCATGAATATTTCTAAATGCTCTTATATAATTCTGATATCAGGCAGGAGTGCCCATTTGTATTTCTTCCTTTCTGACCCATTGGATATGACAGATTGTCTACCTACTGACTGCAGCGTTGGGGCAGTGGAGGGGTGAACTGCTGCCTCCTGATCTCTCTCATAAATGTCTGCGCCACATTCAGACTGTCAGGAGTACAGTAATGCCCTGTATGTCAGAGAGCTCACAGAAAGTTCCATCAAGCTGCCAGCCTGTCTCCTGGACTCCCTGCCTTTTAGAGCTGAGGCTCCATTGTTCTGACAAGGAGAGGAAGGTGGAGGAAGGTGGGTGATTGGAAGAGCCTGGAGGCTGTTTCCTCTGTCCTGAGCTCAGCGCAGGGTTGGGATGTGGTGTCAAAAAAGGAGTCTCAACTAACGCAAGGACAAGTCTGGACTCCACTTTTTCTGAAAGCCATTGTGGCACCCGAGATTGTATCCATCAGAGGAAGCTACCAATCAAGCTGGCTGCTCCTTTCTAAGGGAAAAATTTGAAAACTCTTTCTGTGGCCAGATGAACCCAAGGATCAATTGAATAGAGCTATTCAGAATTGGGTGCTCACTCAGTGCTTGGCGCTGGACAGTGCCCTGTGCAGATGAGGATGGTGAGACATAGTCCTGGCTTTGGGAGGACTCTTGTGTTCTCTGGAGGAGACTGATAAGCCACTAACTGTGAAGTAGAGTGGGTAGTGTGCAATAATAAGGGCAATAGAAGTACTTTGGGAGAAAGACAAGATTAATTCTTTATGGAGGAGGAATGATATGTCAGCAGAATTCGTAAGATAAATAGGAGTTTTCCAGGTTGCCATAAAACATGGGACAAAAGCCCAAGGAAAGCATGGAGCTGCAGGTATTGGGCAGGTAGTGACGAGTAAGACAGGTAGGCAAGAATAAATCATGTAATGTTGGCTTCACCAGACTCTTCTTCTCCTCTCTATCTTCCAGATCTACTAATTGAATTTTATTCATAACTCTGAATGGATAAATTCAGATTCAAGATAATACTTAGTAGCAATTAAAAAATTTTTTTAATTGTAAAATTTCAATTTTTCAGATTTTGTTAATTTTATATACATGACATATATATATGTATTATATATACATATAAAATTAAGCAGGGAAATGCATTTTTGCTATTTTTTATAAGTATGGTGCCAACTACCTTGCACTCCTTATTTCGCTTTTACTCACAACAACCCCATGAGGTATATACTATTATCATCAACCCATTTTGAGATTTAGAAAATTGAGGCTTACTGAAGTGAAGTCAGTTATCCAAGGCCATATGGTTGGCAAAGAAGATGGAGGTAGAATTCACACTCGGATAGCTCTTTCTCAAAACTTGTGTTGTAAACCACTAACGTAGGTCAGGAAATGAGGGAGAAGACAGCAGGTACAGCTTTACCCATCTGCTCACTGCTTCTGCCTCCTTGCCTATTTTTGGAGCATCAAAAGGACCTTGCTACAAGCTGTCTTTTTCAATGGCATATAGGGCCACACTGTCCTCTGAGGAGCCAGGTGGGCAGCGGGAGGGCAGGAGTACAGCTTGTAGTAGATAGGGCAAGGCGGTAGGTATGCACCTAGCTCCCTGCTACTTAGAGGGTGGGCACATTACTCGCCCTTTTCCCAGAGCTCCTACAGAAGCATGCCAGGAGATAAATTCCAGTAGGCTTGCCAGGTTTAGCAAGTACAAATTTTATCTGGCAATCGTTACTTCCCAGGGCCCCCCCGAGTTCTCCCACAAAAAAGTTCTAAACCTTCCAGGGAATTAATTACACTAGTGAGGCTGAAAACCTGGATTTGAGGCAAATAGAAGACATATCCAGTCAGGAATGAATTAAGGAAGGCAAATATTTTAAGCCACAAGAAAAGCAACTGAAGAGAGCCCTGTTGTTTAGAGCCCATCCCCATGATGAGAAAATGGCGGCATGTCCAATGTCAGAACTCCCCTTCCCAGGGCTGAGCAAAGGCCAGTCCTACTCCCGCCTGTTCAGCGACCTTCCCCAGCCACACCAACCTGCATGGAGAGATGATAGGACTTTGAAGCCTGGGGCTATAGAAGAGAACAATGGAAGAGACCAGTCTTCCTATGCCAGAAAGTGTATGAGATGAGTGGTGGACTCTATTTATTCACCCGATAGACCTTTATTGAGTGCTTACTATGTGCCAGGCAGCATGCCAGGTATCTAGAATGCAATGATGAATAAGTGAGATAGATAGGCATATAGCCAAATATCAAACAAATATATATACATATGTACATATTTTTGTATATATAAATAATGCATATTGATATCTGTGTATCTTTTATAAATGTGTATAAATATGTATGTGTATATATTATAAAGGATCAAGGATATATACACACACGCACATATATATATACACAATCAAGATGCTATCACAGAGAATAAACAGGGAGAAAGATGACATGTAAATTGAATCATCAAAGATGACCTCACTGAGTGGGTGACATTTAAGCAGAGACAAGGAGGCAATTATATGAAAAAGCAAGAAAGAAACACATTGCAGGCTTTAGGAAAGAGCAAATACCCCAGGCAGGAAGTGCTGATGGTATTATTTGAAGGAGATTATTATTCTTGTCTAATCACAGAATTGGCTTGCTGAGATCTAGCCTGTTACCCACTAGGCTCTGTAACAGACACCTGGATGCCCACCCATATACCCATCCCTGAGGTCAGTGCAGACAGTCCCAGTTTAATCCAACAGATTCCTGCAGCTCTTGGCCTGAGGTCATTTTCTTCATCTTGGCCCTTGGTTGGGGCAGGCTGGAAGTGTCCGGGACTTAGTGCCCCCAGAAGCATCCCTCAACTGTGAGCGATAGGAGTCAGGAGATAAACTACCTGAGCTTCCTCACTGCGTGAGAGAATTATGAGGACTGTTCTACATGGTCTCTCAGAAAGTCACCACCAGAGATGAGCTCCTGCTGTTCACCGGGGTAGGCAGTTTTACAGGCTTTCTTCCTTCCCTGCCTCACTGCCCCATTTCTTCATCTCACTTCCTAGGGTCAATTCTCGAATAAACTATATGCACACAAATCTATATTTTAGGGTCTGCTTTTGGGGAAACCCAAACCCTCTGAGCAAGTCATTCATGATCAACCAAAGGTTAACGCAAGTATCTCTTCCCATCGCCTCTTCCCCACCCATGTTTTTATCTCCAGTCATGCCTGTCTGTACACCATCCCCCTTGCAACCACGCACTTTTCAACCCAACAGACTTTGCTAGCTAGCTCTCTTTATTTCTCTGCCTTAGTCAGACCCTGTCTACCCATCCATCCACCCACAAATTCAATAGATATGTATTAATTACCTCCATATGCCAGGCAGGCACTAGTGTACTGTGGTTGTCCACTAGTGTACTTCTTGTCTAGACAGATATTCTTGAGGTCCGAGTAGATCTTAGACATACTGTGCTTCCAGCACATAGCCCAGAGTCCAGGATGGAGTGGATGCTTGGCAAATGTTTGATTATATTAAACTGATGAACTTCACCTGTTCCAGGCAGATACCATCTGTGTAATGATAATGAGGTTCTTAATTACACAGAGGTGGATACGTTTATTAACTATGTGAAATTAACACATGAGTATTTTATCATCAAAGTGTGAGTGACATATAGATAGTTTCATTATTTAAAATTGCTTGTAAGCCATTAAGCTATTGACCACGTTTGATTTCCCAATACAAAATTAGTCTTCAAAGCAGATATGGCCCTCGTCAGGCTCTACTTTATGCCTGTGTGAACCATAGAGCCTGGAATTCCTGCTTCGCCTCCCAAATCTTCTCTGTAGAACTATACGAAGCCATTTGACCTTGTGATTTCATGCTGGTAGGGTTGTCATACAAAATACAAGATGCAATGTTACCTATTTACTGGCAATATCTTTTAAAGAAATAATCAGAAGGTTAGCGAAACAGGCAGCCAGTCTGTATGCAAACACCGAGCATCTACGGTTTCTCCTACAATGTGTTAGACACAAAATTATGCAGGAACAGATAAAGCAGATTTGACTCTGCCTTTTGAAACTTACAAAGATCTCTATATAAAAATGTTCACTAAAACATAGCTCATAATAATATGGCATTCTAATTTCCTATAAGACGTGCATTTGTTAAAAGGAATTATAGTATATCCACATAATAGAGTATTCCCCCATCAGTCAAAATGATGATATTAAAGAATTCATCATGATCCACAAAAATGTTCACAATATAATCCACATGCTCACAATATAAGCTTAGAAAAAAATAATCAGGGTACACAGTGTTACTCTAACTCTGTGGACAATCAAATATTGATATATATATATATTGGAAAAGTACCGGAACAAATAAGCCAAATTATGTAGAGTATTTACCTCTGAGATATGGCATTGTAGTTGATATTTTTATAGTTGTCTGTATTTTCCAAATTTCATTCTTTTCAATGGGCATGAATATGTGTCACTTTCATAATAATACTTTTTAAAAAGAGCTTAGCAGAGATCAGAATAAATTATTCCACTGCAAAATGTGCTATTTTATTCTCTCATCTATCAGAAGAACTTACTAAAATGTTCAGAGTCTGTGCTGTGCTTGGGGAAATAATGGCTTCAGTATTACCACGAGCTTTTAGGGAATAAGGAAGCAGACAGAAAACTCTGGAACTTTGAATGGTTTACCTTTAGCTCTTTTGATTGTGACCTATAAATATTTAGTGGCCAAAAGCAGTGGGTGTTAGAGGGAGGAAGGGAGACAAAAGACAAACCATCTACCACTCCCTCTGTCCCTCATGCTTCTGACATATAAATTTGTGGTCCTCAAATTGTGTTGCCCTAATATTGTGCCAGCAATGCACCTCAAACCTTGGCAATAATTTAACCATGTGTACAGCTGACTTTTGCTACAATCGAGGACACGTCTCCTGCCTGTCCATCAGAGGATGCCATGTGAGAGCTCTAAAATGCAGCACAGCACATGCCATAACTTGCTGTAAGTAAAAGGAAAAGCTTACACTGCAGCTGTTGCCGAAGGGAGACTGCCTATTCACTGGGCCACACACGAGATTTGTCTTATATGTACATGTAAAAAGAGCCTGGTCAGGCCACTAAGCAGCTCTAAAATCCAGTGGCAAAACTAAAGGAACGATAGGGTGACTGTTGTGGCTTTGCACACCGTGAGATGCTGCTATGCTGTGATTGTGAATGGCAATGTCGTCCTCCCCATTTTTTTAGTGTTATTTGGACCTTTTGATTCCTTTAAGTGTGCTAACCAAAATTATGTTATACAAAAGCAGGCCGTAAACACAGAAATATCTAACACTTAAGTGGGGGGAGATAATCCCACTATGCCACATTAAAGAGGATTTTTATCTTATAGGCCACTGTCCTCTGGATGTATTTTCATTTGCTAAAGGGAAGAATTAAAGGGACTGAACGTGATCAGGCTGGAAAAAAGAAGATTCGAGATGTGGGAGCAATGTTGGACATATCAACAGAGCAATGATAAGGGGTATAAGATGTACAAGTCTACTGTTTTGTGTGCCATGCCTCCTAGGGGCAAAACATACACGGAGGCTACCCATAGCACAATATAAATAAGACCTTCAGAATAACTAGAGTTGCCCCCACACAGAATGAGCTGACTTGGGAGATAATTCTCCATCTCCACTTCATTTGTTTTCTCCTGGAAATATACAGGAAGGAGCTGGTTCAAGCTTCCCACATCAGGTAGGAGATGGAGTAGGTGACCTAAGGACATGTGGAGGTCCTAGGTCTCCAAATCTATGCTTTCCATGTTCCTCGCCTTTCTCCCTTCTTATCCCAAAGTGTGTGATTGCCTGGTTGGAGATCTTGTAGGACAGATAGAAGAGGAGTCAAAGTCCTCAACCACCATTAGCTGGTGTCAGGCAGAATTAGTCACCCTTTATGGGGTCTCCTCCTTCGCTCCTCACAGCCACCTTCAGGAGAGCACGGTCACCCACGCGTGTGTGAAGACGAGTGTTCTAAACGCTCATGTGACTTGCCCAGTTCCAGCTGGCTGGTAAGTGTAGTCAGGTGCATTCCACAGGGCATCCAGGTCCATAACCTGACCCTTACTATTCCCAGAACGAAGTGTGCACAGGGCACCATGATATATGTACATGCATTGATTCATGTTCATGGCACATAAATTTTCACTGAATGGAACAATACATAAACATGTAAAATTTGTGGGACAGTATAAAGGATACCATGAAAACAATAGGTTGTATCCTTACTGAGATGTATCGAAGAAGGAAAAACTGCCAAGAGATTATTATTTATTCATTCGTTCCCACATTTTATGAAAACCGTCTGTGTATCTGGGGCTGTGATAAAGAGGTGATTAAAGACAAAGTTGGACCTGGAGGTATCATTCTTTAAGTAAGGGAAATGGCTTGATAAACAATATTAAGAGTGAAATAATTTAGCATATGTTGCATTGACAAAGAAAGTCAATTAACACTGAATGTTTGTTGTTAACATGAAACATCAGGACAAAGCTTGGGGACATAAGCTGCTCTTTAAAGAGAGCAGGTGTGAGGGTGAAGAGGTAGAAAAGGTCGCAGATCAGGCTAAGCATCTCTGTGGGAATTTCCATCTGGAGAATAGGCCACTGCACTTCTGTTCCCTACAGGACTGGATATTAAACGAACTCTCATCCGGAACCATGTGATGCCAAAGCCTTCCAGCTCTGCACCACCCACTTCAGAACCTCAGCTGAAGGATTTGAAGTTGCAGAAAGAGTCCCGATGTCTGATCTCCCACAGCTGGCAGGGAAGAGCAGTGATTTAAGAACTTGGGTATTTCATACCCAGGCAGTTGGTTTCAGAGAAGTTGTTGATCATGTCAGAAGGGTGCTGAAACCAAGGTCAGGCTCCTGTCGAGAGGCCCGGTTAATGAGGCACCTTCAACGAAAAGGAACACTCAGAAAAAGGCAGGAAGGCCAACTGCTGAGTAGAGAAAACCATGCCCAAGCAAGGGCACTTATTTCCTGCTGTTACACGTTGGTTTCACAAATGCCTGTGTTCAGGGTGCGATGATATAGTAGATGGGCAAAGACAGGAGTAGGGCAGGAAGCTTATACTTCCTAAGCCCTCACTTTGTGCTGGCTCCTGTGCAGAGCTTTCTTTATGCACGTCTGTTTAACTACTATGACAACCCAGTGAGGTAAGTGATATTATCATAACTTTAGAGACAGGGCTGTCAGAATAATTGGGCCACAGCCCTTCAGGTGATGAGTGGGAGATCCAGGGATCAAAACCCAAATCTCACAGATGCCTATACCTTTGTTCTCCTTCCCTGGCCACCCTATTAGTTCCTTTCCTTGATTTAATATTAGGGCAGTCATACCATGATAAGTAAGGTGATCCAATTTGCCTAGGGAACTTCCGGTTTATGCCCGTTGAACAGGCAAAATTAATAACAGCATCCCCCTTCACTCTCAAAGAGTATCCTAATTCAGAGGATAAATTATATGACTTTCCTACCTAACAAGTTTTTGGCTGAAATAGATGCATTTATCAAAACCACAGCTCTAAACTGTGGGTACAAATTGTAATTTGGCTGGAAATGTGAGTCCAGCACCCTACTATGCAAATGTAATCATCCAGGAAATTTATCCAGATGCACTGCATGGAAGGCAGCCAGCCTGGAAGTGGCTCTGACCTACCATGATTTGGAGCCCTGATAAGGAGACTTTGCCATCTGGTGGGCTGAACTACCTCCCTGTCCAGGATTCCAGCCACGTGGTTGCTAGAGTCAAACTCTTGGGCAACATGAGACTCTGTGGGCTATGAGTTGTCATGTAGCCATCCATGGTCTCCATCAGTTAGAAACTAGTATTGATGAGAGACAAAGGTGTAGTGTAATCCCTACGAGGGCTGGTAAGTAGAGTTACCACATACAGTTAGGCAAGTTGTACACTGCACAAAAACATTCAACCCCTGGGGCAAGTGAAAGATGCTGTTTTAAATTCTTTTATGGGATGATCAGTCAGGTGTGGTGGAAGAGGAGAAAGAGAGAGGAGACAAGAGAGGGGAGGAAGGGAGAGAAGAAGAATCAGAGCTTAGAGTGAAAGCTGGTTGCACAGTGATGTGTGTGAGTTTGGGGCCAAAGCAGGAGATATTAACTCCTCTGGGTATCTCCTGGAAGGCCTCCCAGAAGAGGTGGCTTTGGACAGTGTTAGGAAAGAAATGGCTCGTGGAGCATTTGCTCTGGGTCATGCCTGGTGAGTTACATCATGTATGTTACCTTGGACCCACACTTGGCCTCGTGGACTAGACACTGTCATCCCTGAATTAAAGAAGAGGAATCTAAGGCTTGACCAGGTTAAGTGGCAGCTCCAATAATGAATCAGGATGGGATCCAGGTGCTTTCCCTTGCTCTGCAGTCTCTGATGCGTCTTATTTCTATTGAATTGTTCTGGTGGCCAATAACAAAGTAGTTGGGCTTAGTTTAATTCCATCATTTCCAATTGCTAGCACTTAGCCTTTCTGAGCCTCAGTTTCTAATTATTAGCAGGATAACCTTGAATAAAGTCACCTGATCTTTCTGAGACTCCATTTCTGCGCCTGCACCTGCGCCTGCGCCTGATGGGAGTATGATGCTGAGAGAGTAAAATTAGATGTGTGTAAAGCACCTGGCGCAGCACTTGACAAAGAGTAACTAGCAAGTACGAGCCCTTCCTTCTCTCCGTACAGCCTCTAGATGCACTACTGTCCTGTAGCACAGGGCAATAGTTAAGATTGTGGATGCTGAAGCCAAATAATGCAGGTTCAAATCTTGTCTCTGCTATTTACTTACTGTGTGACTTTGTGCAGTTACACAACTGTTCTGTGCCTCAGTTCTTTCATCTGAAAAGTTAGGATAAAATAGTACCTACCTCACGGGGTCATGATGCAGATCTAATGAGCGGGGGTTTTAGAACGTGTAGAGAGCCCTACCTGGCACACAGGAAGCTCTATGCAGATGAGGTTGAATAAACCTACACTCTTCACTGCTTGCCGCTATTACTGCTTCTTAACTGAGTGACTGTGAAATGAGCTCAACACAGTCTGAGCAGGGGAAGAGGTTTCAATATTCACCCCTGTAGTAAACAGAAGAGCTGCAAGTGGCTGGGAAAACCTGAGGATTCATCAGCACAGCTGAGGCCCAGGGAGCAGGGAGGCTGAACTTCTCCAAGCATTGGAGCTTCAGACCTTGCAAATGGAGATGGGGGTTTATTTCCTCTTGCATCTCTTACTCACAGGAGGCTAGGTTAGTCATGCCCTGATCTAGAGGATCCCACATACTAAACCCATATGCTGATGTCAACCTCAACTAGGAAAAGAGGATTGTTATAATGCCATAACTGATCATATTAGAAGAGGAAACATTTTATAGAGAGCTGGATCTCATCACTGGATGCACATTACCCAGGGAACTTATAAAATATATACTAATAATCAGGCTCTACCCTGGTTTTAAATAAAACATCTGATATTAAGATAGTCTGAGCATCATGAGGGCCTTAGCATCTAAATCACATGGAGTGGAGTGAGTTCATTAAAAATAATCTACACTAGTGGTTCTCTCTTGATAGAGAACCTCAGGTGCATCGGAATCTCCTGGAAGGCTTGTTAAAAGTCAGGTTATCGGGCTGCACCCCCAGAATTTCTGAGTCTAATCCATAGATCTGGGGTGGAGCCAGAGATTCTGCATTTCTAACAAATCTCCAGGTGGTATTGATGCTGCTTGTTCTGACACTGCATATTGAGAAGCACTGATCTACAGAAAAATAAATGAGGAAAAAAAAAAAAAAGATATTGTCTATTTAGTTTTCCCAAAGAATGTGTGTACTGCTTTTGTGGATTAAACAAACAAACAAAAAAACTTTTCCATCCTTAAATTGTAAGCAGTTGACAAATGCCTGTTCCACTCTCGACTTTTTCCCCTGCTTTTCTCTCTCCTCCCTCAGCCATCTGCCCTTGCAGCTTCTTGCTGTTGACATGGCACATGTGTGTTACAGGGAGTGTCATGTGTAGTTCAATAGTTTTGCAGTGACAAGATAAAGACAAAGAAGAGCTGACTGAGTCTCAGTGTGCACTAGGTGTGAACATAGAATATTCTTTGCTGCCTTTGATGGCAGGTCACATGGATCAGCCCACACAGTGGGATTTGAATTTCCTCTCCTTACAACAATCGACTCAACTAAATTGTTGACGGGCAAATGACAGCACTGAACTGAAAAGGAAAATGTTTTTAACCCTTGTCTAAATCCCAACATAGGAGTTTATATTGTTGTAAGAAAAGCATAAGCATGGCTCAGGTAGCCAACGTACTAGATTTCAGAACATTCAGTTGTCTTTTCTAGTCCAAGTGCCTCAATGCATTAATGAAGATGAAAAAGTAAACTGACAATTCTTTGGAAGAAAAAAAGCTCATCCCACTATTTCCTCTAGGCATCTTCTGGGTACATTCACAAGCTCATTCTGCTCATTCTTTTCCATTTTTTGACCACATGAATGGTCTGTGGTTTCCATGAGCTGCTTAAAAGTGAAAACAACATTTGGAAGAGATGCACATAATTCTTTTTAAAAAGTGATCTCAGAAATGGTCAACTTAGCAATAGAAGGTTCCATTTTTTTCACCAAACTTAGGGAAATGAATAAACTTTCATTCTTTGGGGGCTTCTTCAACCAGACTTCTTTAGCCTAGCTAAAGAACCAGTCAGTCAGTGTGACCTACAAATTGTAGAGCTGGAGAAACCATAGAGATCAAGACCAAGATCCCACTTTTATCTGGTCTCTCCTGCCATACATCCATGTGACTTTAGTGCATGCCTCTCGTTTTCTGAACATTTGTGAGAATATAGTGCACCAACATGGCCTTATTCCAGTGGTTCAGTGGTTGGAATTGGGGTTCTCACCCTAATGGTATAGGTGTATAATTGTACTTTTAATAGTATATTATTTTATTAATACCTGTTGCCTCTATCAGAATGCAAGCTCCAAGATAACAGAGGTCATACATAACTTTATTCACCTTTATGTTTTAAGTACCCTTCCTGGTGTCCATTCTATTAGAGATATTCATTAAATAGCCCTGTCATGATAGAATGAAAGATTCAATGAAGTAATAGAGAGATTGAGATTCAAAGAATGACTAGTAATTAGCCAGGAGAAAAGACAGGAGGATTCTGGGCCGTGGAAACTGCATGTGCAAAGGTCCTGTGGTGAGAGAGGGGGTTGTCCTTAGGGAAGACTGTTTCTCCATCTGCTCAAAGCTAGAGTCCTGTCCTGGTATATGATGAGAAGCCAGGCTGGGAAGATAGGTAGTATCTGCATTATAGATGCCCTTATAAGCCAACCTTTCTGTGTCTCTTAGTTGAATCTCTGATGCTGAATCCTGAATCTCAATGTACTGAGGAGATGATCTATTTAGATTTAGGGGATAACCAGAATTTCAATCAGGCTCAGTCCTAAGTCCAGGACATTTGTAGCTAACAACTGGTATTTATTGAGTACTTAGCATATACCAGTATACTAAGCATTCTATGTAGATGTATTTGGTCCTCTAGTCATTTGTCTACTGTGCCTAGCTTTTCTGTAATTGGATCTTGCTTTGAACTGCCAGTCTGTTGATAAGATATTTCAGGCATGCAAAAGAGCTTTCATGTAACTACTGTCCCTAGATTTCCCATTGTCTGTGGTCTGCTTGAGGGGACATTAGCCCTGGAATTAGGACTGAGCTGGTTGAAACATGTTCACCTATATGAACCTGAGACAAAGTTATCCAAAGAGTGGATCAATGAAGCCTTCCAGGTTGATGCCAAGGGTCCATGGTTTTTCTCTGAGACTTTTCAGTTCCACGTCAGGAACTTGAGTGCTTTGCCAGATGGATAAGAAGACTGACAGCAGAGTAGCCTTGCAGCTAAGTTTGACACCCAGATTTATCATTTTAAAGCCATATAACCTTGGACAAATTCCTTTCCCTCTCAGAATCCCCATTTTCAGGTATAAAAGGGAAACACAAATACTCTACAAGTGGTTTAAAGATTTAATGAAGCACTTTAGCACATTACCTGGCACATGGTGAGACAAAAGGAAAGACAGCTGCTGTTATTGCTGTGTTGTTAGTCACAGAGGAGAGAAGCAGAGGCTTGCTGCAAAATTTTTACATTCTAAAGAGGGAAAGGAAAATCAATTAAAAACAAGTGCATGCATATCTTCATTTACTGCTGTTGCTGGGAGAATGGATTGTCTTGTTCATTTTATGTTCTGGGTCTGCAGGTAAATTGTAAAATCCTTTTTATTGAAAATTCATTTCGTCTTCTCCAAATGTTTATCGAGTCCATGTCATTTGCTAGGCATGTGGGAGAAACAAGGATAAATTAGGTGCTAATCCTGCACTCACCTTGGGAGTTGGAGAAGGGAGAGTACAGATTTTCTATAAATGTGAGGGAGAGCACCTATCTGCTTAAAAACAGAATGTTGAGCATTATTTACTTCAGAAAATCATTGAGGATCTTGCAAGGGCTTCTCATTGCCTGATTGAATTAATACAGAGCTAAAAGGTGTGGGGGAGGGCGCTGAAAATAGATGTGCATTGAATTTGTATTTCCCACCCATTATTATTTATATAATAATATAAATTATGATATAACAAATATTTACACATTATACTAATTATAGTAATTATATATTATGTATGCATATATAATTATATTAATTATTATATTACAATAGTCCTCCCTCCTTATCCACAGGGCGTACATTCCAAGACCCCCACTGGATGCTTGAAACTGCAGATAGTATCAAACCCTATATATATATTTTTGCTAGACATACATACCTAAGATAAAGTTTAATTTATAAATTGAAGAGATTAACGACAATAACTAATAAAAAAAAAAGAACGATTATAACAAAATACAAGTTAATTGAACACAAGCACTGTGACACTGTGACAGTCGATCTGATCACCGAGATGGCAACTGAGTGACTGACAGAGAGGGACCGTATACAGTGTGTAGATGCAGGACAAAGGGATGGTCTGTGTCCTGGGCAGGATGGCGTGGGATGGGGGGGCCTTCTTCGTGCTACTCTGAATGGTGCACAATTTTAAACATAAATTGTTTATTTCTGGAATTTTCCACTTAATATCTTCAAACTGCAGTTGACTGCAGGTAACTGAAACCATGGAAAGAGAAACCTCAGGGGACTACTGTGTTAGTATACTAATTA
>NW_006434825.1:3550698-3561502 GCF_000325575.1 Pteropus alecto | reverse complement strand
CACATATAATACATTATATATTAAATAATAGTATAAATAATATATAAGTAATCCAGTTACTTATAGCATTTCATTTTACTACCACATTTCTATTTCTCTTTAAAATGGAAATGGTAAAGTTCTGCTTGGGTCAGAGACTAGATATATTAATTAAATCTATGCTTTATTCCCACTCTGCAATACTAAAAATCTGCAAAATGATGAGGGTGCTTCCCCATTACATCAAACTCCTCTAGTTTCTCCTGCATCCATTCAATGGGTTTTAGTGAACACCTGCTATGTGTCAGGCTCTGTCCTGAGTGTTGGAGTGCAGAGCCAAACGAGATACAATCCCTGACCTCATGGAGCTCACAGATGGGTCAGTTAGTAGATACAGAAGGCTGTGGTGGCCGCTGTCCTGGAAGAAAGAACCACAGGTCTATGGTGGCACAAAAAGAGGTGAGGGACTCTGCCTGGGATGCTGGGAAGGATTCGTAGAAGACAAGATGCCTTAGGGGGAGTGGCTATGATCTGAGGAAGTGGAAGGACTGGCATGATAGGTAGGGGAAACGCATATGAGAAAATTAGCGCTGAAGCTAAAATAGCATGATACATTTAGGAGCTGGTGGTGGGACAGTGGATGTGCTTCTACTGCTGATAGAGTAAAAACACCAAGAAAAACAGTAATAGTCACAGTAGTAGCGATAGCAAATATTGATTGCCATTCACTGTTCTAAGCCCTTGGGTACATTATGTCATATAATCCCACAAAAATCTTAGCATATATATTGTATTACTATTTGCATATTAAGATGAGGGACTAAAGGAACTGATATGTTACTCAAGGTTGCTCAGCTGATGAGTACAAGTGATTAAGGTCTGCCACATCATACCCTAGTGGACCAAGTACCTAATCTCTGTAAACTTCAGCTTCTTCCTCAGTAACATAAGGTTAAAGGCTCATTCTGAGAACACCATGGGATGAGGGCTGCAGAGCGCCATGGTGAATGTCAATCCATGATGGCTCAAGTTCTGTATATTGTTAGGAGGTGGATATCAGAAAAGTGGAGGGAAACTATGCTAATGAAGTAGACTGGGTCAAATCGGGAGGGCCGGCCTTGTGCGATAAAGTAAAAGATATTCATTTCATTCTGAAAACCATAATAGGCACTGGAAAGCTTTGAAACAAATAGTGAAATGCTCAGTGTTGTGTTTGAGAAAAATCACTCTGCCCACAGTGTAAATACCTTTGGAAATAGCCAGGCTGGCTAGAAGAGTGTTGTCATAATCTGGGGAAAGAAGTATGACAGTCTATGGCCATGTCACCCTGAACAAACCCGATCCCGTCTGATCTCGGAAACTAAGCAGGGTCGGGCCTGGTTAGTACTTGGATGGGAGACCACCTAGAAAGACCAGATGCTCAATGCGTAAAAAATAAAAAATAGGGGATTGTAAACTGACAAGGTCCTTGCAATCTGTGAGGTCAACCAAGGGTTGCCTCGCCTAAAAAAAAAAAAAAAAGTTAGAAGTATGACAACCTGGACTAAGAGGTGACAGTCACAAGAGAGGCTGAGTAGAAATAACACACTAGCTGACTCCTTGGATGTGGGGGTGAGGGAGATGAGGGGTCCAGGATAACCCCAGATTCCTGGCTCTAGGGAAGGGTGAATTGGTGAGATTCCATCCACTGAAGCAGGAAACACAGTGAAGGAGTGTTATGGGTTGGTTGACTTATGTTCCCCCCAATTTATATGATAAAATCCTACCCCCAACGCCTCAGAATGTGCCCTCAAGTCTTTCCAGAGGTAATCAAGTTACAATGAGATCATTAGGGTGGACACATAGAGGGAAGACCGTGTGAAGACACAGGGAGAAGACGGCTGTCTGCAAGTCAGGGAGACAGGCCTGGATCAAATCTTTCCCTCACAGCCATTAGCAGGAACCAGCCCTGCCAGCACCTTGATTTCAGACTTCTAGCCTCTAGATCTGTGAAACGATAATTTCTGTTGTTAATCATCCCAGATTGTGGTACTTTGTTACAACAGTCTTAAATTAATACAGAGAGTAACTCACTTGGAGATGGCCCTGAGTTATGTTTTAGATCAAGTGAGTTTGATGTGCTGTTTTTGAATAGCCAGGTGGAGATGGGTACCAAAATGGTAGTTCAATACACAAGTCTGGGACTCAGTAAGGGGCTTGGGACTAGAGATGGAGATTGAGGTGTGTCAATCATTTCTGACACTCCAGCATCTACAGCACAGTGTGACTAGTACATAATAGGAATTTGAAAATTACTTGAGTGGATAAATGTCATATTTGCTTAAGGACAGAAGGCAGGAGAGACCACACAGATATTAGAACTAGTTCTAATCTCCCATGCCAGCACTAACAAGGTTAGATCAAGTACTGTCGAATTTCAGAGCACTGCTACGTTGGTTGTTGCTGATATTTACATTCACTAGTTAGGATAGTGCCCTCATTATTCTCTAAAATCAGGAGATAAAAAAACTTAACCAAATATCAAAGCTATTCTTAGAACACAAAACTGTAGCCTGTTTGCAGTCTTAGATTCATACCCACGTTCTGAAATCACCTCCAAGTAATTGAGTGCGTCAGTATTGTGTCTATTTAAGGTAGCAACTTAAAAGTCTGCTTAGCTTAAATGTCAAAATAAACTGACTACATGGTCTAATAGAAAATGGCAATAACTGGAAATCAGGAGACCTTGCTTTAAATCTCAGATCTGCCTCTGAAGAACTGGGTCACCTTAACCTTCCTGAGTCCCCTTCCCTCATCCCTAAAACAGTGATGGAAGCGGGTAATTGGATGATGTCCCAACTCTGACATTCTGATTCTCTCAGTGCTGCCTTTAATTGCAAATGGTAGAAGGATTAAAAATCCACAAATTGACTTGCCAACCTAATTTAGTCCACCAATATGAAGATGTGTAAATAAAGTGATAGGCAGAAATTAATATCACAGATGACTTTGGTGGAATAATTTCCCTCAATAATTTATGCCTCCTAAAGATGACAGTTGGAACACTGGAAAGAAACAGTACTTGGTTTTAGAATGCGTCTTATTTACCAGCAAGTCAAGTTTTATTGGAAGGTCTTGAATGCACATAGTCACAGTATTTTGTCCAATGAGTTAAATTTTTACCATATTGAAAAGGGGTATGGAAAACCATCCATTCCTAACTGCATTTGTGATTTCTCCTGGATCATTTAATACCTAAACCTCATACACTGGCCTTTTTAAAATATGCCTCAACATCTCAACCCTGGATATAATAAGCCACTAAGAGGTAGAGATGATTAAAATTTATCAAATACCTATTAAATGTCAACTTTTGGGCTGGGTGCTTTACCTGTGTTACATATTACCTCATTTAACACCCCTGTAGCAAATGCTGTTGGTCATATCATCTTTTCTGCTCTCAACTAGACATACTGAAGGTTTCTTGATTAGAGTTTCTATCTCACTGTGGCAACATGCTTGGCCCAAGAGGACATGCATAAGACTTACTGCTGTAGAAACAACCCTCAACTGGTATCAGATGGAAATTTGGTGGATAAATATTCCAGCTTCCTCACCACTTAGTTGGGATAACTCTGAAGTATGTTCTACACTTGCTCACAGAGTTCTTTAGAGGGATTGATTTCCAGTTGCCCACAGTAGATTCTGGCTTGATAACATATCCTTTGTTGGCTGTCTTCTCTTTGTCTCAATACCCTGGTATTTCTTGCAATCATATTCTAGATAAAGTACTTACACTCAAATCCTTCCCTCAAGGTCTGCTTTTGGAGGATCCAGACATCCCCCAAGATCCTTATGGAGTAGATACCATTATTGTTAATTTATAGATGAGAAACCCAAGGCTCAGTATCATTAAATAACAATTGTTAAGTCTTGATGCTGGGGTATTGCTAGCTCACATTGACTTTCTTCTATACCAGTGGTTCTCAATCAAGGGAGATTTTATCCCCCAGGGGACATTTTGAAATGTCTGGAAACATTTTTGGTTGTCAAAACAGGGAGAGGGGTGCTACTGGCTCCTCCTACGTGGTGGCCAGGAAGGCTGCTAAACATCCAGTAATGCACAGTTCAGCTCCCTACAATAAAGACTAATGCACCCTAAAAATGGTCAACAGCAGCAAGGTTGAGAAATCCTACTCTACAGTAAGACTAGTGGTTAGGTGGTAGCTCTCCTTTGTGACTTGTCTGTTGTATTTGTATTTCACTTCCAGGGCCAAGCTGTGGCTCAGCTCTGTTCCACTATCCCTAGTGTGACTGTCTTTGGAACAGCTTCTACTTTCAAGCATGAAGCTATCAAAGACTCCGTGACCCACCTCTTTGACAGAAATGCAGACTATGTGCAAGAAGTGAAAAGGTAAGGTGATGCTCGAAAGAGTGCCGGGTGAGCCCTTGCTCTTCTAAGAACAGTTGTATTCATCCAGAGGAGGACTAATACTACTAATAATAGTCATAATATTAAACGTATATTGGAGGATTAGTATGACTAGCTCTGCACTAATACTGCACATTTATTAGCTCATTTAATCCTCTCAACAACCCCATTATTATCTCCCTTTTTTTTAGAGAATAAAACCTAGGAATAGAGCAGTTAAGTAACTTGCAAAGCTAATTGATAAGTTGCAAAGCTGTTATGCTAGCTGCTATAACATTGCCTTAACACAGAGAAGTTTATTTTTTCATTCATTCGCATAACCGCCTAAGGAAATGTGGACTCTCACCTGGGTAAGACTGAGAGCCACTAAAGGACCAACGTGGTAGCATGGTCATATTTGGGTTTCGAACAAGTCACTGGTGGTATGCAGAGAATGATTGGGAGTGGGGAGGCTGGAGGCAAGGAGATCAGCCTGCTGGCTATTGCAGTCACCCAGGGAGATGTTGGCTTATCGCTTGACCCATATTCCACCTATGGTCCTGAAGCTATTGATTATGCCATGTGCATGTCAATACAGGGAATCAGATGGTAAACCCAGATGCCTGCCATCACACTCTCAGATGATTTGTGTATCTCACCCCTGCTGCTGCCCAGAGCTCAAGTCTTATTCTCAGATGCTGCTCCATTTGCAGTTCCTGAGGGGGTTCGGGGATATCCCAGGGCTAATGTTTTGTTTCTGTATTTTCATTTTCCAGCACTAAATGGTAAGGTACAAAGGAATTAAGTTGTTCGGCTAGCATCATAATAATAGCACCATGATTTTCTCCAAATCACACCTTAAGATGGAACATTGAAAGACTAGAGGATAGATGACAGATTTAGACCAAATTAAGTGAAACTTGGGGAGTCTCTTGGAAATGAGAGTCTTCTGATAGTCTGAATTTTCAGAATTATTTTAAAATTTTGAATGTAGAGACTTACATATAATTTAAAGTTGTCCCAATATTTCCAGTGCGCATTAAAGAGAGCTTTAAAGCTAGATATTGGAAGTTCACTCCCTGGTTCTCAGATGTGTAGAGAATGCAGACATATTTTAAAGACTTCTAGAATCTACCTTTACATATTTTTATAATTCTCAGGTAGTATTTCCTTCTTTAACTAGCATCACTCAAACTGTGGTCTGGAAAATGAACTACTTTCGTCCCTTCAGCAATCTTTTCTTTCATCCTCGTAATATTTTTGTAAGTGTCCTTTCCTTTATTCATACATCAATGTGCTTAATAAATAATGAACATCTGTGATGGGCCACGACAGTGCCAGGGCGGGAGAGCCAGCAAAACCACCTTGAGAGTCAGTGTTTTCGTGGCATTTGAGTCTAGCTGGGGAAGAGGGGACAAAATAAATACTTTAAAAAAATGTGTTGACTTACACTTTTGCTATATGCCCTGGTGGAGAAATACAAGGTGCTAGTCAACATATTGCAGATGGGAGATCAGATACATCATTAAAGAGTGAAATTCGGGCTGAGAATTGAAAGATGAGAATTTGGTCAAAGAAAGAGCATTTCTGACGAACAGGAGTAGCATGTGCTAGGGCCCAAAGTCAGAAAGGGCTTTGATAAAGTCGCATCTGAAAGGAGACGAGCATGGCGGGAGGCAGTAGGCTGTGGGAGTATTGAGAGAAGAGGTCAGGAGGGGCAGCTCTACTAAAAAGTGAGCATCCGTGACCAGGAAGCTCCTGTCTTCCCCATTTTCCTTGTAGCTGCTCCATCCCCTGTCCCCTCTCTGCCCTTAACCTGCTACCTTTAGCTCCTATGATTTCTACAGATATATATTTTTTTTAGTTTAAAGGTCAAATTTATTAGGAGATTAAGAGATATACATATACTATAAATACTGCACAGCTGACTTTATTCACAGTCAAGCACAGAGATGTCAGAAGAGCAGAAGGCAGCAGCCTCCGAGACCTACCTCACCACCCGCTTCTTTCAAATATGACTTCCAACAGTTCCTTATGTTTTTAAGTAGAGACTCTGGAATTAGACTAAAGAATGACTGGGCATCTGCAAATATGTTTATGCCCTCTGTCCCACTAATCCCACCCTCAGGAAATGATGAGAAAAGCAACAGGTCCACAGTTGCCTACTGCAGAGCCAAGCACTGCTTCTGATTCATTGTCGGTGCTCAGCATATGTCGACTGGGTGAATTATTGCATTGTCTGTAATAGTGAAAATGCAGAACCAGTCTCCATTATCAACAGAAGGGAAACGGTTCAGTAGATTACACTACGCCCACACGCTTGAGTATTATGCAGCCCCTAAAAAAAAAGATAATTATGAAGACTCTGTCACAAAATAAAAAAATACCCGTGGTAGCATATTGAGCGAACAAAGCAGAATGCCAAATTCTATCTACACTGTGATCACAGCTTTGTATAAATTGTCGGCTCATAAGGACATAAAATGAACGGGAAGGGGAAAAAATCCTACTGTTAACATGCAATAGGAGTGGAATGTAGAGTGGCTTCTGTTTATTTTTTGACCCCAGATATGATTTGTTACACTATTACTTGTGTGATAAACTAGAAAAAATTCCTTGAGATCGAAACTCTTTTATAAACGGTAAGCTGGTTTTGAACACATTCTCAGCCTAGAGCCAGGCATTGTAAAGAGAATAGGGGGAAATTATTTATCATACAGACTTATCTTTACATCACTTTATCCTTCTTTGCGAGGAGAGAGATGACTGTGCTTGAAACCAAGAAGAAGAGTTAGAAGCCTTGAATTGTGGGCATCTGACTCTAAGGTCCACAAAAATAAAGAGGAGAGGAAAACCAGAGAGAGCACCAGAATGGGCAGCCCCTAAAGGAGTGCTTGAAAGATAGAACTGATTTCTGGCAGTAGAGGGGGTAGTGGGGTGTGAGTCCCAGGCAAGGCGAATGAGCCCAGAGCAAGGTGGATAATAGCACCAGGCTTTGTTGGTCTCCTCTGACTCTGCTGAGCATTTTGATTATACCATTTTATGTGTACCTCAGATAATCCTGCAAGGTGAAAATTCCTCACTTACAGATAAAGAAACCGAGACTTAGTGGAAATTAACGAGTCTAATCACCTGGAAAGAACAAGGAGAACGTGATGAAGAAAGGACTCCTAGAGGTGGTATTGCTGCTCAGTACATGTGGGAGCCATTAGTAGTAAATATTTACTAAGAAGCATACTGTGTGCCAGGCACTGTGCTGGGCACGTAAAATAGCCTTATCCCTCCGTCACAAGCTTGATGGTTAAAGCTGTGGCATAGGTGAGTTCAGAGAAAAGAGAATTCAGAAAGAGGAATACTGAGGGGAGAGGCAAGGATCCAACTGGAAATGAAAGTGACCATCAAGGGGAATTAATTTCTTAGCAAAGTGGAAGGGTTTCTCTCCCAGTAACAGCTAGTGGGACCTGCCACCACACAAGAGAAATTCTTCACTGATCTATGTGGGTGGAAAGCAAAGAGGTGGCATTCACAATAAATGGGTTGGTAAGGAATTAGAGACCAAGAAAAGACTGATATCTAAGTCTCAGATCAGCAATTCCAAAATATCTTGCTGCTGAATCTGGCCCTGAGAATCCTTGAGCTGGGGCTATTGGTGTTTGTTTCAAATCTGCAGATTTATGACAGGAGAAAGTACACATAGCAATCATGGCATTTGGCCCTCTACCCTCACCCTCTCTACATTTATGTTATTATGATTATACATGGACGGGCAAGGCAGACACTCCCAGAAGTTGGGGACCTAAGAAATGAGGATGGCCCTATGCCTCTGAGAAGCTACCTTGCTCTGCTTGTGCTTCTCATGATGATTCCACTTAAAAAGAGCTGCTAGGCTGCTTTTCAGTGTATGGCCGAGGGAGGACTCATCCCTAGGCTACTTGCAGGGCCAGCAGCATTCTAAATAGATCCCACTGAGTCCAGTTCCATTCATTGATTTGGCTTGTAATGACTGAATGAGGGATAGAGCTCTTCAATTTTGAAATCCTTACCTGAAAGTACACTGCTCACTTCAAAAGGAGCAACATCTGCTTAAATGTTTGACAGAAATAGCAAAGCATCCTCACTCGCGGGGCCCAAGGAATGACATCTGCTGCTACCCAGCTTCTCTTCCTCAGAATCCATCTCACCATTCCACTGACCTGCAAAAGAGATGCAATGACAGCAGGGCATGGTGAATTTGTGGCTTTATTTGATCCTGTGCATGTGCAAACCCTGTCTTACCTGATAAAGATATAGAAATGCCTAGAGAGGTGTGAGGAAGAGCAGGTGGTCTGAATATGCAGGTGACCGGCCGTGGCTCCTTCCAGCGTGAAGCCCAGGGAGCAGCCCCTCACTTTGCTGAGCCCCCGCCCGGAGCCTGCAAGGCCTAGAAGTGGGAGTGGCAGTCACCCTGGGGCTGGCCAAAGCTCACCCTGCAAAACCCCACTCTGCCCCTGGGTTTCCAGATGTGATGGATCAAACCAGTGTCCTCCTTTTGCCTGCAGTAGGCCCTGGGGTAAGTCATCTGGCCCCAATGGGCCTCAGTTTCCTCATCTACCAAATGAGGATAACGATGGTCCCGAGTCACAGGGATGGCATGAGTTGTCATGAAATGAGACTTAGGAAGTGCTCAGCACTGTTTCTGGCACATAGTAGGTGCTCTTGAATGTGAGACATGCTCTGCTAGCAGAGTTAAGGGCATGGAGCTTCTGCTCTAACAGTTTCTGGGCTGGTGGCTCCACCCACCTTGAAGGTTGCTTGGATTGACGGTTGGGTTGCAGAGATTTTGCACAATCTTCCTTTCATGCCATTTTCCCAAATCAAAAGAATTCTCTTTAAGGTGAACCATTCTGAAAAAATGGTAACAAAAGCTACCATGGACCCAGAGCTTATCGTGAGTCAGGCCCTGTGCTCTACATGCATCAATTCATACAAGCTTCCCAAAGAATCCAGGAGCAGGTGTTATCACTATCATCCCCTTCTAGGGATGGGGAAACTGAGGCACAGAGAGGCTAAGTAACTCACCTGAGGTCATAAAACAAGTAAGTGGCCAAACTAAATGCTTAACACTGAGAAGAAATTCACATTCCTAATCCCAGTGCTGTGCTGCCTCTGCGCCACCCCCACTTCTGTCTGCTAACCCCGTGTTAGTTGTCAGTAGTGGCAGCCAGTTTTGGGATCCTTCTGGAAGGAGACAGTGGCCAGGGTCTCTCATTACTATGGTTGGTGTGCCAAAGCCTCCTTCGTAATTGCCTTAGGTCAGGCTGTCACACTTCTTCCTGCAAAATGCTTTCCCTTCATTACCTGGCCAGTCTCTGGTAATCTGTCAGCACTCAGCAGAGGATCAGCTCGCACAGCCCCCTGAGCAGCTCTGTTGGAGCTTTGGTGACTCTGTATTTGGTTCATTTGTTTATAATCTGTCTCCTAGTAGCTGAGGAGCTCCTAGATGGCAGGGATAAACTTGAGCTTGCATCTAGTAAGCATTTTTGTCCAGTGAATGTTTGTCCAGTTTCTAGAAATTTAGGGCAAGTGTACACACCCTGACCTTGGGCATCTCCTACCATCTAGGGTTAAAAAAGCAGCTTGAAAATAGAAACCTCATGGCCTACCTGTATGGAAGAAACATGGTCTAACTCTATTTTAAAAGACAAAATTTAAGCCTGAATTCTTCAAAGAGTAAATTAAATTGACTGCTTCACCGAGTTGCTTGCTAAAGCAGTACTTCCATAATTATACAGAACATTTATTAAATCTTAAATTCAGAGTGGTAAAAAGGCCTCAGTGTTGCTGTTAAACGAGACCAACATTTAAATTCTAGCTGTGCTAGTTACATAAGCTTGGGCAAGGCACTGCATCTGTGAGCCTTCATTTCTTCATCAAAAAAGTAGAGTTAAGATGCTTGCCTCATTGGCTGATCATGAAGATTAATTATGAAATGCCTGGGATAGAGTAGAATTAGAAAATGTAAACATCTTTTGAAGGAAGCACAAGTAGAGAGATGTGGAATACCAGTCTAAAATGTTTTCTTCATTTGTTTCATTTATTCATTTCTTATCCATTTAGTCATTTATTCATACAATTGGTCAACATTTCTTGAGAATCATTATTATGTCCAGCAGGTTGAGAAAGGCTGAGGATTCAACAATTAGCAGCACTAACATGGTCCCTGTGTCATGGGATTTATATATTTAGTGGAAGAGACGGTCAGTGAATAAGTAAACGAATAAGAAGAATAATTACAGCCCATGATAGATACTAAGAAATAGCTCTAGTATAGACACTAAATCATAAAAGGAGCTAAAAAGGAGATAATGTGAAGGGGAAGCTGCTATTTCAGGTCAGATAGTTAGTTACAGCTTCTCTGGGAGGGTCACATGTGGATGAGACCTGAAGTCTAAGAAG
>NW_006434825.1:3464401-3550667 GCF_000325575.1 Pteropus alecto | reverse complement strand
AGAAGCAGAGGTTACAGCATGTGTAAAAGCCCTGAAGTAGGGGTTTTAGGAATAGCCAGAAAGTCAGGAGGCCTTGAACAATTAGTGGGAATCGAGGATGGGGAAGTAAGCAGGAGCTTAAAGGTCACTCCTTGCTGTGGGCTTGCCCTGCATTTCTGCAGAGGATACAGCAACAGGCCCAGCTGGGGCAGCTAATACAAGGAGATGTGATTGGCAGGTGGTGGGAGAAACTGTTGACCCACAAGTAGAATATGGATATGAGAAGCATCAGGCAAGAAGTGAGGATTCTGGGCTGGGCAGGCCCATCAGGAGTGCCCTGGAAGGTGTGCACTGCCTGACATTTGAGATGCTGCTCCTGAGCACAGGTGGGCATTCTGCAGGCAAGAAGAGAGGTTTTGGGGAAATAGAGTTCACGGGGAGGACTTGATAGCCCACAAGGGCTAATAGAAGCAGAGCAGGGTCCAGCTTCCAGAGAAATGAGCAAACCTGGCAGAAAATGGACCTGGTAGAAATGAGGAAGATAGGAGCATAGTTATCAGCCCATGATGTAAGGCGGAGACCTGATCACCAAGGGTTAGGCACCAGTTTAGATCCCACCAGCAGGGTCTGTATGTTTTAATTCCCACCTGCCTCTCCAGCCTCATCTTGCAGCAAGCTCCCTCTCATCTTTTCTACTCCAGCCCTTGCAACTGGCAGTTTCTCATCCTTCCTGTTCACCAGGCTCCCCCCACCCTGGGGCTTTAGCGCATGCTGTTCCCTCTTCCTGGAACACTGTTCCCACCATTCTTTACCTAGCTAACTCTTTCACCCCCCACTCGTCACTTTTCCAGGGATGCCTTCTCTGGCATCCCCAACTGAGCAAATCCTTAAATTAAATGGTCTCATAATACCTTTGTGGCCCTAGACTCCATTCAGTTTCAATTTAATTTTTATTTGTGTAATTATTGGTTAATGCCTGTCTAATGTAAGCTCCAAAAGAGGATAAACCAAATCTATTTGGGCTCAAAACTCTATCCCCCAGTGCCTAGTGCCGATGCTAATAATTAATGAATAAATTAATTACTAAAAACAAACAAACAAACAAAAAAACGCTGGCTTGACTCCAGAGTAACTGGCTTAGACCAGTGGTTCTCAAAGTATAGAGATGGAATCAGCACCATCGGCATCTCCTGGGAACTTGTTAGAAATGCTAATCCTGGGCCCCATCCCAGACTGACTGAATCAGAAGTCGGGGGGAGATAGGGAAGGCAAATTGCAATCTGTGTTTTAAAGAGCCTTCCAGGAGATGCTGATGAACTTAGGTTTGAGATCCATTGGCCTTATTCTCTAGTTCTGAACTTAGAGGTGAGACTTGAAAGGACATACCTGTGCAGATAAGAACTCTGTGAGGTGGAAGCTAAGCTGATAATGTTGGAAGAGCCTTTGTAATGGGCTGGATGTTGGACTTGACTTGAGGGTTTTGAAACGGATACTCACGTAAAGACTCAGCTGACATGGGGCTCTCGACTTAGTGTCTGAGCCCAAGAGATGTATGTGTAATTACCTGTTTAGTGACACTATGGACACAGCTGTTGACAAGCACTGCAGAGCCTGAACTTTGTTGGGGGATGAGGTTGGGGATAGAAAAACTGAGCTATGTGCTAAGAGAACACAGCACATAGAACAGCCACACTCGGGAGCTCTGTGGGCATGAATATCTTCTCTACAATCTTCGGAGCCTTCTTGTTCTACAGTTCCCTCCTCCACATATCTTCTAGTGGAAGCCTAGGAGATGATCTTTAAATGCATGAGTGAGTGAGTGAGTCAATGAATATATAAATAAATGAATAGAAGAAGGGATCTTCTTCCTAACAGAGTATTGCCTAATAGAGTACTAATGTGGATTCTCTCTAGTCTGGAACCGTCCATTGCTGTAGGAAGAGCTTCTCTATTTAATCCTTTTTCCTCTAAGACTATGTTTTAGATTAGACCTGGAGATTAGGTGAATAGAAGTTCGCAAGTTAAATTAACATGCCTTTTTATAGCTTCACCGGGGAAAGAGGTGGAGAGGGAAGAAAGCCAACCCCTATGAGACTGGAAGCCCTACGAAGACAGAAACATGTTTGTTTGGTTCACCATCTGTCCCCAGAACCTTGCACAGAGCTTGGCACATAACTCAAGCTCTACAAATATGAACTGCTGACTGACTGACTTATGGGGTGACTTGTGTGGCTGGCAATGGGCCAAACACCTCATCTGTCACCTCAATTGATTATCTTGAAAAAAAAAAAAAACATGCTAGTTCCACTTTACAAAGGAGAAAGCTAAGGCTCAGAGAAGCTGCGTGAGGCAGCTAGATACAAACCCAGATTGTCTGTAATGTCCATGCTTGTTCTCCTAGTCCAGGCTGGTTCTCAATATCAGCCACCAGTCAGGTTCTTAGCTGCCTCCAACTTTGTGAAATTCTTATAGTTGAACCCAGGAGTAAAAGTCCACCTTCCAGACTTCTGCCCTATTTATTGCTCCTCTGAGAGCACTCACTCTTCATGATTCTGGGAGTCAACTGTATGACACACAGGAAGGGAAAGGGATCAACAGTTTGGTCCCTGACAGGTTACAGTATTGTCTTTTGTCTCCTCATCATTTAGAATCTCTGCTGAAGGAGTGGACATTGTTTTGGATTGCCTCTGTGGGGACAACACTGGAAAAGGCCTCAGCCTTCTCAAACCACTGGGGACCTACATTTTATATGGTGAGTGCTACATAGTACTGACAAGATGCACCGCAGCTGCTGACAGACATAGGCTCTGAAAAATGAAGTGTGTTGCTATGTTAGAGTAATGATTTCGGGGTGTTTAATTTTGTAATGTTTATAATATTGCTATTGCCATTAGTCGTTTTCAATGATAAAAGTAATGTATGTGCCTACTGTCCTGATATTTCCATGAATACTTCTCATTCCAAAAGGGATAAAGCCAAGCCAATGTAGTCACTGAGAGGAGACTCGGCCCATGGAAAGTGGCACAGGTGGAAAATACTAATGGCTTCAAAAGAACTTCAAAAAAAATGAAGGAATGAAAGATCAACAGTAGGATAGAAAGGAGTGGCTAAGATATGGGCGTTTTAAGGGAGGATCTTCAATTTTGGAGGTGAAATTACAAAGTTCAGACCCTCCTTCCTCTAACCTACTCCTGTCTGTCCCAATCAAGACAGAAGCCCTGAATGGATGGAGCACAGGTCTGCTTCTGCATCTTGGGTTTGGCGAGGTTTATGAAAGACATCTGGGAGCAGGTTTTCTCCAGCAGAATGAGACCCAGAGCCTACTTTCCCTCTTCTTCTTTCATAGGCATGTAAACTAATTTAACCATTAGTCGCTAGAAAGTCAAAAAAGCATATCTGAAGCCAGATACCACACTCTAAAGCAGAATGATACTGGAGTTAACAAACATTTGAAATTTTTGGCACCTTTGTGCTCCATAGGTACAGAAAATTGAACTTCAGCTCTGCATAACTAAAAAAAAAAAAATACTTATTTCTCTGCTATTAGCTGAGAAGCTTATCAAAGAGATATTCAAGAGGTGTAAATATTCAAGCATCTTTTTGTCATCATTAGGTCATTATGAAAGCAAGAGAGCGAATAGGCTTTCCATTGCTAGAGGATTTCAGTATTTTTGATAGTCCATTTCAGTATATTTCAAAGTCTTTAGAGATAGACACATAATTTTTAAATTATTACTATTGATAAGAGAAGCTCTGAACAGTGACACGCAATGTGGGTATATTGAATATGTCAATGTGAGTCAGATGCTGATGGACAGTTCATTTATCCTTACTTATTTACTGATTCTAATTTTGCCCCAGTTCCATTTCATTTTGGTGGAATACATCTCGATCACATCACAAGTGTCTAATTTATTATACTGATTACTTGATTACTAAGTAGTCGAAGCCTAGTGCCATGATGCTTGCTGGTAGTCACGACATAAAATTAGAAGCAGTGATTAACTAACTGCCTACTAGTTTACCCAAGCCAAATAATTAAGTTTAAAATATACATTTCTTTTTTCATTCAATAACAATTCCTCCCCTTTTGGAGGGGGGACAGGGAAGGGAACATCTTGAAAAGTCCACTCTATGGTATCTGAACTGTTAAGAATTCTCGTTCACTGCCTCTGGGACCATCACAAAGAAGTGTTTTCTTTCTGTAAGAGAACCTTAAAGAACCTTTCCCAACTTCATCTCCCACTTTCCTTCTAAATAGTGCATATTCCAATTAAGAAAGCTCACTCTCTCACACCATTTGTCTCAAGTGTTTTTTACTTTTCTGCCCAGACCTCTTTAGAGCCAACACACTGCTCACACTGTTTCCATGACTTCTGAACCTGTTGCACCCTCATCTGCTCCTCTGTACCCCATTTTTTCATCCATCTAAATTCTAACTCAGGACAACCTCTCCCTACCACTTAAATGCCTGGCCCAGGTTAGAGCCCCAAGTCTCTCACTTGCTCAAGAATCAAATTCAAACCATAAAAGAAGCTCACATAGGAGCCCATTTCTCAGTCACGAAGGACAGAACCAACAAGATATTTCATTGTATTAGGATGTTGAGTTATAACGCATTTTTGCCACATGCCGCATTTTCCAAAGTAATGAAATGGTCTCCTTGAGAAATGTTACTTCCTCTTTGATCCAGTGATATTTAGTTAAAATTAAGTCAACCCGACATCACTCACCCCCTCCATTATCCTCATTTTCCCAGGCTCACTCAAGCTCTTGACAGTTCTAGACCAAACAACTGCCATTCTTCCATGCATAATACGAGATGTTGACTTTCATTAGCAGTTGCTTGATTTAGGAATCTTTCGTTTTCAGGTTCATCCAACATGGTGACTGGGGAGACCAAGAGCTTTTTTAGCTTTGCAAAATCAGTAAGTATCCATGCACATTTAATGTACTATGGTGCTGTGGTGATTTGCATGTCGTAAGCTCTTCCATCTTAAGGACATTGACCTAATAGCCTAAACCTTGTTTGTCTTTCATCTTCATCATTTATCTTCAGGGAAGCCTGCATTACCACTCTGCTCACTACGCATGGGCAGGACTGTGACTTGGGCTGCTTTTGTCTAAATGAAGCAGAGAGGTGGGAGTGTGAGTGAAACTTCATAAAGCCTTATTTTGATTTCAGCAGAGATTGCATAAGTGCTTTTAATCATTGGTCGAAAAGAAACTTAGCATTGGTGCATTTTATTTGCTCCATCAAGAGGCCAGCCTTTTAGTCTGGCCACTTTCTCACCAGGCTTCTGCAGCTACTTGAGATTTCTCTGTATCCTTATCCTTTTGAGTTAGAGATACAAATGGGACCCTGTAATTTTAGCAAACTCCTGGACCGATTTTTAGACTTGGGAAAATTTGTGAACCACTGTCTTAGATAATCGTGCTCTGAACACAGTGGTTACTTTGTCTGCAAAGAAAAAGCCACATCCCTGGGCATTCACCCCATCATGAATCTACTCAGATCTACCCATTCCCACCCAGTGCTACACTTGCTAGAATTAAATTAATTTGGGCTTGAACTTCAATTTTACCCTCTCTCCCCTCCACAATAGGAGATTGCTGCTTCTCATAAGAGCTTGCTTTTCTCTTCTCTCCTCCCAACCTCCTAAGCAGCCAGTGCAGCATTGATGATACACTCACTTTGCAAGCATCTTCTGAGTCTACTTTTTGTGGCTCTGTGTCAGATACCAGGTATCACAGTGAAAGAGACAGGTGTATCTTAGGCCCTTGTGACTTTTACACTCTAATGAGGGAGACAACTGAAATATGTAAAACATATTAATAATATGATCATAAATAGTCATTAAAATTCTGAAGGGAATAAAAATAGGATGCTGAAGTAGAAAAGGGCAGGATGGAGTAAAGGCATTTTGAATAGAGTTTTCAGGACAAGCTGTGATAAGAGGTTTAGAATTCATTCTAAGTGTGGCTCCACGAGCCTCCTAAGTGTCAACACTGGCTGACAAAGGCTTCATTTCCAAACAATCTCTGAATCTGGAATGATGAGTACTTCCTGCCCCATGAGATTAGAATTAAAGGAACTCTATTTGCATTTAAACTTTATAGTTCAGGTCCAGGATCACCTCAACTACAGAATAAATAGGGAGCAAGAATGGAGTCTAATGAAAGATGCTGTCTGGAGCATGTCCCCTGAAGATGGTCTTTGTGTTGCTGACAGCTGCTTTGTTGCCGTGGCTGTAATTAATGTGATGCCGACAGCCTGCTGTGGGTAACCAAATTGGTCACAAATTACATACAATTATAAAAAGTGTTTTCTCTTTCTTTCCTAAATGCACGATCACAACACACAGTGTTAATGAAATAATTGCAGGGTGCCCAAGTTTGGTGAAGGCGCTCACAGAAACACGGCCAGAGTGGAGGTTGAGATTCTCCCGCTCGAAACAGGGGTGACGATTATCAGAATGCTTTACAGTTGGAAGTCAAGAATGAAGACTGTTCCCTTTCAGAGACCTGGTCTGACACTGGTTGGTCAGTTAGTAGTAAACTGAAGATAGGACATGCCAAGAAGTGGAATGATAGCTTGGTTCTGGAAGTTTCTAGAAAGGAAATTTTTTCTGTACATTCATGAAAGGCTAGAATTTAAAGACATCTTTGGAATCATACAGGCATTTCTCACTCAGCTACCTTAATTATGCTCCACCTAAAAACTCCCACGGAGCTTGTGCACACTCTTTGTCAAACGTGCCGCTTGCTTTTAGAGCACGATGCTGATGACAATAACAGGTGAAGTTAATATTAGAGAGCAGCCTGGCTTCAGTCACTCGAGTGCTATTCACTAAATCAAAACCCTCCCTTCCAACTTAATATGAGGGCAGGGGACGGGGTAAACCTGACTAAGTCCTAACACTATGGCTTCATCCCTCCGTCATACTGTTCCTTCCTCCTATGTGACACTTCCTTACTCTTTATCCTATGTATTTCTACCCACCTTTCCAGCCTTGTCATTATTCCCCACTAGAAAGCTACTTCTACAGTTAGAGTCATCACCCCCACTGTGACCTTATGACACTTTGCAAAATTCTCTGCCACCCTGCTCCCTTCACCAGCCCTATCACCACCACCACCACTGTTCACTAAGCCAAGTGCTTTACGCTAAATTCTCCCAGGAAAACATGATATCTGGCTGCCCAAACCTGACTGCACTAAAAAGAAGAAATGATTTGCTGTGCGACTTTAGGCAAGTCACTTAACCTCTCTGGACTCAGTTTCCCAACTGTGCCTAGCCAAATAGATGCTTTTTCACACCACCAGGGCTACCTCTTGCCCAGCTAGAATCTATCCAATTGTAGCCCCATTCTCTCCCCCACAATGCTGAGAACATGGCCTGACACTGAGTCCTTGTAACCTGGTGCCTTCTCTCCTTCCAGTGGTGGCAGGTTGAGAAGGTGAACCCCATCAAGCTGTACGAAGAGAACAAAGTCATCGCGGGATTTTCCCTTTTAAATCTGCTCTTCAAGCAGGGTCGTGCAGGGCTCATTCGAGGAGTGGTGGACAAGCTCCTGGAGCTCTACAACCAGAAGAAGATCAAGCCTGTTGTGGACTCCCTATGGGCCCTGGAGGAGGTAAGAATGGTGATTTCTCCCAGCAAATCATTTCTTCTTTTTAGTGCAGTCAGGTTTGGGCAGCCAGATACAATCTTTGACTAAACAATTTTTCTCCAGGTTTCTTTGTTTTAAATGAGGTTTCTAAAAGTCATTGTCCCATACAGTGCTCTTTGGATGTAAGAAATACATTAAGTTCTCTAACAGCCTCGCCATACCATTTATACCATGAACCCTTACCAAATGGATGTATACGATTCACCTAGGTTTTAAGAGAGCATGTATGTTGTTGCAGCATCATTTATACTGTCACCTTGTGGGTATATAAGAGATCAAGGTCTGAGCAAACAATGGCTCAGAGTTGAAATGATTTGTGTGCTAAGCCCAGATGCCTGGGGCCCCTGCAGTGTGTTGTTAGCTGTCAGGATGGGCATTATAATTATTGATGCATTGCTGGATCTACACTTGGACTGAATGTTTTCATTAATTGATCTGTCAAAAGTTCTACTATTTGAAACCATTCCTTGATCATGAAAAAATTGAGAACCCTGAATATAACCTTTGAGGATACTAAAGCATGAACCGGTTGTTTTGATCCAGGTGGGATGTGCTAGGAGGAGGCGAGGTCTAGAAAATCCTTCAGCAAGGGAAGTTTGGGACATTTGGGAAACCAGTCTTGATAGCTACCTGTGAAGTGAAAATGAAGAGATGTGGCCTAAGTTTCGAGAGGCATTTCACTAAGAAGTCTTCCTGAGTCAGGATTTTTTTTTTTATAACCTTGGCTTCAGGGAGCCGTGAAACCCCTGAGGAATATTTTTAAATATGTGGGAATGTGTCATTTTTTGTTGTTGTTTGTTTGTTTTTGCATTTTACATGAGTGGGTACCTTATAGTATGAATACTTTTTTGTACTTTTAGGAGCCATGGACACCTTCGAAAAACTTAACACACACAAAGGTCTGTGGTCCAGACAGTGGGGGACCTCCTGGCAAGAAAGCTGATGCTATTTGCCTAATGGACTAGGTTGGCCAAAAACCTATGGTTTCCCTAAACACAGAAATCCTCTCTAAAAAGCTTTATGGGATTCATTGTGTAACCTAATAGGATTGGTCCTGAATCTATAGACTATACCTACCTCTCTGATACTGCAGTATCGCGAATGGTCTTAAAAAACCCAACTACCAAAACTTTGTTTTTTATGATAAAAGAAATAAATGCTTATTGTAGGAAACTCCTACACCAACCAAAAGCGTAAGGAAAAAATAAATTGCAAGTCCATATTCTAGAGATAGATAACATCGTTAACATTTTGGTTTGCTTTCTTCCTGTCTTCTTTCTATTGCAGATGCTCACTGTGATTCAATTTATTGCTAAATCAAATCAGATAATCATTCATTCCTTCTCCTGTGTAATTTCCAAGATGGTTAGCCTATCATTATATTTCTAGAAAATGTTTTTCATTTAATGAGTCAGCCATTTGTATGGTATTCACTGCAGTGTCTCAGTGCAACAGAGTACAGCTAGACTACAAGGTTAATGGGTTCTCAGTGGTCAGGGAAGAGAGAAAACTGACAATAGTCAAAACCAGGGACAAGCGATGAACTTGACCATGAGGAAAAGAAGAGGGCTTATACTTAAGCTTGGTGCCCAAAAGAGGTTTAAGCAAAGGCTGAAATCCAAGAGGGATCCATTGGCCCAGTGGTTTCTTATTTTAGTACTTGAAATCAGTTGTTGGTCACAATGGTAACGGAATCACCAAATATGTGTTCATTCACTACTGTGTGCCTAACACTGTGCAGATGCTGAGGATATAGTGGTAAACAGATGGCCAAGTTCCATGGGTTTCATGGAATTTATATTCAGAGAGGTGGAGAGGGGCAGAAAATACTGAAGTGAACAAAAATAAGCAGGGTATTCATCAATTGTAATAAGTTCATGGAAGGAGTTAAATTAGGGTATGTGTTGGCAAGTAAGTGGAGGGGGAGAAATTTCCATAGAGCAGTGTTTGTCAACCTCTTTTTCATTATTACCCCCATATAAAGAGAATTTTTAGACTTTTTTCCCCAAATAACCCCTCCATGAAAATTTAATACCATAGGTATACCATCTATCTATATTTGTTTATCTGCCTATCATCGATCTATCTGCTTATGTCCTGTATATACATCTGTGTTTTATACATCAAAAGAGTAAGATTTTTTCACCTCCAAGAATCAATTTTTACCTCTTTTGGGGTAGGATCACTCCCATTGAGAATGCAATAGTTGAGCTGGGACATGAACGAGGCAAAAAAACTGGAAGAAGAGCATGCAAGGGAGAGAGACCCTCAAAAGCAAAGGAATAAGGAAAGAAAGATCTTGGTGGACTGAAAGAATGAATATGTGGCCAGTTTCCCTGGATTGTTGTAAGCAAAAGAGGGACTGGTACAAGGAAAGGCTGAATAGATTAGCAGGGGACAGATGGAAATGTGAGTTTTACTTTAAGTTCCATGGGAAGCTGCTAAAGGGTCAGGGCCAGCAGGTGCCACATTACGTTCCTAAGGGTATTATCCTCAAGGGAAGAAGCAGAAATTGGTAGACAGGGTCCCAGACTCCAGCTGTGAAAGTCTGATATTCAAAGATCTCAGTCCAGCTAAAGAATGGGAAGGGGGCACTAAACTAAGCTCAGCTTTCATCAGAGAGGGTCTGACCAGGCACAGCTGATGCATGTAAGGCGGCTAGGGGAAAGTGGGGCTCTACATATTCTGGAGCTAAGTCAGGACTGACTCAAGGATTGAGGAGACTGAGGATTGGCAGAGTGAAGGTTCTCAGGACCCTCACTGACTGGAAATGAGAAAGCTAAGGCTGGCTTGGTTGACTGAGTAATGGATCATATACGAGCCAGTCAGAATTTTATACCAAGTGCTTTCCAAATTCACCCAATTCCTTTTATCTCATCTCATGGCACTGTAGCCAAAGCTGGACAGCTTCCTGTAAGGAGCTCTTGACCAGCCCCTCACTTCCAACTTGCCCTTCTACAGGGCATTCTTGATCCAGTTGCCTGTGTAAACTTATCACTACCTAACCTAGATGATGTCCGCCCTGCTTAAAATCCTCTGTGACATGCCACGGAACTGGGAATACTAGTCTAAATTCCTTTCCCAGGCCTGTACAGCCCTGCCTAGTTCTAACTCCTGCCTCTCTCATTAACCTCATTCTGTCCACCTTGCTTCCTTTATCCAAGCATTAGAGGCATGCATGCCTCTGGTCCTTGACCCCACCCAAGCCTTCCCTGTCTTGGGCTTTTGAACCTATTGCTTCCTTTCTTTTGAACATTCCTCCTCCAGATTTGTAGAGCTACTTACTTCACATCATTATGCCTCAGCTTCAGTGTAACCTATAAAGAGAGGCCTTCCCAAACTCTACTCCTGAAAGTAGCGACCCACATAGCCATACCTGCTGAGGTCATCCTCTCTCTCTTTATTTTTTTGATTTCCTTCATTGTATTTATTACTCATTAAAATTATCTTGTTCATTCAGTTGCCAACTTGTTTAGACTCTTGTATTCTTTTCACTAGAATGTAAACCCTGGATGAGGAAAGCCCTTGACCATGCTGTTCAAGACTCCAGTGTCTGGAATGGAGTAGATAATTGATAAACTAGTAGTATGTCAGTGAATTAATGAATCCAGGTACAGAAATACAGCTACTTGGATATTTTCTATGTTTAACACTAAATATTTTTGAATGAATGCATGAATGAACAAGCTATACTAAAATAGTATTACTGTAAGGTGACTTGACACTATTGATATTTTGGCTGAATGATCCTTTGCCATAGGGAGGACTGCCCTGTGCACTGTAGCATGTTTAGCAGCATCTCTAGCCTCAACTCACTCGATGCCAGTAGCACCCCCACCACCAGCTGTGGCAAGAAAAAAATCTCCAGATATTGTCAATTGTTCCCTAGGTGGGACAAGAGGGAGGGGTAAACTTGCCCTTAGTTGAGAACCACTGCTTTAAAAGAAGCCATATTGGTTAAGACAGTCACCAGAAACCTTAAGGAATTATAGGTCCCCATAGTGGGCTAGTCATCCATGGAGGGGAGATAGGCATCTGCTGCCTGTTTGCCAACAAAAGGAACCGTAGCCACTCGTCAGTAACGCCCACCAACTTTCTGAGGGTTCTTTTCTGCAATATTTATAGACATCTGTTTAGAGCTCCAGTTAGACCAAACTTGGCTGTTTATCAAGCCCACGCAGCTCTTCTGGGTTTGAAAAGAGTAGAGCATGCTTATTAATTGTGAATCTCAGAAGGAGGACTATAATGATTTTCTCCCTCCTCCTTGGTAAATGATTTCATGAAATTGCTTTTTCAGGCCAGCGCTATAACTTCATCTCCGGAATATAAAACCCATAGGGATTAAAAGAAAATTTTCTTGGGTTCTCTCAGCCCTTAAACTGAAAGATTTAATAATACCAGAGATGATTAGGGTTCCTTTTTAGCCATCTGTCTTTGACTTTATTGTAAATTTAATACACAAAACAGAGTAGATAGGCTGCAGCCTCAGTTTTCCCTCCAGATATTAAATGTACAGCTGTGCATTAAATTGGGAAAAAGTTAACCTCTAAACAGTTCAGAGATGGGAAAGGGATGAAAAATACTGGCATTTGTCAACCAAGCAGCAATGATATTACTGAGTGCCTACTGTGTGCTAGTCCTATTTTAGGATGTCAAGTCTATAGAAGTGAAAGATCACATGTTCCCTGACCCTTGAGTTTATGATTTAGTTTCTGAGACAACTCTAAGACCTATAAAATAATTAGAGAAAAACTTAGGGTTTAATCATGGGGTGTTGGTTTCAAGTGCAACTGGATTTGACAATGAGGGAGAATGATGTTATGGAAGAATAAATGTTCAGAGATGTTTTTAAGAATGAAGTAGGGCTTGGTTGGAACTAGAAGTATATAAATTCTTCAGATGACGTTGAGGTTAAAAAGCAATGTATTACAAGCAGCGGGGAGAGTGTGAACGAAATCACAGAAGTAGGAGTGAATATGGGGCAAGTGGGGTTGAGAGATCTAAGGTAAACAAAGCAGAGGTTACTGACTGAAGAGAAGAGAAAATAAAGTTGGTTTGGCATATGGAGTCAAATCTTGGAGGCCTTCACTGCCAGGCAGAGCAGGTGGAGTCAACGTTCTGAGTGAGGAGACAGCTGTTAGAGAGCATGGCTTAAAGAATATAAGCCACTTGATCCTTTCAATTCCCAAAAGCCCATCCCGGTCCCAAGTATGACACTAGACAGATTCATGCCTGGACTATAGAGTTGTGGCCCCTGCTTAAAAATGTATTTTCCCATCTGCCATTTAATAGTACACAGAAGGCTTGGTTATAAGATGAACTATGTCCCCTTTAAATTTATATTTTGAAGTCCTAACCCCCAGTACCTCAGAATATGCTTGTATGTGGAGACGAGCCCTTTAGAGAGGTAATTAAGTTAAAATGAGGCCTTGGGGTAGGTCTTAAACTCACTTGACTGTTGTCCTTATAAAAAGAAGAAATGAGGACACACAGAGACACACCAGAGATGTGTGCACAGAGGAAAGACCATGTAAGGAGGCGGTTGCCATCTGCAAGCCCAGGAGAGAGGCCACAGAATGAAACTAACCTTGCCAACACCTTCATCTTGGACTTCTAGCCACCAGAACTGTGGGAAAATAAATTTCTGTTGTTTAAAGCCACACAGTCTGTGGCGTTTTGTTACACCAGCCCTAGCAAACTGATAGAGAGCTGCACGGAGATCTTGGTAATTGTAAAATCTTCTGTTAAAGGCATTGTCTGCAGTATTTTACAACATTATTTACATAAATGTCTGTGATTACACTTTCTAATATGGTACCACTAGCCAGCCACATGGGCTATTTAAATTTAAATTAAGTTCAATTGAAAATTCATTTCCTTAGTTGTATTAGCCACATTTCAAATGGTCAATAGCCACATGCAACTAGTAGCTATCATATTGGACAGTGCAGAGATAGGAAAATGTTCCCATCATTGCAGATATTCTGTTGGAGCTGGTTTATGACATGATGTCATCCTTCTATTCAAAGGTAGGAAAACTGCCTACCTAGCAATCTGGCATGATTATCTTTTAGTAAATTATATTAATTATGCCCTTCCTTGTATATCTCTCTTTGCCTTGGCTACAGTGAAGTTCACTGCCCAAATTCAGTCCATTATTTAAGTGCCTCTAATCCCTCATTATGTGTCCACTGCATTTGCCTTCATGTTAATAACTGTGGTTTAATTATATGTGTGTCTTTCATTCTACGCCATCGTAAAACCTATATAGAGTTAGGTATGTCTAAAAGAATAAATGAAGGAAAAATAATGTGAGCTTGAAAGGGACCCTTATCTGTCCCAGAACAAGAGAGTGACTGGATCAAAGAAAGATCAATGTTGAACAGGAACAGGGAGGGTGGAATGACCCAAGAGACATGGCTGGGTGTGGGTGATTATCATTTTAAAGAAGCTACAGGCTTTAACTCTAGGAGCATTCTGGGAAATTAGGAGAGGTTAAAGCCAAGTGCTGGAAACAGATGCCCAAACCCAAACTCAGAGGCAAAGACAGAGAAACCATGGAGAGTCCCATTTAATCACAACATGACACTGGCTGTCAAGGACTTTCTTTAAAAATTTAGAGGCTCCTTATGAAGCACAGTTTGGGGTAGGGAGAGTATTTTAAAAATAGCACCTCCTCCCCCAAGCAGGCAATGTGTGTTGTATTATGTGCACATTAGTTTGGAGAATGGACTGGGGGTGGCTGGTCTAGCCAGGAGCCCATCACAGATTTTTGACTTGAGTAGGTAAGCCCTTGACTCAAGTAGGGACAGTACAATGGGCGAGAATGAGCGGATCTGAGTCATTGGAGAGGCTGTAAATTAGAAAGAAAGGACAAAGGAGAAGCAAGAGTCATAGACAACCAATAGTCTTTTAACCTGGGAGATCAGGGATGGGGGTGCCAGCAATATCATTTTAGTTAGCAGTGATAGAAGCTGCTGTGAAAAACTAATGAGCTGAGATGTGAGTTTGGTTGAAGGTTATAGTCGAAATGCAGGTGGAGATGTCTACAGGCCATTCGAACTCACAATCACATTGAGGTGAGAGAGGAGGGCTGGATAATTACTACTACTATTGATATTTCTAGAGGATTTACTATGTGCCAGTCATTGCTCTATGTGTTTTTTCATGTATTAACTCATTTATACATTCCAACAACCCTAAGACCCAGCTAGTATTATCCTCATCTTACAGGTCTCAGAGTCGAGGCTTTGAGGAAGTTGTACCTGCCCAGAGTCCCCGCTTATAGCTGAATTTAATGGAAATTTGAACCCCAAGGAAATCTAATGTGTAGATGTTGTTGAAAAATGACAATGAATAAACTTATTGAATAAAAGAATAAGCAAAACTATTATATTAGCAAACACTTAGCATAGCATGTGCCATGTACTTTTCCAAGCACTTGTTATTAATTAACTCATTGAACCCCCAAGGAGTGGTGAGTACTGTGGTAAAAATAAGGAAATGGACTTATAGTGAGATGAAGTAAGTTGCCCTAGGTCACCCACTTGGTACATGGCAAAGCTGGCATTCAGACCAATACAGCCTGACTCTTAGTCCATGCCATGGACATTAACTTCTTTACTGCAAGGGGAAGAGGGTTAAGGCCAGCATCCTAGTATCTCCTACCCTTCACGGAACAGGCAAAAGATGAGGCATCCACAGACAGGGCGGTGGTGAAGGGACCACCAACTGACAGGTCTCAGTGTCTGCTGCTGCTGAGTCAGAAAGCATTGAGAACAGCAGCTTTTTGGTTTGGCCTGGGGTCATTGTTGACCTTTCAGAAAGCCCTTTCAGTAGAATGATGAAGGTTAAAAGTCTGAACGCAGAGGGTCAGGAAAGGAACACATCGGAAGGATAGACTAACAGCCAGCATAAGCCTTCCATTTGGAACAAAGGCCTAGAACAAAGGTCCCCAACTCCAGGGCTGTGGACCAGTACTGGTCCGTGGCCTGTTAGGAAGTGGTCTCATGGCAGGATGTGAGTGTTGGTTAAGCAAGCAAAGCTTCATCTATATTTGCAACCACTTCCCAGAGTTAGCATCAGTGCCTCAGCTCCACCTCAGATCATCAAGCATTAGATTCTCATAGGAGCACCAGTCCCTAGTGCCAAAAAGGTTGGGGACTGCTGGCCTAGAAGGTAGACAGGAGGAGCAGGGTCTGGAGAAGGGCTGATTAGAAAGTAAATTAATGGTTGTCTAGGGCTGGGAGGCTTGCAGGGGAATTGGAAGGGACTGCTAATTGGTAGGTGTTTCTTTTTGGAGGGATAAAACTGTTCTAAAATTAATGGTGGTGATTGTTGCACAACTCTGTGAATATAGTAAAAACCATTGCTTTGTACACTTTAAATGAGTAGATTGTCTGGTGTGCAATTATATCTCAATAACACTGTTGTACACAGAGAGAGAGGAAGAGATGGGGAGAGCTGGGATAAGAACACTTGAGAAATGGAGGCGGGAGGCGAGGTACAGCTTGGGAGATCTAGATCTCTGCCTCTTTCCTTACTAGTATCCTAGCTGTGTGGCCTTGTAAAGCTATTCGTGCATCCTGGTCCATTCTCCGTTTTCAGATGAGGAAACTGAGGCTCCAGAAGCAACTGCTGTATTTGCTTTTTGTCCCTAACGTTCTTTTTTAACTTTACTGCATATCTCCTTTTCTCTCAAGTGGAATCCTAGATTTTTCTATTCAACGTAATTACCCCTCACTGCAGCCCATGCACACATTCCCCATTTCCACACACATTCTCCCAGCATGCCTAGGTCATTTGCCTTTTCTGCATGTCAAACATATTAGCACCATTATGCTCTCAAGTTCTGCTATGCACCTGCCCTCAACCCTGCTCTGATCCATCCCACGGATCAAATACATCAAGGCTCGGCTCTGGTTCAGCTTACTCATCTGTGATAGACTGAATACTGGCCCCCTCAAGATGTCCATGTCCTAATTCTTGAAATCTTTGAATATACAATCTCACATGGGAAAAGAGACCTTGCAAATGTGATTAAATTAGGACTATGAGATGAGAAGATTATCCTGGATTATTTGAGTAGGCCTGATGGAATCACGAGGGTACTTGTAAGAGCAAGGTGAGGGAGCCAGAGTTAGAGAAAGTGACGTGATGAAGGAGGCAGAGAGTATGATGCAGGGCCACAAGCCAAGGCATGCAGGCAGCCTCCAGAAGCTGGAGAGGGCAAGGAAACAGATTCTCCAGCCTCCAGAAGGAACTAGCCCTATCGACACCTTGATTTTAACCCAGAGATCCCTTACAAGCTTCTGACCTGCAGAACTGTCAGAGAATAAATTTTCTTTGTGTTAAGCTACTAAGTTTGTGATAATTTGTTACACCAGCAATTGAAAAATTTATACATCACTCGTTCAACAATTATTTGCAGAGGCTGATCTCTGAAGATACCAAACTTGCAATTAAGAAGTCCCGGGTCTGAGCTCAAAGAGCAGCCAGAGCGGCAGAAGTGAACAGCCAGACAATTACATAAGCAGGAAGTACAGCCTAAGGATGAAGGCTGGAGCGGGTGTTACCTAGGCATGTGCCATGGTTGGGGCAAAGCTTGGAAGCTGAGGTGAGAGAGGGAAGTTGGCACATCTAAGCCCAGAAAAAATGGTGCACCGAGCTGACGATAGAGTGATGGGGAGGCCGGGAAGGAAGGTCTTGCTCGATAGGGAGGGAGAAGAAAGAGGGTAAGGTTAAAACTCTCACCAATTGCTCCACTGTACCCAGTACTCTAGACTCCCTGGACCACTGGTGATTCTTCAGAAACCTGAGCCCCTATTGCCTCCTTGCCTTTATGCATGCTGTTATCACCACATATTAGGCCTTCCCTCATATTTGTCCTCCTAAAAACTTCCTGCTCACCTTTCGAGACTCAGAAATTGTATTGGCTCCTCTGCAGAAACTTCCTTTAATCTGGCCATGACCCAACCCTGGGTTACGAACTCTTGATTTCAGGTCCCACATTCCTGGACAGTTAACTGTGAGATGAAAAACTAATGGTGCCTTCCATCAGTTTGTGAGTAGAGAAATTAAATGACCTAATGTACAAAAGGTGCTTGACCTAATGCTGGGCAGATTGTAAGTGGTCACTAGCTTGACAGACAGTAAGTGCCCACCAGCTATTATGCTTAGAGTGCACTGCAAATGTATATCCCCTCCAAAACTGAGATCTTTGGGGTCAGAGCCTCAGCAAGCAGGGAGAACACAAATGTGCCATGCAAAAATTTCCCTAGGTCTTAAGGCAGGCATTTTCATCAGCCTGGTGTAGCATCTGCCATCCAGGCCCTAACCAGATAATTTCATCTCCACAAGAAACCACAGTGTGTTGCAGGATTAGGTTTATTCACAGCTCAGTGCTCCTTGTTAGAAGTCTGGAAGCTCAGCTCTGAATATATTTCTGTTATGAAGAAAATGATCGTTTTCATCTTCACGCCTGTCATCTGGCTGAAAATACATCCCAAACTGGATTTCCTTGTGAGCCAGAGACAGAATCAGTGCAGGCTGGTCTCGGATGTGTTTTTAAAAGACCCAGGCAATATTCCGCTGCTTCCAAAGGCTGGAAATGTGTGCTTGCTTCTGCTCGCCTTCCCAGTTGTTGGAGAAATCACTTGCTATGTTTTACCAGTGAGGTGGCACCAGGATTGTTTCCCAATACTTTCCAAGGTACCTCTACTGATGTGTTAATCACAGATTCTGACCTATCCATTGGAACAGATTAGAGATAACTGTGCTGCAGAGCAAGATCATTTGAATACTAAAACATACATTTAAATCAGAGAATGCATGAAAAAGGGCATACCCTGGCAGGTAAACATGCTGTGGATGTTGTCTCCACTTCCACCTTCTGAAATCCATCACTTTCCTCCACTGATAATGGGGCTACTCACGTTCCATGTTATTGCAGAGGAATCTTATGGTTATTGTACAATCGAGTCCATATTATAAACTGTAAACCACTCTGCCAATACGAGGCATATTATGATATACAGGAGCAGCTCCAGTCAGATGCCACCAGCATTTGAACAGGAGACCAATACATTGGATTTTTAACCCTCCTCCTTCTTGGCTGTTTGGCCTCTAACAGTTCCTTCCTCTGAGCCTCCTTTTCTTCACCTATAAAGTAGAAACAACGTACTCCACGTCTCAGAGAGTAGTGATTCGTTTCTTAATGAAGTACCCCAAACTGAATGATTTCAAACAATAGTTTATTGTCTCACAGTTCTGAGAGATCAAAGAGGTGGCAGGGTCAGTTCCTCGTAAGAGCTGGGAGGGAAGGATCTGTCCCAGGCCTCTCCCCCAGCTTCTGGTGGCTTGCTGGCAATCTTCGATGTTTCTTGACTTGTAGAAGCATCACCCCAGCCTCTGCTTTCACGTTTACATGGAGTTCTCTCTGTGTACACGTCTGTGTCCAAATCTCCCCTCTTGTAAGGACACAGTCATATTGGACTAGGGACCTCCCTACTCGAGTGTGACCTCATCTTAACTAATTACATCTGCAATGGCTCTTCTTCTACATAAGGCCTCATTCTAAGGTTAGGACTTCAACATATGAATTTGCTGGTGGCAGGGGATGGGGAAGGGGAGGACACAGTTCAATCCATTACAATGGGGAGTCAGATAAGATCAAAACAGGAAAATGCTTTGTAAAGGGCTGAAGAGATAAAGTTTAGCATAGGATTAAAAGGGCAGGTTCCAGAATAGTTCAAGTCCTTCTTTCTCTGTAATAGCTGTGAGTCCTCAGAAGGGTTACTTCTCTAGTCTTCACTTCCTCTTTAATGGGGATAACAGCCATGCCTACTCTATGGGACTGTTGTGAAAATGAGATGAGGCCATGAGGGGAAGCTCATGCCCTGCCACACGGTAAAGTCGGCCTCTGTTGTCGTCTTGGATGGGGTGGGATGGCTGGGGCTCTGTGTCTCTATCCCCTTGCAGTTAAACCTCCCAAGGCTGTTTTCTTCCCCGATCTGCCACTGCCAAGATGCGAACAGGCTCACTAGTGCTCCTGCCGTATGCTTTTACTCATTTCCAAAGACATTTGTGGGAGCTGCTTTATGCAACAGAAGCTCTGAGCAGCACAAATGATAAACACATGCTGGTGTTTGGATGCTCCCACCCTCCAACCATCTAGTTGCTTACTAACCACTATCCCATCTGATTACTAAACTGTTAGCTTGTTTGGGGAGGTGATGCCAGGAAAGTGCCATGCTCTAGTTAGTCATTTAATAAACTCTAAATGAGCAGCAGCATGTGGAGCCCTGGACAAGTGACAAAGTAACAATATTGGCTAAAGATTGGTGTTTACACTGAGCCAGGCACTGTCCTGAGCACTTCGCATGTACTGGCTCATCTAGACTGGCAGCCGTCCTGGAGGGAACCATTTCTCCATTTTACAGATGAGGAGACTGAGGCTCAAAGAGAGGGTTAAGGGGCCTGGACAAGGTCACAGAGCCAAGAAGCAGTGGAGCCAAACTGGACTCTTAGGCTGGATCTCTCTTGAAGCCATGCTCATAACCAAGGCCTCGACCTTCTCCAGGAACAGAGACGACGGTCCCAGGGCCTTGACTGTGCTTGCCTCATCTTCCTGATGGCAGGCATCCTGGTTCAGGGAAGAAGACTGGTTTCCAAGACCATGGTTCATCATTCCCTAACTTAGATGATTGCAGACAGGTGACTTTGCATCTCAAGACTTAGTTCTGCATCTGTAAAATGAGGCCAATAATGCTTGCTCTTCCTGCCAGTTTTAAAGCCCGTTGCGAGCCATGTGTAAGCTATAAACTGCGTGCTGTACAGAAATGCCTCCGAGCGGGTGCTTACAACAACTTTGGTTTGTTTCTTCCTTTCCATTTCTCTTCCCAAACACGTGTCATTTGCAAAGCTTCCCTAGCACATTCACACACCTTATTTAGTGAGTTTGCTCTCAACAAACACCAATTGTGTGAGGATGGGGTCACAGTGATTAAGCTGATAATTATGTGAAACGCACCTCACCCCTTTGGGGTTGGTGTAGTTATGCCATGTTTCAGATGAGAAGACTGAGGTGAGGATTTCTGAGACCTCCTCCGAGACACAGGCCTCTAAGTTGTAGCACAAATTCCCTTGACTCCAAGGCCAGTACTTGAGTTTCACCACCTCCCTCTCAGTCTTCCCCCAATGTCTGCCAATTATGAACTAGTCGAGTTCTACTTTCACTGCATCTTTATTGCTTGGCGACTGAACCTACTCCAAATGATCACCTTCACCATCCAAGCCACTGGATGCAAGGTTGTGCCGGGAACTATAGAGCTGACAATTCGCAGAGGGCACACTACAACATACACCCTCTATTTCCACAGCATTTTACTTGCCTTGTGGGAATCAAGCATCATAGTAAACCCACAAAGATAGTCAGGACAGATGGCCTTGTACCCATTGTACGGATATTTAAAAAGAGAGACTGAGGTCATGTATACCAGGTGGTACATCCAGGAATCCAAGCCAGATTTCTTATTCTAGAGATCTGATATATTTTTGTGTTTGTATATGTGTGTTTGTATGTATATGTGTGTTGGTGTATGTATTTTGTTTATGTGTTTATTTTGCCTTTTTACTCAGCATTTTTTTCTTGCAACTAAAAAACTGCATAAATATCATGTAAGCACAATATACAACACTTATAGAAAAAAAGATAAAAGGTCACCCATAATTGTGCCACCCTAAACAAAACTACTGTCACTGTGTTAATGTACCCATTCCTGTCTTTATTCCTATACATAGTTTTTCACCATGGTTATAATTATAAGTGCCCCAGATTTGCTAGCCTGTGTGAGTGAGCACATCACAAGTATGCTATGATGCATGTTTAAAGAGGGACATGGGTCACGGCAAAATGGAGGAGGTGTTTGATTTGAACCATTGGGAGTTAGGGCTTCAACATAGGAATTTGGGGGTGGGGGGAACAAACATTCAGTCCATAATACTTCCTAAAGTCCTTAGAAAGACTTATATGAATCCTTTTCTTTCTAACTAATACAAGAATTTTAGGTAAAGAAGTATACTTTGAATATTGTTTGGGCTGCATATGGATTTGTTTCTTGACCCGTTTTTTAATTTAAGAAAAAATTTTTTTCCATTTCCATGAGGTGGCATGAAATAGTTTTCCATGCATTCAGAAACCAACTTACATTTATTGAGCACCTACTATTTACCAAGCCCAGAGCTAGGCCCTGGAGAGACAGAAAAGCAAAGCACTCTCAAGGAGAATACCAACTGGCGGTAAAGTGGACATGAAAACAGGTGATTAACATAGAGTATTGCAAGCTCAGCAGTGGGAGATGTTCAGTAGACATGCTGCTGGCAAAGAGGAATTCAACTCTGCTTGAAGGGTTATGTGGTTATGAAAGTCCCTTATACACCATCCTCCACCTGCCAAGGTACTGGGCTTTAGTTTCTACACCTCCTATTGGCAACTTATAAAGACAACTGAATGGTGCTCTAGATCTTGAAATAATTTTTCTATGGCTAAAGAAAGGTAATGTGCAATGTGCTGGCATGGCTTCATTATCTTTAAAGAGGAATTTGAACCAGAATCAAGAAAGAAAAAGCAACAACTGAGAGGAGATGCCTGCAGTTAATCTCATTGTCCTTTTACTCTTTGCCAAGATTCTAACCTTATTTTATACATTTAAAAATTTGACAAGGAGGTTTCCTCAGCTTTTCCCTGGAGGAAGCTTCTGAGAGCAAATATGGAGTAGTCCCAATGACCCCTACTGAGATCATTTTTCTGTGAAGATCGATGGTTATATTGTTTTCCTGCTTCTAGTTTCCACTTGGCTGCCATTTTTCAGTGTCCTCTGTTGTCCTGTGATTTCAAAGGTTGACTTCCTTTGTTATATTTTCTAGGTTGGCAGGCTTCCACACATCATTATTCTCTGTTTATATCATTAGATGCAATTTAGGTTTGTTGTGTTACAGGATCTTCCCTCAATGCTTTGCAAACATGACTCACTCTCTATAACTTTCATCACCTATGTTTGCAGCTCCCTTAAAGTATTTGTAAGCTTATCACAGATCTGCAGTGTTGAAAAACAAGTCTTTTAAAAATAGTCATTAAAAATCATCAATAGCAGTGGCTGCTGCTTCTCTCACTGACATTCCAAACATTTTGCTGGATCTAGGAGGTTCAGGCTTATATTTACTACAGGGTTAATTTTTTTGTTGTTGTTCAAATTTCCTCTCACCACCATCTACCCACAACAATGAGTTTTGAATGAACGGGTCTTCTCATATTTGCTAAACAGTTCTTTAAAGTGCTTCCTTCACTCACTCTTCAAAAAGATCATTGATACCTACTCTGTGCTAGGGGATGTTGTAAGGTAAGGAAAGCAAAGTTGTTTTAGTGTGCAGTCTGGAGGGGAAAGGTCTGATGTGGAAATTCATCAATTCCAGTACAAAGTGGTTCCTTTGGAAACAAAGCATGACCAGGTCTGGGGAACCAGGCAAGTCTTCAAGAGAAGGTAGCATTTGACCTGCTGGTTCTCCATCACTGGGCTACTTTCCTACTTAGCACTGTGGGACTCGCCCCAGACCAGTCATGTGACTGATGGGCGGATGTCAACAGACTCAGAGGATAGCTTAGGCTGGGATGTTCTCAATGCAGCGCGTGGGATACAGGCTTGTGTCTAAGAATTTATTTGAGATGTGATCCCAGGGAGGAAAAGTGAAGGAAATAGCATTTAGGAAGTGAAGAAAGGACATGTTGTAAAAGGTTTCAACTGTATTCTTCCAAGAGCCTGAGGTACTCTAGCAGGAGTCACTCTCAGGAGGAGGGGAGGATAATCTGTCAGAACTTAGTGGACAGGCAAAGGTAGTATGCAAGTGTGGAAAGATTCAGAGTCCTAGTGATGTGGGTTCAAATCCTGTCTCCTCCACCAAGCATGATCTTGAACAAATGAGTGAATCTCTCTGAGCCTTCGTCTCCTTCCCTGCTAAATTTAGATTGGTTGTGGGTGGACTGCATGAGAATATATAGGTAGAGTGTTTAATTATTAGAGAGATTTAGAAAATGCATCTCAGAACTGTCTTCCTGGGAAACTAAAGGAGGAAAGATTGTCAGTGACTGTCATTCCCCATTAGTCAAGGTGGCCCCACAGGTACCAACTCCCCAATACACCTGGGCTGTGCATGCATGTGAGTGGGCTCCCCACTGTCACATCAAGGACACCTCAGGGTGAAGCACAGGTGCAGACAGGGCCCAAGGCCCTGTCATGTTGCATGTGCATGAAGTTGGTCAATGCCTGTGTGGTCCCAGCAGCAGGAGCTAGAATATGAAGGGGACTCAGAAGATTTAAAGTGGCATGTAAGAGGTGTCCAATACAGTAGAAATAAAGTTTCTTTAGTGAAATAAGATATGGAGACCTAAAAAGTGGTTACACCTTGCTAGCGGCAGCACAGAAAACTCCCAAATGGAGCGACACACAGTGGTATGCTGGTAAATGTTTTAACAACCGGCCTGGGAAATGAAAACCTTGATATGTCGTAATTGCCAATTTCTGTGACCAGTGTCAAGCTGCCAACACAACATTGCTGAATGCACAGTTGGGAATAGATGTGCACAATTGACTGTCAGACCCCTGGGACACATTCCTTGCCCCAAGTATTTGGGGTTGGTTGACAATAAGATCATTGGGAAGGTGAGTTCTACCAGGTATGGAGCTCACTTTTGCTTGTCTCCTATATGGAGAAACCCTGGCTAAGTGCCTGCTTGAGCACTAGGTACAATATAACTGAGAGAAACAGTTTCAGAAAATACCAGAATGTTTAGTATGAGATTGTATTTAAAAAATCGATATCCAGGGAGACCCTCCCTCAGCAGCCCCAGGTCTCAGGACTATTTCTGCATAAATCTTTAGGCCTCTGTTTAGCTCCCATTTCTTGCATATCCACTCCCCAGGTCAAGTCCCTCCTATGTACCACACCCCGCAGCACCCTGTACGTCTAACGCTGAGATACATATTGTCTTTTTATGGTCCATAACTCCCCACCAAATCTTAAGCTTCCCAAAGGCAGGGGCAGAAATTTTGTTTAGTTTTATATTACCAGCATTTAATTTACTGAAGTTAACTTACTGAAACCTCATAAATATTAGTTCTCCTCTTCTCTTGCTCAAGGAGGAATACTGAGTAATGACAAGTGCTATTTACCCTTGAGCTGGGCAGTTTCATTGTATGAAAATCAAAAGCCTGCAGCTATGTTTCTCCCTATCAATGATTAAAGAGAGGGCATGCAATCGTTGTTTAGTGCCTGTGTAAAGAGGCTGGTAATTAAAGCATAAAGTAGCAATGAAAGATCGGAGTGTCAGCTCAGACAATAGAAGAGCCATCATAAGGCTGTCCATGATTAATTGTCAGGTGAATAATAGACACTAGAAGCTGTTAGAGTTCAGAAAAAGTGGAGAACACCGCAGAAGGGTAGGTGGCCATTTTCTGACAGCTATGATTTTTCAGTGGTTTAAAACAAGCAAAGGAGAGCAGAATTGAGAAAATCAAGAAGAAACGAAGGATGTGGGCAAAGAATGATGATAAATAACAACAATGTATCATCATCATCATCATTAACACTCACTGACCACTTACTACAAACTGGGCAGTGTCCTAAGCACTTTATATGCACCATATCTCATTTAATCCTCACGATAACCACAGGACGTAGATAGTATTATTTATCCCTGTTCCACAAGAAGGAAAATGAGACACAGAGGAGTAAAGTAATTTACTTACAGTCACACAGTAAGACATGGAAAATAAGGCAATCGTTATTTTTAAAGAAGTTTTTCTTCTTAATTTAATTTGTAATTAATTTAAAAATATTGATAACAGTTCTTTTTTCAATAAATCATATATTTCCTCCAATCCTTAGCTCCTTCTGCATTTCTTTCCCTTGTTTCTCTGCAGTAAAGATTGTAAAGATGTCTTGAGCTCTTAAGTGCTCGGCACTCTACCTGTATTTCCCCCATGCGATCCACTCACAACCAAAACCACTCTGGCAGGTAAGGAGATGGAAGCTCAGAGTGATTTAGTAACTTGTCCAAGATTAGACATTTACTCTGTGGTGGAGCTGGGATTTGAACCCACATTGCTGGCACACTGAATCTTTTCACACTTGCATACCGCCTCTATCAACCCAGTCCTGCCAGATCACCCTCCCATCCCTCCTTCTGAGAGCAGCTCCTATGAGAACACATCAGGCTCTTGGAAGAATATAGCTGGAAACCATTTATCATGAACATGTCAGCAGCCGAATTGCTAGCGAGGGCTGTCTTAGGATATTCTTCTGATCTCTTTTGGAAAACATGAATGACCTATAAGATGAATTCTATTAGAGCTGGAATAGTCTCTGCAAACGTATAAGTTCTTCCCACAAAGAAAAGAAGGATCCCCAAAATTCCACTCGATTCCCTAGAACTGCTGTGTGGGCATGAATAACATTGTTGCTTCAAGGGAAGGGAACGTGAAAAGTAGGGAAACAGCAGCTGCTTTTTCCTCCTGAAGGGAAATTTCAAAGATTTCCAGATAAAGCTGAACATGGGCTTCTTCCAGTGTATTTCACAAATATGAATACCAGTGGTTTGGAAATTTAGCATGCAATATCACTTCTTAGGAATACACTAGGCATTGTGAGATCTTAAAGACTTTGACAAGTCCTGCACTAAAGAAACCTTTTTAATACTAAACTACCACTTCCTAAAGTTGATAGTATATAACTCTTGTTATTATTGTCATCTTACATTATTGGAGCACATACTCTATGCCAGATATTGCAGTTAAGACATTTGCATGCAATAGCACATTGAATCCTTGTAAGTCTATAAGGTATAATTACTATCCCCATTTTATAGATGATGAAGTAGAGGCTTAGAGAGATTAAATTATTTTCCTGGGGTCACATTGCTAATAATTGGCATCTGAATATAAACAAAAGTCTGACTCCGAAGTCTTGCTTATAACCATTACATGTGAACATTTAGTATCATCCTACAGGACAGGATCTCAGAACTGGTTTGCAGTAAGAATTGCAGCCAGTATCTAAACCAGCCTTCACCATTTAATAAGATCAATGTCCAAACTAGAATGTCAGTTGATTAATGGGCAGTGAGAAACATACCCTCAACTTCAGACATACAATATCTTTGAAATTGTCCCTAGTGTCCCTGTTGAGGAAAAAATAGGGGAATCCAAATGCTACAACCAAGGTCCTTGGTTAGAATAAAGAAGTAACAAAGACATGATTGGCAACGGCCATCTCTCAATCATTTTCCCATTATCTGTCCAGGGACCAGATTGTCCCATCCTCTGGCAGTTCACCAGCAACATTTACTAAGACAATGTCTAAGGGCTGCCTCATTTTCCCAAGCTCTTTGGTCATCTGCTCTTTTGAAAGCTAATGCCATTCACATAGCAAGTATACAGAGAGCCTTTACTATAGCCCAGAATCATGCTAGACACACTGAATTACGAAATAGATGCAGTGGTGTGCTGGGGCTGGCTTATATCAGCTCACAAGAGCCTGCTGTTAAATATTTATGAATTTTGTGAGCTGGTCATTCAACAAAACTATTATATTAAATATTAAAGTATATAAACTTACAACTTTAAAAATTATAAACAAAGGTTCTAAATACATAAATCTCATTACTTAATTTTTTACTATCTATGCTTTTAAGGTTATTTACATTTATTTTGTTTGAATGAAGAAAGTACTATGTAATGTTGTGCTGTCATGAATTGCTTCTCAGCTCTACACTCAGTGACATTACTTGGGTAGCTTGAAAATCAGCCATTGTGAGAGTATTTACACCAAGGAAATCGGGGCTGGATTTATCATTTTGTTGATTGTCTAAAGTTAAGAAAGCAATGGAAAAAGTATGAATGATGCAGATGAAACTTAGAAATATGTCCTGTCTAATGCTGAAGCTGAAAGAGGTTATAGTGTACTGAATAAAATTTGTATGAGGGTGAGAAATAGTTTAACAGTAGATCAGATATCAATCATACTTCAGAGTCAATAACACCAAATGTATTAGGTAAAGAGTAATTGGATTGGGAAGCAACTCAATTTGTCAAATCATGATTGAGGTGTAGCCATAGGTTGGCTACAGACAGAAGAGTACAAAAATAAAAGAAAGTATTCTAAGGGAATGAATTCACGATATGGACTTGAAAATAAAGAGACTTGTGTGTTTTATTATCACTTGTAAATTGCGATAATACACTTTTTCAATGTCAGTAAAATTTATGATAAACACATATGTCTACTTCCCCCTCCACCCCCACCCCGAGAAGCAGTTGTTAAACATTTACCAGCACATCACTGGCTGTGAGCATGATCCTAATACATAAGAACTTAAAGTCTATTTGTGGGGGGTGAGGGCAAACGAACAGCATGTATGAAAGAAAAATTAGGGGATAAGAAAATATATGACAAAGTAGTACACTATTTAATGTGGATAAATATTGCAAAAGGCCTGGTGAGTAGATGGGAGAGACCCATGTGGGAGCCATCAGGGAAGGCCTCGCAGAAGAGCTGGACTTGAACGAAGGCTTGAAGGAAGCACAGACCATGATAGTACAGAGGATGGGTCCAAACAGCACAGCAAGGCTTAGAGGCAGGAGAATATGTTGTTGGGTTTCCCTCATTATATAAATTTCAAGACCAAGCCTATGGGAATGGATGAATGGACGGAGAACTAATGGCAAGCAGGGGTGGAAAAGATGAGATGGGGCCAGATGGAGGGTCTCACAAGCTAGAAGCAGACTCGGAGACAGGAATTCAAGTACAAGATATTTATTTGGGATCTAGAACACCCTGCTGAGAGAGGTGGGAAAGTGAGATGGACAAGGGAAGGCAGTCACTGCATTAGCAAGCCAACTACACCTGTGGGTAATTGGAGGTTAACGCCATGGAGGACCTATGAACAGCCCTATAAAATGCTCACCACAGAGTGATCTTCCCGAGGGACCAGGGAACAGGAATATTTAAGCATCAGCTGCCAACAGTCGTTGGTTGAAAGCTGTTCTAAGGGCAGGAAGCATTGATTCTCTGGCACTTCTGGCCCTCTGTGCAGGCAGCATCGGCAGAACGTCTTCAGACAAAGAAAGGGGCAATGGGCACTGTGAGATCAGTAAGGACAGTGATAGCATCTGCTACATCCCTAAGTCAGTTTGGGTGAACTCATCAATCGAGATTCACTGTACTTGAGCAAGGAAGCGTCCTTGCCAATGCTGCCTCCTCAAGAACATCCCCCATGATAGGATCTTCACCACAAGTACAGAAGCAAATGCACAGTCTTAGGTTCAGAAGATCGGAGTTCAAGTCCTACCTATGCCATTTAGTAGCTGTATGACTATGAAACTCAGATGGATCTTGTCTCCTCCTCATCCGTGAAATGAGACTATTACTGTGAACTCCATAAGGATTAAAAATATATATGAGGGTATTTTGTACATTTGTATTTTGTTATTGTTATTACATGTAGAAATTTCAAAGAAAGAATGTTTTCAAATGAATCTATAGCAGAGGTTTTTTAAACCTATTCCTAAAGATATCCTTCTCATGATATATTGAACTTTGTCCTTTTTTAAAAAAGGCAGACACATCTTCAAAATGATCTCTGTCATTTCTCCACTTTGTTGTTGGCATTTTGGGCAAAGAGTGCCCTCTGATTGGTAATGAGTGCACTTATGGCGACATTAGTCATTTTCACAGTAACAGCCCTGCCCACTGGCAGGAGTTCCAAAAGACGTGGCTTTGGGAAAAAAGTCATCTCTGTGTATTACTTCATTGAATCAAAATTTATTATACATCCACCAGCACTTGAAGGATTTAAATAAGAGATGTTCTTGAGTAATCTCTCTCCTTGGCGTAACACAGATTCTCATTGTAGCCTGGGAAGCCTCACTTTCACTAACTGAGGGACAATTTGGAAGAGTGATGAGAGAAAAATAAAGGAAGGATTTAAAGGAAATCTAGGCTCACCTTCCCAGTAAGCATTAAGATGAAAGATGGAAGGTGGAATTTCTCAGAAGGGGAGAAAAACAGGAAGAGATGAAAAGGGGAAAGTTAAGCCACCTTGAGCTCTAAGATATAGCTGGAGTCCTGCCTTATCCCTGAGGGATACATTACAAGACCCCCGGTGGATGCCTGAAACCACGATAGTACCGAACTCTATGTATACTATACTTTTACTTATACAAACATATGCACCTATGATAGAGTTTAATTTATAAATCAGGCACGGTAAGAGATTAAGAATAACTAATAATAAAATAGAACAATTATAACAATATACTGTAATAATAAAAGTTATGTGAATGTGGTCTATCTAATAAGCCTGCCTGTCTGTCTCTCTCCCTCTCCCCTTCCCTCCCTCTCAAAATAACTTATTGTACTTTACTCACCTTTTCACTTAAAGAAAGCACTTTATGGCTTCTCTTTGCCATATCTGAATTGCCAGTGTCACAACTCTTACACTTTGGGGGTCATTATTAAGTAAAATAAGGGTTACTTGAACACAAACACTGTGATGCCATGACAGTCGATATGATCATCAAGATGTCTACTAAGTGATTGATAGGTAGGTAGCGTACACAGTGTGGATACGCCAGATTAAGCAATGATTCACATCCTAGGCGGGATGGAGCGGGACTGCGAGAAATTTCATCACACTACTCAGAATGGCGCAAAATTTAAAACTTATGGATCATTTATTTCTGGAATTTTCCATTTAATATTTTCAGACCATTGTTGAACACAGTAACCGAAACCCCAGAGAGTGCAACTGTGGGGGCTGCTGTATTATGTGGAAAGTCAAATCTGTGTTTTATAATTTCAATGATGTTATCTTTTATCAAAGTATTTCCTTTAACCATATCACCTTTAATATTGGATAATGAAAATTGCTTAAGGGACTCAGTTCCCACAGCAAATTTGACAGAGATAATTAAATTCTTCCCAGTGCAATCCCAAAGATCCTGTTCAACTTGAAATCATTGCAATTAAGAAGGCACTTTTCAATTCAGAGCCGTAATGACATTTTCTTTGGTTTGCCTTGTTTTACTTTCCATTAATAGTCTACAGATAGGAAAACAAAGGCTCAGAAAGATTGGTATAGGGTGGAGAGAGATTTGGATTCTTTCTGTCTAATCTAAGGGTCCCTCCACTATGCTACCTTCCTTTGTTTGGTTTTAATAATGTTTTTGGAATGTAGGAGAGATTATTACCATATAGTGAGGAGTAACGAGGAGGGTGTATAACTTGTTCTTCCTTTGAGTGAGAGACACATGGGTTGGAAGGATTCCCAAACTTCCCCTTCTTCACACATGGGAGAGCTCCAAGAATAGACATCAACTGAAGCCAGACAGTGAAGTATTAAATATATAAGACCCCTTAGATCTAAGCAGCCTCTTTCTGTCATCCTAGGAAACAATCAATTATTTGACACTCAACTAGTCAGAGAAATAAAGAGCAGAGACATAAGCCTGAATCTTTTTTATCAAATAGAAACACTTTGAAGAATTTTGTGGTTCAGTAGTATACGAATGAGGAGCTATGGGAATGAAAAGCAAAGGCATTAAGGAATTTTCTAACTGGCTCAAGAAACTAGAAGGTTCTCTCACTCACCTCACACCAGTTGATACAGCAAGCTGATTATTCTGTGTTATCTCAGAGGTCAGGAAAAGATGATACAGTGAGCCCAATAAGCTAGTTAATGATTCAGACAATTGAAAATATTCTCATTACATCCCAATTAACCAGTACAACCATCCACACAGGCGGTGATGGTAGAAATCTCTCCTTCTCCACAGACATGTAGTCAAATATACATTTTGTCTGTTCTTTCTTCTAAATTTCTCTTGAATCTAGTCCTATCTCTTTACTCCCACAGCCATTGCTGTAATGTCACTCACCATCATCCTTTAGTTAGACCACTTCCCTGGCTACATGTCTCTTTGTCTTCTGGCCCCTTGACCCCTGCTCTCCTTGTGGCCAACACTAGGATGTCAGGTCCAAATACCTGGGAGAGTGTAGATGCTACCCATGGTGCACTTGGGTGACCTGAACTGTAGGGAGGATGAGAAACCTCCTTTTCCAATTATTTTTCAATATCCATCTCCATCCCTGAAAATATAGGCTTAAAATGGGAAGGAAATGCATCAGCCCTCCCAAGCCAATCCTGGGCATGCCTCCCACAGGACAGTGAACAACATTTCTTAAACTTTCGGGCCATAACCTTCTTGGTATGAGCTTCCAGATGTCCCTTGTCTTCTGTCCTCCCCAGTCTCCTGGGTCATTCCCCTCCCTGACACCCTGCAGGGTCATGGCTTCATCCTTGAGTAGCATATCTGCTACTGTGTGTAATCAAAGAATCCTATTACTTTTCACACTCAACGAAAGAGTCATCTATAAACCTAACACATCTTTCTCTTTCTGACATTGATACCCCTCTCAGAATATAGCTTCAATATGTTACTATTCTAATAAAGTATCTGTTTCTTTTTAGTCTCTTACTTAGAGGCAACTCTTCTCTCTCTCTCTCTCTCTCTCTCTCTCTCTCTCTCTTTCTCTCTCATGAGTTTAGCATGGCTATTAGTTAAAATTAAGTTACTTGGAAGTAGATGTTATCCATCATTCCTTCCTACCTAGCTTCTTGTTTATTCAAGAGAATCTTGGTATATAAACAATGCTGAGTGATTCATATCACCCTTCACAGTAATGGCTGTGCCAGTGGGGAAGAGGAAGGACATTGAAACCAAACAGCCACTAATGAAAGGCTAAAAGTCCCCTGAGAGCTACTGTGTGTGTGTGTGTGTGTGTGTGTGTGTGTGTGTGTGTGTGTATGTGTGTACGTGCGTGTTTTGGGATGCTTTGCCTGCAACCCCGGTGTCCAGAGGGAAGCAGAAAGCTCCTGTGCTTCCTGATTTGCAAACCCAGTCAGGCTCTCCATTGATTGGTGTTGTGCCTAGACCAGAATGCTGTTTTGATTGAAAGAGATGCTGGGCTGATTAGTTGAAACAAAACATCCTTCAATTAACAGAAATAGAGTCTGGAGTTGGAATTGGAAGTGTTCAGCAACAGCGTTGCCAGGCAGCCTATTTAAAATTATAGGTGGAGAAATGTGGAACTGAAGAACACCCCTCACCCCTTGCTTCACAAGGCGGGAATATGCTGAAGGGTGTTCTCGAGTAAGTTGAAGCTGCCTTCTCAGACCCCATATCTTCAAGTGATGGCTCTCATGCAGCATGCATTAAAGCGAGTCTATATATGAAATAGAGAAAAGATGACTATGACAGAAAAAGAGAAAGAACTTATAAAATATCTCTTACTCGCTAAATCTCCTTGGTGCCTAGATTTGCAGAGGAGGAGTTCAGAAAGCAAGAAGTACCTAGAACTATTAAGACAGGCTTAGTATGTCTTATTTATCTAAAAAGTAAACCATGTCCAGACACAATTCCACAAGGCAGGGCAAAGTATCACAGTTGGGACTGTGCAGAGGTGCCAAAAGCATATGCCTAGTCAGGCAAAATGTAGTCTAACTCCTGGAGACTTTTACTTTCCACATAATTCTAACCACCGCAAATCTTGGCTTCTTCTCTGAGCTGGTGTGGGGTATGACGTTTTAAAGGGTGGATGAAACTTTCAGAGGCGGGTCCAGTGACGACTGCCAGAGTGATAGCCAGCAGCCCAGCAAGTGGGGAGCAAAAGACGAGTAGACCTCCAAAAAAGCTGTCCAAAGCTCTTACCAAAATACAGCCACTATTTATAGCAGGAGCAAAATACTCAGAACACCTCATTAGATTGAAAATCTCCACCAAGTTATAGTTCAAGATGTTACCTGATGACTATAATGATGGCCTTATATTTTATCTCCTAAGACTGAACATCTAAATGTATGTATTAGATACTCCAGCAGACTGAATATCTAAATATGTGTGCATATACCTAATATGTATATATGTATATAATATGTAGATGAGTGCTTATTCTATAAATGCATATACGGTGTGCATGTATATGCACACATACACACATACGTGTAGTGAATTCATCAGAAGTTAACACAAATATCCATTTTTCTAGATCAGCAGAGGCAAATAAATTTTAGCTCATATACCAATTTCTGTGGGTTGCCAGTGGCTATCTAGAAATCTGTGTTGGGAAACAGTCTGAGGCCAAATCTTATCCTAGAAGAAAGAAAGGCTATTTCCGATAGATGATATGCATGTTGTGGGACTTGGGAGGGAAGTGAGGAGTGACAGGGTTCCAGCAAATAAGAGTCCAAGAATACTGTAAATCAAGATCCTTTTGCCCCAGTGCCTCATAGAATTGCTTTTACCGAACTGTGTATTACCTCGCACCAAGAGATACTGCAATAAGGAGAAATTCTGTTGTGTATCTCATAGGGATACTTGAACTTTATCCACTTCAGAGATTCCCCTTTAAGAGGACCCATGGGAGAAAGACATCCTGTGGGAGAGAACTGTTTTCTTTTAAGAAACTGGTTGCTCTGACTGTCTGGGGACCATGAATCCTGTAATGAATTGCATTTCCTTCTGCAATGGCTGTGGGAGCCAGATGTGCACTCACCTGTAAACCTGTACAGGACCTTCTTATGTATCTTGTTATGTATCTTTTGTATGTATTTTACCTGCTAATCTTACCCCTGACTTAATTTTATGTCCTTATTATTATTTTTCCCTTTGTCCTAATTTGATCACTTTATTTGAGACTTTCAGGCATTTGCATTTTTCTAAGTCACCTCAAATCCTACTTGAATAAATAACAATCAGGGAATCATGTGCTCTTTAGAAAAGCTTTTTTTTCACATTAGCACCTATTGAGACAAGTCATTACTATCTGGAAAATTCAAGCATGTGCAACACTGTATTTGATAAATGAAGAATAACTGTGTGTGTGTCTCTGTGTGCATGTGTGTGTAAAATACAGGTGGCTCTTATGGCTTGGAATTAAAAGGCACAGTATTCAAGCCGAGCTACTCACAGACTCAGAATTAAAGTAATTACCAAGGCCAGTTTCATCAAAGCAGCTGAGCCAGACACGTTTCAAGTGAACAGACAAAAGGAGCCTAAGTCATTGTTACAAATACACTGCTTATTAATTGCTGCAAAGGAACGTTCTTTTCTTTCCTTGGTCTCAGAATGAAAGGAGATTAATTTCTTATGATGAAAAGATAGGCAGCTGCTGGTGGCTTGTCACAGCATATTGAGCTTTAGCACAAGTTGCTTGAGACTCAGGGGCACATCAGGGCAGGGGTAGGGATCACCTCGAGGAGCATGCATGAACCCTCAGCCTCCTTTAGGCCTCCACTCATTCCCTCTTCTCTCCAACTCCCCTCATCCCCACCCCCTGAGACCTTCAAATTCTCTTCCCTCTGTCTGGCAAAGTAATTTCTTTTCTCTTAAGACTTGATATTAGCAAACGTTTAAACCCTGAGGCAGGGAAAAGGCCAGCTCATTCTCTGTCCCTCTTTTGTTTTATCAAAGGTTTTCCTTCCAAACATATGGCCCTTTCCCTTAGAGGAATTCTGGTGCATTAAGTTACCTAATCACGTGCACACCGAAGGTAAATGTATCCTCTCTCAAGGTGTTTGAGAGGATAGGTGGTTCTTTGCACAGAGTTCCTGGCATAGTGTCTAGTTCACAGGAGGTCCTTATAATAGCTCCCCCCCCACCCCACCAATCAATACTGACAGCAGGGTGGATGGACTAGGATGAGGCATGAGGCATTCAGGGTGCAAAATGTAAGGAGGTCCTCATTCTCAGATTCATGTGCAACCTTGACAGTGAGTGCCTCCTTAAATGCTGCCTTACCCTGGTCCTGGCCCTGGTTACAGCATTGTCTGCCCCTTGCGGTTATTTGAGTCTGACAGGTGTGAATTTGATTTCGTAATAACCAAATACTATCTGAACTTAATCAAGTTGCTTAAACTTTACCAGTTTATAAAATTGTAATGTAATGAAATGAAATGTAAATGGTTTTTGAGGGGAATTAAAGATATCCACACACATAGAACACTTAATTCAGTAAATGCTGCTTTCCTCTGCCCAGAGCTGATAGAAGAAAAAAAAGAGAGAGAGAGAGAGATGATATCAGCTTCCCAGATCCCAGTGTTTTCTTTGTTTCGTTAATAAAATGAACTCAGCAGTAGAAAAGACTAACCCAGAACCACTTGTCACAGTGTCCCTTCTTAAATCAATTTTGCTTTTCCCCAGCACCGCGAATGACATAAAAGTCTAGAGGGGAGATGAAAGGAAATTGAGAGTAAAGTAGATTGTGGGCTTGGGGAGTCGTTGCTGGATCACAAGGAGGTGGTGCCTTTTGAGAAATCTTTAAAACAGCATAAAAAGCCGGAAGCATCATCTCTCTTCAATCCCTCCCCTCTTCTTGCTTTGAAAGTCCTTGACCATGAAATTGACTAGATGCTTTATTTGGTCCTTTGATGATCAATGGTATATGTTCATTTGATCCTTTCCTGCTAATGAGCCATCATTTAAAAATAATAGAAAAAATAGAACACTCAAAGATGTCGTAGTTGATAAAGTTCATAGAATTGTGGTCAGATTTTTTTTTTTAAGTGTCTCAGAATAAAAAATAAAGTTGGATACACAAGCCCTCTCCAGCCCCACCCTATGCCCGTGGGCTTTTCTGACTGCAAATTACTGACCTAGATCTCTTCCCAGAGACACAGTCACGTAGTCTCCCTTTGTGGGGGCACTTCTCTCTCCACATGTGCCCTGGAAAAGGAAGTCTGGCATCTCAGCCACTCCATCATGTGGCTGCCCTTGAAGGTATAGATCAACCAACCACTTCCTCCAGGATTTTGAGGACTATTACACATTTACATATTTAGATTCTACCTGTCTGGTTAGCAATATGTTGTATAACAACAACCATTATCTAATGAAAACTTAGTATCCATTGCACAATTAGAAGGGCTTTGCATATAGTGAGCACTGCTATTGTCCTCTTTTACAGATGGGGAAAGTAAGGCTCGGTAAAGGTAAATAACTTGATGAAGGTTGAACAGCTAGTTTGGGGTAGAACCAGGATCAAAACCACTCAGTCCATCTCTGCAGTCTGCACCTTCAGCCACGAATCTGTGCTCTAGACGCACTCATTAATTCACATCAGCTCTGATTTGCGATTTAGAGGATAAAACTGCCGTAGCCACCAAGTTTTCAAAATTATTTTCGAATTCTTATAATTAGCATTCCTGATCTATTGTTCTGGCTCCCTTTTTTCATGGAAATCAAAAAAGTCCTTTGACATCTATTTCAATCCTTTCTCTTTACCATGAGATGAGTCTTCTTCACATAATCAGAATAATAAAGCAATTTAGCATCTTTGGTATCTGCTTGGCTCAAGAGGAACATTTTTACAACAGGACTTATTGACCAGGCTATTTTAATGTAATTGAGTCCAGTCAAAGACCCCAGAGCTGGCCTTCTTTTGTGAAGACTTGAGGACAGCAAGACCTGCCTCTGGACTATTTGCTACCTTGAGTTACCCAGTCAGCCATTACCTCTCCTGTCACCAGACTCCTTTCAGACAAAGGAGTGTGTAGATAACTCTAAGTGAGAAAAGTTATGTAGTTACTTAGCACAGAGTTTGGCACTTATAAAAACTCAGTAACTTCGATAATCCCGCTATTGTTGCAGCTATTATTTCTCTCTATTATTCCGGTGAGGATGGGGGAGGATTCAGGGATGGAGCAAGGTTGACTCTCAGCTTTTAAAACTTCATCATCAAGTGTTGAGACTTTTTATAACACTATATGATATGTGAGACAAAAGTTATATCCTAATGTTCCATAATTAACATCTTGAAAACCTCTGTTTGGGTCTTACAGCCAACATTTTCCCCTTAAAGCATTTGTACTCTCCCCATGATAGTGACATTTAAAGATACAGTTATGATCCTTGGAAATAAGATTTGACAAGAAGCCCCTCTTAAATGACTTGTTTTGTATTACTCACTAAAATCTATTATAAAAATAATTGCGTAAAATGTGTTATATTGATAGAGGAGTCAGAAAAGTAAGATTTTTTTTTTTTTTCTTTTAATGAGCATTTAAACCTTCCAGTATCCTGCACCACGATGTTCTGGTATTTTCAGACTGCATGGTACTGATGCACTTTGAATACTCTTTGAGTTCTGAATTCTCTAGATGGATGGAATAGACATTCTTCTTTGTCTAAAGAAATCCTCCTTCCTCTCTTTCAATAATTAGTCTCTTGGCCCAGTGCTGCCTGAACAATGGGATACTCTCTTCCAGACAGGGATCATTAATGAGAAAAAGATCAGCAACATTTTTCTACATCGGTAGAAACAGGAGTTATATGAGCTCTGCGTGTGTGTGTTTTTAAGAACATATATTTATATTATTCCCTATGGAGCTTCAAGACATGCTGAATTTCTTTCAGTGTTTAATACTTCATAAATAAAGCCTTAGGAGCAATTCTTAGCTCTAGCGAATCATGGATATGTTCCAGAGAACATTTAAAATATAAAAGTCAATTCCAAATGGAAAAAAAAAGAGCCCCATTTTCCCAAGTAGTCAGCATATGTCAAACCACTGACATTTGCAGAATGGAGAAGGTGGCAGATAGGGAGTCAGATAAGAACTCTGTGGTGGGACAGAGAGCCCCCAACAGAATGAATCAAAGGCCACGCTCACCCTTACTAAGTGCTTTCATATTCACAAGATGACATGATGTAAGTGCTGTAATTACCCGCATTTTATAGTTGAGGAAACACTTGGAAGTTAAGCAAATTGTCTGAGGAGACCCAGCTGGTAAGTGATAGAACTGGGATTTGAAGTCATCAGAAGGATTCCAAAACCTGTCTTCCAAGCTACCATCTTATGCAGCACAATTCACTCTGCTTCCTGCATGCCCTTCCAGAAAAGGCATTGTATTTCCAAATGAACCTCCAACCCCTATCCATAGCCCATGCTCCTTATCCTTTTTGGAATGAACCACCAATGTGGCCCCTCTCCCAAACCACATCCTTTATTTATCCTCCTTGGAATAAGCCATCAACATCTCCCCACCCCTAGGTCCATATTCCTTATCATTTTTAGAATGAACCACCAAATTCCACCCCCAGCCCATATTCTCTGTGTTTCCTGGCCATGCATAGCCTGGGTGGCAACCATTTCCCCACTGTTACAACTACTGATGTTCTTTGGGGGGCACTTATCAACTGTTTCCACACAAGGGCCACCTCCTTCTACCCCATCCATTGGTCCTATCTTTCACTAGAGTGAAGAGGACCAGCAGGAGTTCAATCTGACCCAGTCCTTTCAATGGACTCTCTGTCAAGGCAGGTGAGACAGGTTCCTGAAGAAGTGTCATATAGATGACACCTTGCTGAATCATACTCAACAACACCCCCTTAATCCTGGTCCAGTGTTCCAGATGGGTCCCAGAGCTCCTGTCTCACTTACATTTCAGGGTGAATTCCCTGACACCCAATAAACCCCTGTGCAAAGCATGGGTCACCTTTTGGTGCCTGGATGATGTTAATCCTAGAGCACTGAAAGCCTTGACTGTTAAGAAAACCCTTCATTCTCTCTTCCAGGAGATGTGCATACCCTCTGGGCTTGCTCAGATATTGCAGTTATCCAGGGGAGCATGCAGATGAGTGCTCTTCTCCTATCCAATGTGTTCATCCTTCTAGAAAGCAGATAGAGAAAGATGGGCGGGGCTGATCTCCTGACACTTCATTCTCTCTGGCTTGGCCTTGACCCAACCTAAGATATAATATGCAACATAATTTATTGAGTGCTTATGATGTCCCAAGCACTGTACTAAGTATCTTAAATTCAATCTCTTTAAACCTTAAAAAATCTAGAGGTAGGTAATGTATTATCCCCATTTTACAAATGAGGCTAAAAACATGGCCACTTGCTCAGGAGCACACAGACAATCAGTTAGTGGAATTGAAATCCAAATCAAGGTCATTTTACTTCAGAGGCCAACAGCTTAATCCATTTATTAGATTGCCTCCCAGATCAGAATTATTGCCTCGTCAGAACATTTTTCTATTGAAGGAGGTGAGTGGGCATTAAGCAGCTTAGCTTCATACAAAATGACATCAGCAAACACATAATGACAGAATGTTGGAAGTGAAAGATTCTGGGTGTTAACCGTGTTAATAGCTCCTTTTTTTAATAGGTAAGGACCCTGAAGGGTAGAGAGAGGAAATAACTTGGCCAAGACCTCACATTTTTCCTCTGGGAAACAAACAACAACAGCCTACATAGAATTAACTTTTATATCAGATTTTCCAATGTGCGTGCCATGAAAGAAGAAGGCCTGTGAGATGTTAAAAGGTAGATGAAAAAAGGGAGAGAGAAGGGTCTTAGGATCAAACACTATATTTGCTGGTGTGCAAAATTCAGCAATTATATGGGACATATCCCACTTTCAGAAAATGTGTGCAAAATAGCACTTTTCATCATGCTTTTTGGAAAGTGACTTCACAGAGAGAAAAACTTATGCATGTAATTGCAGAATGCTGTGTAGTGGAATCCCTCCCAGTTGGACATCATAAAGTCTAGACAGACCTCTGAGGAGATATGAAAATGGCATAACTAAAAGAAATGTAGGATTAGTAATAATATATTTAAGTTCAAAATATTAGGGATAAAATCCAAATTCTACACCTAAGCAGCTGCGTCGACTTTAACTTGCTATTTTTGATAAGAAAACGCTGATCTAATGGGAAAAAAATGTATCTTGACTGTGCTGTTTTCAGGCTGCCTGTTTTTCCATGAAGGGAGTCATCATGTATTATTTTGCCTTGCATTTTTATTTATTCCTGTATACCTGGGCATTTAGTGGAAGGTAGTTTTTGGATTCTTATTCTTTTGAAAGGTGGGAAAAGGAAATGCAGGAAATGTATAAGCTTGAAATAAACTACATTTAAGAAACGCTAGATTAGACAAAGTTCCACAGATTTCTTTCCTGCAAGACTTCTTGTCGGTAGAGTATATTGCACTGTCCTACTTATTTGACTGTGAAAACACTTTTCTTTGTAGCTCACTTAATAAAACTTCCTGAGGCATGAGTGTTCCATGGAACCCAGTTTGAAAAACTGACTTCTTTACAAACATAGAACTATGTCTCTGCCATCAGATTGTCAAATCCTAGCAGTGCAATAGCTTAAATTTGGAGGAAGAGCAGGGCAGTGCTTCACCATTTAGAACCTACAGAAACTGAGAGTGCCGGGGGAAGAATGCTGCCTCCCACCAACGCGGCAATCCCTGAGATATCACCAGCCATTCTTTATGCAGGCCAGAGCAACCCCAGGCTTCTCTCTTTCTTCTCTGCCCACAGACCTGCGTTCTTGTTTGCTGCCATGAATCCACAGAAATCCAAAGGGAAAAAACAAAAAACAAAGACGGTCTTTCTTAACCAAGAGTATAGAGATAGCACAGAAGAGAATGAATAGCACAGTTCGAGCATGCTAGAACTCTATGCAGAGGGACAATGCAGTGGGATTCCAAAGACTTGGAGAATATTCTCCCACACCAATCTCATTGGCTAAAAGTTGTCACATGGTTCCACCTAAATGCAGGGAGGCTGGGAAATGCAGTTTTCTTGAGTGTCCAGGAAAAAGAGAGGAGAAGCAGATGTGGGTAGCACAAGTGTTTCTACTACAAGCCCCTAAGTTCTTGATAATTACAGTGACCAAAAGAAGAAAAGAAAATTAATGTGATAGAATACTTCAGGTATCACATCTTGCCATTTCATTTCTTTATCTCATTTGAACTTATAGTAAACCTGCAACATATCTTTATTTTTATTTTCAACTAGCTCAGAATGGTTGAGTAATTTGCCTAAGGTCCTTCAGCTAATAAGTGATAAAGCCAGAATCGAACTCACATCTGCCCAACTGTAAAAGCCATACTTACCTTACAGGGGTGTTGTGAGGAGTGATTAAATTAGAAATACATTTACTCCTTCAAACGTCAAACATCTACATGTAACATTCACTATTCAGGATGTGGGGGATTTGGCAGACACTGCTCTCATAGAGCTTAAACTCATGTTGGGATAAAATAATAAATAAGAAAATAACCAAAAACAGTTCAGTTAATGACACATGATGGAATGGAATGAGACGGGGCATGAGGAAGGTGGAATGAGACGGGGCATGAGGAGGGTGGCTATTTCAGATAGGGGAGACGGGGAGAGTCTGAAGAAGTGATTTGTGAACAGAAACCTGAAGGACTAAGAAAGTAGTCTTAAGCAGAGCTGGAGGAAGAGGAGAATAGCAAGTACAAAGGCCCTGAGGTGGGAATGGCTGGGAGCATTTGAAAAAATAGCAATAAAGCAAAATGGTTGGAGCAAGAGAGTTAGTAAGGAGTATTATGGTCTGGGGATTTGTGCCTTTAACCCCCAACATGATAGTATTAGGAGGTGTGACCTTTGGGAGGTGATTAGGTCATGAGGGCAGAGCCTTTATATGAGAGGCCCTGAGAAGCTCCCTTACCCCTTCCATCATGTGAGGACACATTGAAAAGGATCTGAACCCCAAAACATGCTCTCGCTAGACACCAAGTCTGTCAGCACCATGATCTCACCAACCTCCAGAATTGTGAGAAATAAATTTCTGTTATTTATAAGCTGCCCAGTCTATGGTATTTGTTATAGCGGCTCAAAAGGAGTAAGACAGGGAAGAAACAGCAGATGAGGCCAGAGAAGCGGGCAGATGGTGCGTAGCCTGTGGTTGGGGGGAGGGGGCATGGTAAAAACCCTGGGAATTTTCTAACTATGTTAGGAAGAAAGCCATTGGAGTGCGTTTGAGCAATAGGTTAACATGGTTTGATGTTTTTAAAAGTCTTTCTGGTTTCTTTATGCAGAATAGATTATTCTGAGAGAAGAGCAGAAGTAGGGAGACTAATTAGGAGGCTGGTGAAGTCATTCAAACGAAACATGATAGTAACCTGGATTACAGTGAGTTTAAACATGGTCGGATTCAGGATATATTTTGAATGTTGAGCCAACCAAACTTATTGGTGGATTGAATATAAAAATTGGAGGGAAAAGGGGAATCAAAAACAAAACAAAACAAAAACAAAAACAAAAATCTCTCCAATTGTTGGCCCGAAAAACCAGATGAGTGATGGTTATAGATAGAATAGTAGCCTCTCAAACATGCCTATGCCGTAATCCCTGGAACCTATGAATATGTTTTTTTACATGCCAAAAGGGACTTCACTGATGTGATTAAGGACCTCGAGATGGGGAGTTTCCTAGATGATCCAGGTGGGCCCAATGTAATCACGAATCCTTAGATGAGGGAGCAGGAAGGTCAGAGTCAGAGAGAGATTTGAAGATGCTTCTAGCTTTGAAGATGGAGGGAGGGGCCACTAGCCAAGGATACAAGGGGAATCCAATAAAACAGATTCTCCTCTAAAACATCCAAAAGGAACACAGTGCTGCTGACATCCTGATTTTAGCCCAGTGAAACCACTGGACTCTGACATCCAGAACTATAATAAATCCATGTTGTTTTAAGCCACTCAGTTTGTGGTGATTGGTTACAGCAGCAAGAGGAAACTAATGTGGAACAGTGCTTTGAAAACTGTGAAACACTAAATAGTAAGCATCACGGAAACTAAAAATTACAGCAAAGAAAACAGAGGGAGCCAAGACGGGTTTATTGTTCGACCCTAAAATGCAAAAGTTCTTAATTATATGGTATCTTAGAGTTTCCAAACCCAGCAGAAGGTGTCAATTTATGGCAAGTCCTGCATCAGAGGACGGTGTTGTAAGGCTCAGTAAGAGGCAGGGCCAGGTTTTGTGGACAAACTCTGCAGGCCTGGAAAGAATTTCATGGCAGCGTAAGGGATCTGCCTTTCATTTTACCTCTAAAGGGAACTCGGATCTAGTTTTCAATTGTGAATAGAGGTAAAAATGCCTCATGATGTTGAGTTCTTTCATGCCCCAGAGAATGTTTCTTCATGCAGCTCTTTTCTCGGACATACTTCTATCTCATCTAATCTAGTTCATTCCACTTGGTTCTGACTTGCATGTGAAATGAGGAAAATGATTCACAGAGTATATGGCATCTCTGAAAAAAATAATAGAAGATTCATTTGAAGAGTGAAGTTTTTTTCATTTGTCTAAATTTGTCTCTTCATCTAATCTAATCTGATTCTAACGTGATAATTGAGATTTTTATGGAGTGCAATTAAGAAATGTCATTACTGCTTATTATAGATAATGAAATAAATTGCTGGTGCAGGTAAGAGAATTGATATTCTACAGAATTACAACTCTTTGGGAAATCAGAGGTGAAGAGCCTCTTTGGGGCACCAGGATTTATTTTAACACCTTCCAATCTTCAGGCACTGGTACCCCATAGTCCTTCCACTGTCCAGTCAATGATGTTTATGAGAAAATCCTACCCTTACTCCAAATCTCAGAGAGAGAGAGAGAGAGAGAGAGAGAGAGAGAGAGACTGACAGAGATAGTAGGAGAGAGAGAAAATGAAGATCAGAAAGGGAAGTGAGAAGTGTGGAGAAGAGATTCAGACTTACTGGATGGTGTCTACGGCCATTGCCGAAAACAGAATTGCTCAGTAAAACCAGTACTGGCTATAAAGTTAAGCTGACTGGAATTTGAAGCCCATCTCTGACATAAACTTCCTGTGTGCCCAAGGACAAGACGTCTACCCCTCTGAGCTTCAGTTTTTCCATCCATCAAATTGGAGTAATACCACCAGGTTACAGGGCTGTTGAGAATTCTGATGCAGTAATGTATCTAAAGTGCCTGTCTAAAACATAGTAGAAGCCTAATAAATATTTATTTCATTCTTCAGCGCGTCCTGCTTCTCTCTCTTCTTGACACCCCCTGATTTTTCTCTTCTAAGAGTCAGTGACATATGCCTGGGTGAGGTGAAAGCGGGTAGGAAGAAAGTGGGAGGCATGATAAGGTTGTAGGGAGATCAAAGCACTGATAACTGGTCTTATAAATTCCATGGACTGATTGGGGAAAGACCTGATGAGGACAGTGGGAGATTCTGAACCCGTGGACATTCCTGGTTATCTCAATATATTGAGACTTAAGGTTAAAAAACACTTATGCTTCTGTGGCCATATTTCCTTCTCACTAAAACCCTTTGGAGCGATATGGATCCCAATTTATAGCTGAAGAAACCGAGGCTCAGAGTGTCTTCATGACTTGCCTTGGATTACTAAGTTCAGTAAGAGGAAACGGAATCTTCACTAATCACTATATGGGCAGCCCTTTCTGCCACATTGCATCTGCCTCCCACCTTTATGTAAATGCAACAGCAAGGAGAAGGAGCCAAGTCCTGAGATCAGAACAAAGACCTGTTTGACAAGGTGGGTTGGTTCTCTAGTTGGGTCTCTGAAGAGAGGAGGCAAACTGAACTTTAAACCAACAGAAGAGGCTGTAAAGCCAGAGTTTTAAAGAGAGTTGACAATTACCTAAGGGAACATGCCCAAAGACTTGAGATAAAAAGCTTAGCCTTTTGAAGGAAAATGCTAAGTCACTGAAAGTTTAGAAACTGGGAAAATGTGCAATTCTAAAAATAAACGGCATTGCTCTGAACAGATAAGATGGTTATTTATTTCACCACCAAGTCTACTTGATGCTGGTTTCAGGCCCTGGAAAAGCCGCTGATAATTGAAGAGAGTCTTAACTCACCCAGAGAGGAGACCATAGCTTGGCTCATGTCTCCCCAACCAGGCACCCCTTGGCAGGTCCACTCAGCTTCCTGCCACCACCTGGGAAGTGTGACTCTAAGAGCATGAATGGCAGAACCTGTCCTCCTATGAGCAGCAGCCACTGTTGCTTACTTCCTCTGGCTGGGTTTTTTTTTCAGGGTGGACTCCCTGGGGCCAATTCCTGAGCCCCACCTCTGATCCAGTGATGTAGAAGTGTTTGGAAATGGGTCCAGGATCTTCTATTTTTTTTAATGCTCCCCCAGTGACCCTTATTCTCACTGCAAACTGGGAACCTCTGCTGTAAGCTCCTAACTTGTGTTTCTCTCTCCATTGACTACTGGATCCTGATTCAACAGATACTTACTGAAGTCTACCTATTTGCCAAGCTCTATTTTAGGCACTTGAGCTACATCTGTAAACTAAACTCACAAAAAAGAAAAAAAAATCTCTAGAACTTACATTCTACTATGTGGGGGTGGGTAAGTGGGGGAGGAAAATAATAAGCAGTAAACATAGTGAATAAGTGAATTGTTTTTCACTTTATGTTAGGAGGTGATAGATGCTAAAGGAAAAAAGAGAGTAAAGTGGGAATGTGAATATGGGGATGGGAGAAGGGCGAGTTGGCTCAGGTGCATCCCTGGATCCTTTTTCCACTCCTGAAGTGAGGCTTCAGGCCCCTGCACCTGCAGCCGCCAGGACCGCTCAGAGCTGGGCTTCCTACTGCGTGCTGCTTCCTCCCCTGAGAGCTTTGCTGCCCCTTATGGTTCCTATGGGCTCCACTCACAGAGGACAGCGGGGTAACCCTCTCATTGCTGGCTGGAATTTGTCACCACTTCTCTCTGGGAAAGTACCTGTCTGCACCTCTCGGTAGGACTGGGCACTTCCCAGTTCTCTGAAATGTTGGAAGGACTGGAGATTTCTCTGAGCAACACTCAGTGATCTGATGGAGCCAGCTCCTGAGAGCCCTTTGTGACTGACGTTACATTGTTGCTTAAAATAAGCTTTGGTGAGAGTAGCTGCACCAAGAAATCAGCAAATCCTACAAATCAGTGCCCCTCCCCCAAAACACATACCCAGAGATTCAAAACAAATATGTTATTACACATTTAGCATCACACCAATGGTAACACTTATGCACCAGATACAGCCACCCAGAAACTTAATTCCAAAGACCCATAGTATCACCTACATCAGGTGACCTGAGTGTAGTCCCTCTCATGTTTTCTGGGTAAGAACTGATCAAAGGGTTTGAGATTCTGGACCAAAAAGATACACAGAAGGCTTGGAATAAAATGGACAGTAGTGACACGAGAGAATACAAAGCGTGAAAAATTCCTGCCCTCAATTTATTGCCTTAGATCTTGTATTTTTGTTTGTTTGTGTTTTTCCTAATAGTCATTACACACTCAGAAATTGATGAGTTTCCAGAGTATTATAAATTCCAAACATTTAGCAGAGCCAGCACTAAAATAACTCATTAAAGGGTATGTATGGGTTGGAAAGAAGGATTGTCAGTGCGCTTTATATACAATAATCAATTACAGCAAATTTCTCAGCAGTGGTTTCTATTACTCTTCTTTAAGATGCAATAATGAAAATGAGATCATCAGACTTAAGGATGTTACTTGGTGCAACTCAAGTTTTTCCACACAGATTCTCCAAGGCAGGAAAAAGGAAATAGAAATCCCCAGAAGTCTAAGGCTATAGCCTAAAGGTGTTTAAACAAGTTGAAACTGGCATGGAAAGCTTAGTGAATGTTTTAACAACCATATCTTGGGGTGTGAGAAGCTCTGATCTGTAGCATTTGCCAATTTACATGCTGTAGAGATTCCCACGATGGCCAATTTCAATCTACCATGTGCTCTCAAATGACTTGCTAAATTGCTGAAAATTTAACCATTGATTCTCATGAGCTAGCACAAGCCAAGTCCAACACACCACTGACTTCGGCTTTGAGAGTTAATATGAATTTTGCATTCGATGATACATCATGCTTAATTTAAAAATAATAATGGTTTTCTCTCTGCCTTCAAACCTTTTAGCATCATCTAGTAGCGTTTTTCCTGAAGTGAGCTCTACTCTCATGTGTGGTGACAATGGGTAGGGCATGAACATAGAACAGCCTCCCATAGAATCACCTAGTGGGAAAGGCATTTTCTTTGCATTTCTCTCTCAATCCTCCTGACTCTGCCAAGAGTAAAGTCTCAGGGGTGTTAACGCGATTTAACGCCTCTAGAATACTTGTTACTCTCCCTTTTTAACAAAAAGGGAGCAGGCCTCAGGTTCGAGTCTTCCAGCAAGCAATGGTATCAAGCTATACTGTAATAAAATTGTTTCTTTTTTATTTTAATTACTATGTTTAGCTTTTTATGGCAAATGATACTGACTTTACTCCATTTATGGAAGTAGCATAATTTTCTTTTAAACATGTTACTAAACATGATACTGGTACATAGGAAGTAACCGGATGCTGCTGAGAATCTTGGGAAGGTGAGACCCAGCCCACTGTGGGTGTGTTTGCAGGGCCCTCTGGGAGCAGAAAGGCCTGGAGGCAGCCTGGTTGCATGAGCAGTTGATTCCCTGTCTTTGGGATCTCCTTCTCTCATTTGTCTAAATCAAAGAGATTTAGATTTAAGCAGTGGTGTGCTGTTATATGCTGATTTGCAGCCAGTTGCCAACTTCCATGGTGTAAACATCCCTACCATGGCTAATTTCAGGCAATCCCCACGACATTACTGAACAAGGAATTGGGAAGAAATGCACGCGATCAGCTTGCGTGAGCCTGTAGGAGCTATCTCCAGCATGCCACTGGATTTAACCACCACTTATAGTGGGTTTTGGATGATGCAAGGCACTTTCGCATGCCATCTCATGCCAGCCCCCCAAGTTGTAGTTGCTGATCATTATTATCACCATTTTGCAGATAAGTTTGGGGCAGTAGGGTTACATGCCAAGCCCAAGCTCATACAATTGGTAAGTAACTGAGTTGGGGTTTGTCCCTAGGGGCGCTCTACTCCACCACTGGAGCATTGTCATCAGGCATCCCTGCAGGTGCCTCATCCCCCAGCATACGTAGTGAAGGTCACTTTCTTCTACCACTGGTGCCCTGAAATGCTCTTTGTGGCACTTGAAGCTCTGCCCACCTTGCCTCTTGTCCATCTTACCTTATCTCTCTTGATATACATCTTCCACCCTAAACCCATCCATGTAAGCACTCCAGGAAAAAAAAAAGAAACAAAATATTTTATCCACCAGGTCTTTCATAAGGTCCTTGTTCAACCCTCAGAAAGCCTCAGTCATGTCCCTACCGTTAAAGTTCACTTTCACCCTGGCTATGACATTGAACATCCTACTCCAATAGAGTAAAGAGGAAGAGAGAACTTATTGAGTTCCTGTTATATGCCTGGCTCTGTGCTTGTAGCTTGACCTCACTATCTCATTTTATTCTTACAATCATTCCATGTGGTAGGCATTATTACGCCATTTTAAGATGAGAAAACGGGCTCTGAAAGGTTGCGTGACCAATTAAAGGTCACGCAGTTTAGAAGTGATGAGGCTGGATTTGGAGCTCCAGCACCCACTATGTCTCCAGCAAACTTGCTCTGCCCCAGAGCCCAGCACAAGCTCAAACACATTACATTCAGGCCTAGTCTTCTGTGGCAAGGGACAGGGCAGAAGGGCAGTAGAGGAAGTCAAGTGACCTCATAAGGCCAGGTCTTCCAATGGCTCCAGGACTCCCACTGACAAAGCTATTCCCAGGATTTATTGAGCTGCATCTCTCTGGAAAGGGTACATTATCCTGGAGTATTAAAGGGACTCCAATTTTCATCCTGAAAAGGAATGGCTGTAATAAATCTTACACTCCCCTGGCAGAGTTAGGGGCCATTTTCTTGGGATTGCAACAGTACTTTCTTCATCTCCGCACAATAGCCTTCCACCGCACTTTCTCCTCATGACTGGCTCCCGTGTGCTATTCAAAGACACCTCCCAGCAAGGCAGCCCCATGGAGCAGCACCTAGTTTCTAGAAGAGCAAAACCAATTACTCAGAGCGCGAAATGTTTTTACCTCTTTGATCAAAAGTTACGATGGACACTCTGATACATAATGAACAACACTCCTTCCATAGTGATTCAAAGATGTTTTTGTTTGGTTGGTTGATTATTTTGTTTGGTTGGTTGATTATTATTTTCTTTGGAATAGATGGATGCACCTTGAACTCTCTCACTGCCTTGTGTAGATTCTGAGCATCTATACGTCACTTATCCTTTTCAAGAATCTTTTTAAACATCTGCTCTGTACTGGGTCCAGTGTTAAGTGTCAGAAATGAAATATTTACATGACATTCTTTGCCACGCTTAGGTGACAGGGCCACTGCTGCGGGAGGAGAAAGGAAGCAGGCTCTAGAGTCACATGGACACTAGCCTGAGTTTCAATCCCAGCTGGGCTGCCTTCTAGCTGTCTAACATCAGGAAAATTACTCAAGCTCTCTTAGATTTAGGTTTCTCATCCTTAAAAGATTCAATGATGCTCTATAGTTCTCAGGTTTGCGAGGAGCACTAAGTAACTACACGCCTGTCATAGAACAGATTTTAAGTACCCAGGTTCCCATCTTTAAGTCTTAGTTCTTCCACCTTTTTAGCCATGTGACCTTGAGCCTATTAAGTTCTAGGATCCTCAATTTCCTCATCTGTAAACTAGTAATAATGTACCTGCCATGGACAAAGTTGTGAAGATTAAAGAAGGTGATGGTGGTTAACCAGTTAGCTGGTTACTGCTAACATGTTGTAATTGTTCCATAAACATAACCATTATCATTATTACTTTTACTATTCTATTGCCTACAGTAATCAGAGCTCAAACAGCTATTTTCGTCCACATTATTCTGGATCTATTTCAGTTTCTTAAATAGCTGTGGGTGGCTGAGAGGCACGTATCCCTGCCTCTTCTTTGTGTCAAGACTCTGCAGACAGATGAGCAGTGGGAAAGGAAAACAATCCAGGCAGATGGGACCTGCAGGGGGGCGGGTCTTTATCATTCCACCTGCACATATACAGGGATAAACTGAACATACTTCCAAGCTTTCTTCATCCATGGAATAATTTCTTTAAAACCGGCCTGGAATCCCAAGTAATGATGAATGACGAGGCTAATTACAGACTCCGTGTGGCACACAGGGCTGTGTGCTGGGTGTTTGTACAGAGTATCTGGGTTGAGCTAAAGTCCATTCAGGGTGCTCCATTACAAAACCATTCTAAAGCTAACAGACCTAGTCCGCCAAAGATGTCAAATCATTTGGTTTTGCAACTCCCGCAATGCCTAGAATTGCTCTAACACATAGAAGAGCCCACCCCCTAAAAAAAGAGCCCCCAAAATAGTGGAATAATTGGCTGTGGTATCTGTACTTGGTGAGACCATCAACTCATTCACTTGGAAATGGCCAATTCCCGACTGCAGCATCCACTTTTAAATTAGGAACTCTTCCAATAGGAAAAATGACACTTGCTCAATAGACACATTTAAGAATATTCCCCTTCAAAGAAAAAAAAAAGGAAGGAAAAAATCTATATTCCCATCACCCAGCAATAACTCTTCTGTACATTTTGTTAGTTTTTTCTTCCAGTATTATCTCTTTGTGCATTTTCGGGGTATGTTTTGCTTTTCTTTTATTTGGGGGTTTGACATTTTTTCAAAATTATAATCACATCACGTAAAAAATTTTGCAGACTATTTTTTTTCCTCTTATAGACTCATAAGCATTTCAAGCTATCATAGCCACATAACACTGCAACAAATGAGATTATCAGAGTTTATTTGACAGTTCCCCTGTTCCTAGACATCTAAGTTATTTTTCATTTTTTTTTTATTATAGCTGTAACAAACATTTTGGATATAAAGCCCGTGTCCAGATAATATAAGATTTTTTCCTTAGGATATATATTCCCCAAAGCAGAATTATTAGGTTAGAGAATTTTAAAGATTTGCAACATTTTTTAAAGGCTCCGAGAACATTCTCTACACTACTTGTTACGGTTATGCCTTCAGTGTTGTATTAGTGAATTGCCACCCACCTCCCCAACCTCTACCAAACTCTCTGTCCATTATGGAGACCTTCCCAGATCTGCTCTTCTTCATGACTCCAGGAGGTCTGACTGCTATCCAAGGCTGCCCCTCAGAGATCAGTCCAGTATGAGCACCCGAGAAGCCCCACTTTGGAACAAGGGTGGCCCAGCCATTCTGCATCCTATTCGCTGACAGTCAGCTGAGGCAAAAAGCCCTTGAGAAGGAATGAGAAGTTGCTGGAAGACAACACTTCCTTCATCCACTTACTTCCCCGCCCTCCATATGAGTCTGGGTGTTTTTTTTTTTTTGTCTTGTTGCCATGGCAACACAACCTCAAGACAGTAGATATTAGCCTTGGTACTTAGAGGAAAAAACTCAGCTGACAGACAAGCAAGAAAGATGCAGGAAAGAAAAGGTTAGTCCCATGATTCCCCTCTGTGTCTCAGCAAATGGGCAGAGATAATTTAAAAATTAGACTTTAGAGTCACAGACACCCGCATAAGAAAGGTTCCAGGGCTAGCCAGGTCATCTGTTTCCAGTGCTAATTAAAATGGATGAAGATAAATCAAATTACCTCAGCTCTCATCTCTGCTTAATGGAGAATCTTTCAAAACATGCCATTTTAGAGAATCTTTCCACTCTAAACAGCCTGAAATGATCTTAAAGGTGAGGCGGGATTCTACAGCATACCTCTACGTCCCACCTTCAAACCTTCTCAGTTCCACTCACCAGTGCCCTCATTCCCAATTCTCATGGGTGTCCCAGTCTCTCCTCCCCCATTACTACCTCATCCATCTTCCTGAAACGCAGGACTGATTATGTCCAAGTGAAGACCTCTCCTAGCTCCCTAATCCTCGCAGGAGAAAGCCCCGCCCACAAAGCTGGGCACACCGTACCCTGCAGGGCGCACAGGGCCTCCTCCGTCCCTCACTCTTCTTAGTTCCCCGGATGAGCTATTCGTTCACTTTCAGGACTCCGTTCTCGTCTTCAGTACATGCATTTTCTCTTCCTGGAAAATGCCACCCTTACTCTTGAAAACCCAGCGCAAATGCCATTTTTCTCTAAATTGAGTCATTTCCTCCCCCTGGGTTCACACGCCTCGTCTTTCATACCTAGAATATAGCTCTTCCCACGCTCTGTTGGAATTATTGACTATTTCAGTGGCCTCCCTACCTTAGCAGGGTCACGTGCATGCATCTCCCTGAACGCTGCCAGGTACATGGTAGGTGTTCAATACTAAAAGCTGTTACTCTTGCAAAGCTGTTTTTTTGTGTTTTTTTTGTTTTGTTTTTGTTTTGTTGTTTCGTTTTGGCTAAAAAGATACATTTTTCTATCTGGGGAGATGAGAATAACACCTTGAACTTCCCTAGCACCAAGATTCTAAGGAATCCAAACCCCTCCTTTGTCACATCATCATCATACATATACTGGGGTCCCAGCAATGATGTAACAGTTAGGTATTTGGGTGCTAAAATTGTTGTTATGGCTGTTGTTTGGGGAACAAAGCTCAAGGTTCACATTTTATAACCTTTTTGGAAAATTCCAAACATATTCAAAAGTAGCAATAACAGAATACAGATGTTCCCTCTGCCCGCCCCACCCAGCCTCGTACCCATCACCCCAGCTTCTACAGTGATTCACATCTGACCAGTTTTGTTTCTTTTGCTGCCTACCCTCCCCCACTATTTTTCTGGAGCATTTTAAGGCAAATCCCTACGTAATATCATTTCATCTGTCGATATTTCATAAACGGTCTAGGTTAAAACCCCAGCTCTTCTAGAAATCTGCTGGGTAGGTTAATTAACCTCCCTGATCCTCGTGATCTATACATGTAAAAAGAGAACATGACACAGCCATCGTAGGGTGTAAGGAACAATGGACTATTCTTTAAAAAATACTTGACACTTAGTACGTGCCCAGCTCATGTGCTAAGTGGTCAGTGTTAGCCATCGAATCACTATTATTATCATTATCATTCCTAAATTTACAGCACAGTCTCAAGCGTTACAGTCTCTTGCAACATGAAAGATATACAACTGTATCAATCAGTTATCATGGCTCCGGAAGCAAAAAGAGGGCAGACTGATGTGTGAAAAGACTGGAGACTTAAAGACCAAATAGGAGGCTGGAGAAATCATCCTGGAGGGAGGTGATAGGGCCTTGTGCTAGGCAGTCACCAAGGGTAGAAACAACACACGGGAGGAGATAAGACAACACACGCAAGCATTGCTGGCAACCACCAGAAACTGGGAGAGAAACACGGAAAAGATTCTCCCTCAGAGCTGACACCTCGACTTTGGACTTCTATCCTCTAGAACTGTGTAAGAAATTCCTGTTGTTTTAAGCCACCCAAGTTTGAAATACCTTGTTTCAGCGGCCCTAGAAAACAAATACACTACCCAAACATTACAATGTGTTTATAATTTTTTAAATGAAAAGAATCATTAGTTTAGATGCATACTATGTGTGATTTTTCAAGGTATTATTTCCAGGTTCTTGTCCATATGCAAATAACTATTTACTTGGTTATAGTTAGAGTCAAATACAGTTTTATTTCTGGACTTTTGTTTTCACCTGACAGAAAAACTAATTTGTTTCTTAATTCAAGGGTATACATCTCTACTAGCCATTGGGTCACACTATATCCCACTGCTTCCTTCCTCAAAATAAAATGGGCCTTCCCACCGCTTTTCCAGCCTACAACTGATTTCTGATTTTTCTGCTCAGATCACAATAAGATCTGGCTCATTACACCGTGGTTCATGGGTTGCCCACATAACCCACTGATTCTAACTTATGCATACACATCCTATGACCCCACCACCACAGAGATCATCCCCTTGAACCATAAACAGATGAAACTCAGCTGCTGGGTCATTAGAGGGGCCACATAGACACACCGAATGAGTTTATCTAATGGTCAAGCAATATCTTGCAGGGTTCTTGATGTGCTGAGCAGAAATTAAGTTGCTTGATTTCTGAACAGGTATGCAGAACAAAAGCTGAGCTCTGATTTTTTCTCAGTTGCCCTAAATTGGGAGGGACTCTCTACTACTTTCCAACATGCAATAATATTTAAGCCAAGTGATAAAGTGGACCTCTCCAGGTATTAAAACGTGGAACACCAGCCTAGCCTCTCAGGGAATCTGCATCAGCCAAGCAGAGGGCTCGTCTTTCCTGTTCCTCGCTGTGACTCAGCCAACCCCAGTGTCTGCTTCATGGAGAGCAGCCAGTACTTTGTTAAATGAAGCACCAGTTAAGTTCAAGGGTCTACATCTTCAGAGCTCCTGTGTCACTGTCTCAACAAATAGGGGTAGGGTGAGGCTGACACGTCCCTTTTTAAAAGCCGTGCTTTATGATTTTGACGCAGGCAAGTGAGAAAGCTTAATCTAACCAGTGAGTGTTTTGAGGTCAGAGACCACATCGTGTTCTGTTGCTGAGGACTTACCACGTGCCACGCCATCTATTCAGTCGTGGGAATAGAGCAGAGCCCAACCTCCTGTGGATAAGTCCCTATTCAAGGTGCCATGCGGGTACTGAGATGAGGCAGTTACCTGATCTTGAAGAGCCCACAGATGGAGATGGGAATTTATTCCCATCAAACCATTGGTCTCAAGTGGAGGCAATTTTGCCCCCAGGAAAAATTTGGCAATGTCTGGAAACATTTCTGTTCGTCACACTGTGCTATTGGCATCTAGTGAGTAAAGGCCAGAGATGCTGCTAACCATGCTGTAATGCACAGGACAGGCCCCCCAACCAAGAATTATGTGACCCCAACGTCATTAGTTCCTAAGTTGAGAAACTCTTCAAGACAGAATGGAGTAAGTGTCATAACCAAGGAAGAAGCAAGGTGCATGTGAAAGTACAGAGGGAAGCACGCAGCACTGCGTCTACAATGCAAGTACCCAGAACCCAACAGCCTGCCTTCCTCTCTCCTTCTCCTTCACCCTCCCAGGCTCCTTCCCGTTCTCGAACACCTGGCAACAGTGCACGAAGCCCTAGCGTCACACAGGGCATGGTTTGAAGCCTGGCTTCCGCATATTTCACTGTTTAACCTTGAGCAAGCCATCTCACCGCGCTAAACCTGAGTTTCATCCCAGCTCTCCTCCACGAGCCACGAGGACTCAAAAAGAAAAGGGAGAATATTTTTATGTACTTTTGACTGACAGTCTGACAAACTCCCACTTACCTCACAGGGTTGATGCAACGCAATGAGATCATGCATATAAAGTATTTTGCCCTGTGACAGCGCCTGCTAAGCATTTGTCATGTCAGCTGCTGTGACGATAATGAACAATGTCCCCCACCGCCCCTCCTTCGTCCTTTAAATTGACCTGATTTTTAGGTTCAGCTTTTTCCTTGAGACTCTCAACTTCTCCTAATACAACTTAAGGGTGGTGGTGACTCTCATATCACTACAGTCCTAGGCCCTCTCATACCCTTCCCTCTAAGAGGGAGGATCCACAAGATCATTCAAACTTCAGTCAAAGTGGTAGATAACTAGCTTTCTATAGCAGCGCCGTGCAGGCAAACACCTCCCATACAAACACAACCACTCCTTTATTTCTGCTCCTTGCTTTAGACCATTCCACAGGTTCCAGACATTTCGTCCCAGACATATCTCTAATTCTGCACCCTAGGAACCCTGGCACATGTCTAAATTACAGTAATGTCTAGATCACATAGTCAGCATACCTCAATTCCCTTAGGCAATAATAATGCCTCAGACACCTGCAAACAAGCCCTTTCTCCCCAAGCCTAGAGAAAGATCACCTCTGCCTTCTAAACTGCACTTCCCTAAATATCAGCCGGTCTGGCTGTCATCTTTTTGAGAAGACAGCTATCCATCTGAGAACTTTCAAGACTTTGAAGGGTCTTTAGGCTCCTTATGGTTCTAACTCTTTTCCACAAATTCTCATGTTTGGCGGTTCCAGGAGAAACCTTTAGGAGCACGGAAGGGTAGAATTCTTAATCTATGAATAAATAAAACCAGTCATATCTGGAAGCAAGGTAGTTACACCATGAATAAGGAACTAGAGTCCTCCAAGCAGAAGAAATATAGAGTATCTCTCCCAAGTGAAGGATTTTGGTAAAAGATTGGAAGCAAGAACCAGTCAGAATTATATTTGGTAAGCTCTGCCATGTTGTGTGGAATTTCGAGAGCAGCAGGAGCTCAGGTTATTTTTTCATCCCTGTCTAGCACATCCAAGGAGCTTAAGCAACTCAGGAGGACTTTCAAAGTGTAACTCACCATCACCACCCTCAGGGCCCTGTGGCCATCAGTGAGTCATCGTCTGAGTAGAGTACTATTTCCTTAGATTATTTATTGGTCCTTCTATTTGGCTGAGTGACAAACTTCTACTTGACCTTCAAGTCTTAGATTAAAAGTTACTTTCTCTCCATAGTTTTCCCTGGCTTCCATCTTTCTCCCATCCAAATTAGTTCTTCTTTTGTACCCCGTCACAATTCAAATGTCCCTCCTACAGACTGCACAATAGATATTTCCCTGCAAGGAACAGAAATCACATTATGCACCTTTTACCCTCCTCCTGAGGCCTCAACTCACATGTTGGAATAAACATTCATTGAGTGTCCATTTAATTCTATTTAACCATCCAAACACAACACTGGGGAACATTCGAATATTGGAGATGATTCACTTTTTTTTTTTTTTCTCATCTTTTGTTTTAGTTCAAAATGCAGTAGGATAAAAATATATAGTTTGGCTTGATTATGGATTGCAGATTTCTGCAGAACATTCTGGCTTTCAGTTCAATGTTTAATTCATTTGAACCCCTCATGCCCATGATATATATAGATTTGATCAAGAGAATCTGTGCCATCCAAGTACCCAGGGAAAAAGGACCACTCTCAGAATGTTCTTTACCTCTTCTGGGCCAGTGTTTCTACTAACAGTCCCTTAAAAACTCTTCTTGGAGCATCCCCATTGGCTGTCCTGTGGCCAAGTAGTTACTTATGATAGCTACTTAATGTTTTCCTTCCTTTAAAAACAATAGACACCCTTTTACAGGTCAGGACGAAGGTTGAGGAATAAAGGTGACAAGGGTGCAATATTGAAGGAGGTGCTCACTCTCAGGTGCTGACCCAGCACTTGCCCAACCTTGAACTTTGCACCCTGGCCACCTCCCTTGTCTCATCGTACTCCATGCCCTGCATTATTGCAAAGCCCCCATATGCAACTGGTCCAAAAAGAACTTGAGTGTTTATATCTTTTCTTTGCCTTCTCAGTGGGTAATTCCATGGCCCCTGCCATTTTACTTTTCCGATTACTCTTCTATCCAGGTCAAAGCCTCGGGGACTCACTCACTTTAGACTCCTGAAGCTACTTGACAGAACACAGAAATCCAGATTCCAGGTCTACTTGCAATGTTACTTTTCCACACCCAATTTGGATTTTACACAGTCCAAAAGATGGCCATTGTTAATATCAGTAATCTTCCGTAGATGACTTGGGTGGATGTGCTTCTTAATTATAGTATTACTCATTTCTTTTTTTCAAATCTTTTAATTTATCATCTAATAGGCACAGTGATGCATGGAATCATCCATCTTTATTTTATTCCTATTTTAGGTGGCTAGGCTCATTACTATTCATAGAAGAAGCCAAAAGCTTTGATTATTAAGTGGTGTCATTTGTACCCTAATGACTTTCTGCCTTGCATGCCAATTCAAAAGGAAATTGAATATTATGAAACATTAAATGAGACCCCAAACAAAGGGTAAGCATTGTTAACTCTCATTACCCAAATGTGAAGGAACCAACCATTCAGTTAGAAGGTGACTAGAGGATATTCTAGATTTGTACGCTCCAGTGTGGGCAACTTCATTTTTGGAAGCTCTTTGGAATATAGTACCAAAGGTCCCAACCAACTTTCCCAGCATCTTGCTCCATATTCACATATGCTTTTTGTCTTCCCGCCGACTGGCCTCTTTTCAGTCTCTCCTTTCGTATTCTGTTCCTTGTGCTTGGGATGGTTCTCTCTCTCTTCTTGTTTTAGTTACATCCTACTCATCCTGTAAATCCCGGCTTAATAATCAGTTCTTTAGAGAAGCCCTCCCTAATTCCTGACCAGGTCAGATTCCCACCCACGTTCTCATAACACCATCTTAGAATTATCAGGGGGCAATCTTACATTTATATGAGACCTTCTCGATTGATTAAGTCTGTCTCTCCTATAGGACCATAAACTTCATGAGGGCAGAGGATGTTATAGGTCTTTGCTCACTGTTGTTTTGCTGGGCTTCTAAAAACCACACCTCTTCCAGGTCCATTGCAGACAGAAATAAGAATGATCATAACTACTGCTCTTCCGCAAACGTGGTCCAAGCCAATTATATTTTCCCCATGAGTCATGCTTGAATGCCATCTTGACTGCCAATGGGTTTTGTTGAAGCATGACTAATGGTACAGGACCAACACTGATGTGTTTTGATCTATTGGGCTAAATAAATGAATTAGGAACACATTTTTAATATAGTAAAATTCTTATTATGATTAACCTATATAATAAGTGAGACTGTGATTCCCTTGGGACAGAGAACACATATCTGTTTCACCCATTACTCTACACACAGCTCCTGAAACATGACTGTGGCACTGCTGAATGAGTGACTTACTGAATGAATGAACGGAATAGCTGTTATCACTTAACATATTAAGACGGTGAAGGACAAAGAGATGAAGAGACTTGCCGGAATGACGTCACTGAGTCAAAGCGGAGTCCAGGACTCAATGATATTCTTACTGCTTCCAGCCATTGTCCACTTGAGATGGTATTCAGGTTGCCTCCCAGGGACAAGAAGTGCCAGAAAAGGTTCAGATGGCCTCTGTACTCAGAATCTTGGCATCTTGAGATGTTTAAATGACATAACAAATTTCCTCCTACTGTCTGGAAGGGAACCAAATCCAGTAAAGATGGCCTAAATATGCACTGAATCCGTAGCTCTGGAAAATACAGCTACTAAGACCAGAGCTGGCCAGTCATGCAGTTGGCAGTGGTGTCTCAGACAGGGTGTGGGGGACCATGGCCCTGATTATGTACAGACTCTACTGGGCCACCCAGGCAGCACTGAGCAGACCACCAAGAGATAGCTCTGGGATGTGGGATAGATGGGATAGAAACCCCTGGATACGGCTCAGCCACATGGCATCTCACTCTCTCCACATATCCACTTGCTCGTTCATTCATTTTACAGTCTCTTATATGCCAGATACTCCTTTGCACTAGGATCCCTGACGTTGGTGCCACTGTCCTGCCCATCTAGAGCTGCACTCTCCAAAATGGTAGACATGAGCCACACGCAACCACTAGGCTCCTGAAGTGTGGCTACTTTGAATTGAGACATGCTGTTAGTGTAAAATATACCCTAGATTCCAAATAATTAGTACAAAAAGGAATATAAAATATCTTATTAACACTTTTTCATATTGAGCATATGTTGAAATGATAATATTTTTGATAGATTTAAGAAATATATTATTAAAATTACTTTCACCAGTTTTTTTAAACTGGTTTTTTTTGTTGTTTTTTTTTTTTTACATTTCTTAATGTGACAAATTAGAGAAAATCTTAGTTACATCTGTGGCAGCGCACTGGTTCAGAGACTTGCAACGTAGAGGAGAGAGGCCGTTGAGTGTGTTCTAAGCTGAAGGGTAAGAGTAACATTAGCACCTGGCCCCAGGTGCTAAGGGGAACCCAAAGGAGACCTAGCCCAGACTGTGAGGGGCAGGAGCAAGGGGAGCAGAGCAGCTCCCTAGAAGAGTTCACACCAAAACTGACAGCCACGAGACAAATCTGAGGTAGCCCCAGGACCAGGGCAATCCAGGAAGGAGCCCAGTCTCTACAGAGGTGCAAGGTTGAAAGGCTCAATGAACTTCAGATATGTCTCCAGTGGCAGGAGTGAGAGAAGGGGAAGCAATAAAGCCAGGAAGGGCAAGAGACATCAGCTCCTAACAATTGAGTCCAGTGCTGTTCAAGCAGAATTATAATGTGAGCTACAGGCAAAGTTTTCAATTTTATAGTAGCCACATTCAGAAAAGTAAAACAAGTAAAATTAATTTTAGCAATAAGTTTCACTTAACCCAGAATATTTAAAATGTTATTATTTCAACAGTTACTCAGTGCCAACAATTCTTAATGACGTAGTTTACTTTCTTTTTTATGATTACCAAGTCATTGAAATCGGATATATATTTTACAGCGTGTGCTAGCTACATTTCAACTGCTCAGTGCTACATGTGGCTGGCTAGTGGCTACTGTACCAGACAAGGCAGGTCTGCTAGGCTTTTGCATGCCATGGGAGAAAGTTTTAAGCAGACGTGTGCCTTAGAAAAATCTCTCCAGTAGCCCTGAGAGAGACAAGCAGGTTTCTGGAGGCAGTCACCACCATCTTCTGGGTACGGTAAACTGGTTTGTAAACTGGTAACATAAGAACAAAATTTTTTTTGCAGACTTTGCCCCATGATGGTGTTATTTGAGGGCAGTTCCGGAGTACAGACCACAGAGCCTTGTCCTAGAGTTTGTCCAGAGTCCTGAAAAGCAGAGGCTGCTCTCTGCTCTCTCAATTCCCATGTTGTTCTAACCACCTTTCAGAGGATGACTTGGGGACAGACTCCTCAGATTTTCACCTTTGGGTTTCTCGTCTGTGAAACTGTATTGCCAATACTCCCCTCAAAGGCTTGGTGTGCAGTTAAAATGAAGCAACATATGTAAAATGCCTCACACTGTGCCTGATAAAGAATTGATTAAAAAATGGTAGTTTCTTTCCTTTTAAGTGATTGTCAAAAGGACTCCTTCACGTCTCTAAGAGCAGCTCCGAGGATTTAAAGTCAAACAGCAGGACTGGGGGTCAGACTTGGAAAGACTCCTAACCCTTTCTCCATCCCCCACCAAGGACTTCAAGGAGCCGGTTCATTTCAGAAAGAAATGTCTTAAAAATATGCAGATTAGAGCCAGCCCTGCAGGGGACGTTTTTTCTAGCATCACAGTAAGTTTTAACTGGTAAGGAAACAGCTTTTCTGTTTCCCTGGGCTCTATCTTATTAGAGAAAGAGCTTAAAATTTGTTCCTAATCTCCAAGGAGTTTCCAGGTGTTTAATGACTTTCCAAAGTAATAAAAAGCTGAATTCTGGGAAACCATTATGTGAGTTGTCACCTACCACCTTCCTCTGACTTTGAGAATCAAAGGAAGCAACACGATCTGGGTGGAACTGGGAAAAACATCGGTTTTGAAGTGTGACAACCTGAGTTTAAACCACAATTCTGTTGTTGATAGCCATAGAATCTTTCAATAAATTGTTTATAGCTTTGATCATCAAGGTACTTATCTGTAAAATGGGTGTAATATATATGTTGCAAGGTAAGAATTATGTATGCAAGGTAAGAATGTATTAGTTAATTTATTGCTGCATAACAATCTACCCTCAAAACTTATTGTCTTAAAACAACATTTAGGATCTCACAGTCTCTGTGAGTGAGGAACCTGGACGAGGCTTAGCTGGGTCCTTTTGTTCAGGATGTCACCTAAGGCTACTATAATTGAGGTGTCAGGCAGGGCTGTGGTCTCATGTCAAGGTGCAACTAGGGAAGGATCTGCTTGATTGGTTGCTGTCAGGATCTAGTTCCTCAAGTCCTTTTTGACAGAGGGTGTCGGTTCCTCACTGGCTGTTGGCCAGGGTCCTCCCTCAGTTCTTTGCCACGTGGGCCTCTCCGTAGGGCAGCTTACAACATGACGGCTTGTGTCATCAGAGTGAGAAGGCATGAAGAGTCAGAGAAAGAAAGTGACTGCAAGACAGAAGTCACCATCTTTTATAACCTAGTCTCAGAAGTGACATCTCATCACTTTTACTATGTTCTGCTGGTTAGAAGCAAGTCACTAGGACTAGCCCATGTTTACAGGGAGGGAGTTGCACATGGGCGTGAGCAAGGAGCAAGGATAGTTGGGAGCCTTTTTAGAAGCTGTCTGCCGTGATATTTCAAGATTTTCAGTAAATAGTAGCCATAAATGTTCTGACCAAATATGAAAGCACTTTGAAAAGCAACGTTTACCACAGAAATAGAAGAAATCTACTGGATTATATGTCAAGGTCAGGAAATTTAGCAATCATATGACACTACCAGTCTATAAAAGAGGTTGATTCTAACCAATGCTAGGTTATCCAACGGCTTCGTTTAAAGATATATTTAATTTATATGAAATGTGGATTTGATAACATGTTATCAAATAACAATGTTTGGACACTGGAGTTAAAAGGGATTCACTTCCGCTACAATGACGTTTTATCATATACCTGAATCCCTTTCTAGTAATTTTAGGATGTCCTGTTTTTAGGGGAACATGCATTTTGATTTCCTCATCGAACGATAGTATAAAGGCATGTGATCCTGCTGTACGTTCTTTATAATTAGCACTTTAACAGCTACATAACATTTCCATTCAGTAGATCGATGTAAAAAGCTTGGTTTACTTAACTGTTCCCTCATTCTGTGACATATACGTCGCTTCAGTGTTTTGCCATTAAAAGCAATGCTGTGACTGAGTTTCTTTTGTGTGGCTAGTTTTTTTCCCCCATAATTTGAATTAAGTCTTTAGGATAAAGTCTCAGAAGAGCAATTCTAATACACACATTTTAATGGTTCTGTCAAGTTTTTATCCAAATGAGAAAATGGCTTTGGTTTTTATAAAAGCAAACACTGCTTCATCAGCTCCAGACTAAGCTCCCCAAGGGAGACACCCTAGTTTAGTTTTTAGTTCTTTTTTTTTTTTTTTAAACCATGGCATCTAGCCTATAAGTAACATCTAATGAGTATTGTGGACTGAATGAACAAAAATATTTAAAAATCTGAGACTTTAGGAAAAATATTTAGTCTAGGTCTACTGACACTCCTTTTTTAATCAAGAGATTTTTCATTTCCATTTAGAAATCACTAAGAGATGTGGAGGACAGAGGATGCCAAGCACTGGCCTCTCTTTTGTCCTTTCCTTATCTCATTTAATCCTCACAGCACCCCCTACAGTTCTTTTTCCCACACAGCAGCAGACTGAAATGCTCAAAGCATATATCAGATTATGTCACGCCCTTGCTTTTATAAAGGGTTCCAGGAGACATCTGTTGGCCCCTATCATTTGGGGGAGCGGGCGGGGGAGGAAAGTAAGTCCTCTTTTCTGGGGAGAATACTGTTTCTGGGAAAATATTAGGTGGAGACAAAATTTCCACCCAATACCAGGAATGATGGTAATTTTCTTAAATGTAGTTCAGCCTGGGTAATGAGTCATTTTAGCCAAATTAGGAGTCAGAATGATATAGCATTCAGGTAAGCAGGGCACAAATAACCCTCAAAAAGAATTTTATTGGTCAACATTTCCTCTGGCTGATGTGCGTTGTCGTTCTACAGCATGTAACTCTTTGAACTCCACAATACTCCTCTCCGGGACACCAACACCCTTTTTAAAAAGAAATTTTATTTTACTTATTTCTGGAGCTATCACCCTCCTTTTTTAGACCCAGGAGAGCAAGTTGCTTGTACAGATCAGAGTGTGTAACACAACCAGAATTTTTTTGCACTCAACGTCCAAAACCATCTCGAGCTTAGCCACTAAACTTAAACCACAGCGCCCCCTAGTGGGAATCTGGTGGTTTGGCTTTCCCAGGCCTTTACACTTGGGCCACGTCTCACCTAATCAGCGCTCCAATTTTTCTCCCTGTCTCTCAGGTAAAGGAGGCCATGCAGCGGATTCACGACCGAGGGAACATTGGCAAATTAATTCTGGATGTAGAGAAGACCCCAACTCCACTGGTGAGTCAAAAAGCAGAGGAATCTGGTCAATTCAACACAAGAGGGTCTTACTGGGCAAAGACCCAAGTGGGGCAGAGGGAAATACAGGCAGCTCATGGGCTGGCAGAGGAGGCCAGCGGTAAACAAATGGTTGTGTGAATGAGGGATTAGTTATACACTGGGATACATGTGGAGAAAGAAAGGAAAATGCTTCAATGAGAGCATTTCAAGAACAATCTGAGAGCAGTCAGAAAAGGGTAGAAACAACCTTTCTCTATTCGAAGTCCTCTCTCTTGGCTGCCACAAGTAGGAGGGATTCCTGGTAAAATCTAATAAATTCACATTCACATACTCAACAGATTCATGCTCACTGCTTCCAAGATGCCTCCTGATGATTCCACCGATTTTGTTTTCTTTAATCAGGATAAAACCCTGATGCCCAGGGATCTCACCAGGAGTGGAGCGTGTCAAACTGACACCACAAATGCTCTTGCAAGGGCCACTTGAGGGGGACTATGTAATGTGGCGGTCAACACATAGACTGTCACCAGACTGCACGGGTCAAAGCCCAGCTCTGAGCCCCAGCGTGTGACCTGGACTATTGCTTTGCCACTCCAGCTTCGGTCTCCCTTTCTGAAAACTGGAGATTGACAAAGTTTCACAAGTCAATTAGAATGACATGCATAAAATATTTCTCATACACACTAAGTTCTAAAAAAAGGTTTAACGAAGAAAATACTTAGGAAGTTTTTTGTTTTCTCATATGTTTAGTCTTAGAACTGCAAAAGAATAAATGTCTTTTATAAAAGAGGAAGAACTCCAATTTCTTACATGTTTTAGTCTGAAGTGTGTATTTTTAAAAATGTTTACTTGGACAGCTAATACCCCACACACTACCTTCCCAGGGAAGCAAGCAACCCTAGCTCTTGGCCCTTAAAGAAATCCTTCTAAGTGGTATCATCGGATGCTCAGAGAAGTTGGGGATAAGGTTGCAATGCCTTCTCATAAGTTCTCCGTTGAATTACAGATGGCCAATGACAGCACAGAGACCAGTGAGGCAGGAGAAGAGGAGGAGGACCACGAGGGTGACAGCGAGAACAAGGAGCGGATGCCCTTTATCCAGTAACCCAGAACCCAGGCAGAAGAATGAAGGAAGGTCATTGGTAGAAGAGGAGCCAGCTGAGGAAGTTCTTCTGTGCCCCAGTGAACAAATGCTGTAGTCCAGTGCGTGTTGTGTTTGTCTGCAGTCAGCTGAGCTAAAAAGCTGTTGATCACTGTTGTTTTTTGAAATTAAGTGCCAATCCCATTCCATGCAGTATTATGTCCTTCCCCCGTCTGTGTATTACACTCTTCCCTCTCCCCTGTTTCAAAACCATCTATATTTGGGTCCTTGACAGTTCTAGAACAGCCTTGCAAATTAATACAAGCCCATAGGCCCAGTGCCTAAGAGACTAGACATGGCAAAGACAGATTTGGATTGAAAGGTGTTATCACAGAGTACTATCCAGATCCTAGAATTCTTTGGGCCAATGATACTTTTCGCTGCCAGCCACCCATGCTTCTGATAACACTTGCCAATCTGGCTGGCAGAAAGAGGGTAGGCCAGGAGAAGTTTTTATGAGCCCATAAACTTAGTATCTCTCCAAACTGTAACTTTCCCTCTCCCCTCTTAAGAGGCAACTTCCTTACATTCATCCAGTTGTTTCACAGTCAAAAGTTTGAACTACTCTCCTCTCACCCTCTGATGCTTGATCTCTTCACTGGTTATTATCCACGAACACAGGGAAATGGATGTGAATGTTTCAGGGTAGAAGATGGGTCAACAGCATGAGCTTGAGGACCAGCCACAGAGATTTCTCCTCTGAAACAGTATCTCACGAGCAAAATGCTCTCCCCACCACAACCCACCTGCCATATATATTTTATTTCAAGAAAACTTACCACATGTGAGACTATTTCAGAACTCATTTCTGAGACTCGCCTGCGTTTGCACACTGGCCATTGGCATTCTCAATTTTGCTATGTTCATTTCCTAGTACTGAGCAGCCACCTTTATTGTGGATTCCCCTGAGGAAGACCTCCTTGATAGACCATATTTGGAAAAAAAAAATCAGTATCTTTTCATTTGCCAAAGCATGTTCCAACATGTAACAAATTCTAGCCACACAAAGGTTGATGTTCAGTATCAGATGCCAAATGTGCAGTTCCTCTCCTCTGAAATATAAAATTATGGTGCAGACTGTGCAGATGGGGAACTGGGGACCCAACTACTTGGTTGCACACTCTTGTCCGATTTTCCAATTCCTAAACTTCTAAGAAACCTCACCCCCAACCCCACCCCACATGGTGTGGCTTGAGGCAAACAGTTCCCCTGCAGGAAGAGAAAAAGGCTCAAAGTTTCCATGAGGAGGGGCTCCTCCTTTCCTCCTCCCAGTCCTTTTGCCCAAAGGGTTGACTCCATCACTCCCAAACCAAATTGGAGACACAAGAAACCCACACAATCAGCACTCCAGCTCACTTTACATTCTGGAAGACATTGGAGGGTTCCCACATTGCCCAATCTCTCTACCAGTGAGCCTCAGGACAGACCCAACTCTTCCCCCAAAATGATGGGAGTGAATGCATTTCATCAATTACCTATTTTATTTCCAAAGTCCTTTTGTAGCAAATGTCACCTCATTAGTCATGTTCTTTTTTTTCCTATCCTAAGCTTGTGATGATGACTTATTTATGCCAAATATTTATCTGGAAGGAGTTTCTCCTCATTGTGAATGTTATGTGCAAAATAATGAAGATGAACAAGGGTGCTGCCATCTGAGGTGCCGAGAGCTGAGAGGACCTCAGAGAAGACACCAACATCTTCTCTTCCTACTTTAGGACCCACCAGTATTCCAGGTCTGGCCGCTTAGAGAGATGATGTAGAGGTTTTATTCCACCAACACCTTTGCCAAATGATGAATTATTGGTCATGTTTCTCCCATAACCAAGCTGACGATGGTGTCCTAAGAACCACTACCCAAGTGATACTACTAGTGAGCTGAACAGAAATGGCATGTTCTAGGGCTGGGGGAAGAAAGAGCCACTGGCCACATCAAGGCTGTCCTCTGCCAGGTGGGTGGAACTCTGCGTTGAGAATCCAGATGGCCTTCACTATGTCCAGAGGAGACACAAAAACTCACTCCTCCTCAAATCTGTTGTTTTTTTTTTGTTGTTTAACAAGCGAGATTAATACAGTAATCACAAATAATGCCAGTTAATTGTGGAAAATAATTTTCATTTTCTCAGAATACAGAATGAGAAGAAAAAACTAGAGTTTGACCAATAAAATCAATTTATGCCATGAATAAGAGAAAAAACATCAAAATTAACCAATTAATGCCCTCTCGTCTTAAGTACTTCCTTTCCCATCACGCGATTGTTTTTTGGAAGGAAGTGTAAAGAACGTCTCAGTTTGCCTTAAAGGAACTGTGAAGGCTTCTCTGTAATTTAAGCTTGATTGGAGTGAACTGAAACATTGTCTAATGTATTTGTGGCTTTAGAGCTTTTGTTATATTGTGCCTACAAAGCAAATTATGTTTACATAAAATATATAAATAAAGTATTCAGCATAGCATAACCTCGCCTGGCATCACTTACTCCACATAAATAGTTATTGGAAAAGTAGCCCCCCTATTGAAATGTAAGGAATGGGTGACTAAAAAAGAAAAAATTAAAAAAAAACAAACAAACATGTGATAGAAGACTCTTTAGATGAGAAACTGAAGACTACATGGAAAAACAGGGTTTGAGATTAGACAGGCCTTTAAAAAGACATTCGAGTTCCCTCAAGCAAGAAAATAAAACCGCTAAATAAAAGAACTACTAAATACATCATATATTAATAATGGTAACAAAAACAATAATTATAATGACATTTATAAGGTATCTACCATTTGCTGTTAAAAAAGCTATGTATGTATTAACTTGCTTACCTTCCAAACAGCCCTGAAAGGTAGTGTTTATCATTACATCAGTTTTATAGGTGATAAGATTGAATAAAGCATAGGGAGGTTTGGCACTTGCCTATGATCACACGGCTATCAAGTGATGGAGCCAGGATCTTTGAACCAAGCTAGAATTGTGGCTCTTAACTGCCCTGTCATGCTCTCTTGGCTTACATAAGGTTAAAATACATTGCATTTCAAATGATCATTTGTTGGACACCAAAAACTCTTCAGGGATTCTTTCCTTTGATTTCAAGGATATGTTTGGAAATTTGTTTTGCTTTGCAGCAAATAATATGCATATCAAGAAACCCTTTTTTTTTCTGGCCCTCAGTTGAAGTGTTCGGCGAAGTACTGATCTTAAAATTCATGCATCTCAACCATTTTCATTTTTGTGATCTAGTATCTCAAGGTTATCAAAGAGATATATAAAAGTAAACCTCTAAGGGCTAAGAGTTCGTAAAAGAGGATTTCGTGATTAGGGAGGCTTTACTGTATTTACCACATTTCTCAGTAGAAAGAAAAAAAAAAAGAGAGCTAGTCCCATGTTACTAACATGCCAGTGTATATATAAACCCAAATTTACAAAGTAGAAAAGTTAGTTACCTTGTCAGTGAAATTCTTACAAAGTCACTGCACAAAGGATTTTCTCATGTTTTCTTTTAATGCTCAAGTACTTCATGTAACTCTCATGGCCTCATAGCCAGCAACAAAAACTGGAATCTAAACTAAAATCTACTTATAACTGAGAATGGGGAAGAGGTCCAGCAGCTGGCAATTTTTTTCCAGCAGTGTGGGTGGGGTTAGTAATGGAGGTACACCTCTCAAAAGCCATCATAGCATAGGGAAACATTTGTGGCATGGAGACTGGAACAGTGTAGCCGAAATACATGTTACGAGGAGACAGAATGGAGCAGGAGACACGCACGATGGAAGCACAGGGTTCAGTGGTCTTTGAATGCCCACTTGATAATTTTAGATTTCCAGGGAAAGGAAGAAGGATGTGCAAGAGTGTGACATTAAAACTTGGGGTGCGGAGGCAATTACTAAGAGTAAATGCAGGGTTTGATGAAAAGAGGGATCTGAGAGGAGACTAAATGTGCTCTGGAGTTAGATAACAATACCGTGACCCTCTGCCCCAGTTTGGGTCTTCCCGAAGCAGACATCGAAACAAGGATTTGACTGTCGGCAGTGTTGGGAAATGATCCCAAGAAGCACAGATGGGGGAAGGAAAATGTAAAAGAGGACAAGGAAGGAGGCAATTCAGGGAGTGTTGATGAGCAGGATTCCACTGTGGAAGACCACAGACAGGCCACACATTTGCTGCACTTGAAAGACGAGGAAGTTGTATTTATCCATCAATTCCTGTGCATCACTCGTTAAGGGCTACTCCCAACAAGCGTGTTGATTCCCTGACATTCTTGCCCTTCCCCTTGTGTGAATCAAGCACATTGCTGCAGCCAGACAATGCCCTCCGCAGACAGCCACAACGAGCCATTGGATTCCACATATAAGTGAAATCATATGGTATTTGTCTTTCTCTGTCTGCCTTATTTACCTTAACATAATATCCTCTAGGTCCATCCATGTTGTCACAAATAGTAAGATTCCATGCTTTTTTTTTTTTTTTTATGGCCAAGTAATATTCCAGTATGTTACTGAGTATATATGCACTATATCCTCTTTATCCAGTCATCTATTGCTGAACGTTTAGGTCGCTTCTATATCTTGACTATGGTGTGTATGGGAGCAGTGAGGAGATATGGGGCCAGTACCCACAGCTTCTACTACAACTCTTCCAGGGAACTTACTTTTTATTCTGAAGTTAAAGTGGGGAGCTTTTGAGGATTTCCACAAACTATACTCCAGTCTTATTTACCACATCCTGACTCCAGCTATCCCATTAACTCTCACTGCTCCTTCTTTTCTGCTTTTGTTTCGTCTCTTGATGTAAAGAGTACAGTTTCTGCTCAGAAGAGACAGCCAAAATGCCTCTCCATCTCACCACGATAACTTGCTTCATTAGGATCTTCCTGCCAAATTTCAGGTCTATTCTTCATTTGGGGCCAGAAGATCTGGGGGCTCAATGTTAAATACAACCACATGTTTATTCAACAAGTTTGTAATGCAGGACCTTGTTCAGGGTTCTAGAAATAAAAAGAAAATAAGACCTGTCCTCAAGAAATTTACCTTCGAGAACTGTGCTATCCAATGAAAATACATGTGAGCCACATACAAAGTTAAATGTTCTTATAGTCACATTAAAAAAGTAATGAGAAATAAGAAAACTTAATTCTAATAATATTTTATTTAACACAATATACACAAAATGTAATCATTTCAACATAGAGTTAACATAAAGGTTATTAGTGAGATATTTTACATTCTATGTTTCATGCTAAGACTTCAAAATCTAGAGTGTATTTCATGCTTACAGCATTTCTCAGTTTGGACTAGGCACATTTCCAATGCTCAGTAGTATTTGTGAGTAGTGGCTTCTATTCTGGGTAGAGAGGTCTAGAGGAAAGAAAGAGCTGGACACCAAGATGTGCGACATGACTGCAGCAAGGCTACGTTAGAGGGCAGAGGGCATAGTGGAAAGGGGTCAACTCTGTGATGGAAAGGGACGGTGAAGACAGCAGACATGGAGAAAGTGATGCTCGAGTGAAGTCTTTTAAGATGAGTGGTGTTGTTCATGAGAGTAAAGTACTTAAAGCACACAGCACACAGCGTGGAGTAAGCACTCAATAAATATTAGCTTCCTTTCCCTATTCCCATTTGCCAGTGCTGGGAAGAATGGGAAACTTGGGAAATACTCAGTAGCTTTCCTACTTTTTTTTTTTTTTTTTTAACGACAGAGAATACATAGGTCTCAATATTTTCTTCCAAATTTGTTTGTGGGAGAAAAAATAAGTTGCTGTGGGCCGAATGTTTGTGTGCCCCACCGCATTCGTAAGTTGAAACCCCACCACCCACTGTGTGATTGTAGTAGGAGGTGGGCCTTTGGGAATTAATCAGGACTAGATGAGGTCTAATAGGATTGGTGCCCACAAAAGAGTCATGAGGGAGTTTACTTCCTCTCTTTCTCTGTTGTGTGAGGATGCAATAAGTTGACGGTCTGCAACCCAGAAGAAGGACTTCTTGAGAAGTCAATCATGCTGATACTCAGATCTTGGACTTCTAGACTCCAGACTATGACAAATAAATTTCTGTTGTTGATAAGCCACTCAGTCTATGATACTTTGTTAGAGCAGCCTAGACTGTCTAAGACGTAAGTGTTTTTTGCATTCTCCGCCAGAAGCAGAATGAGCAGAGTTTCTATTACCAGTCAAGCAAAGATGTTGGAAAATATGTCCCATGAGTTATTCCGATTGGCACCCATATATCCAAATAAAGGAGTGACTCAGGAGCAACTAAAACCTCACATGCCACTTGCATATGCACCCAAGACATGTGCAGCAATTAAGAGCATAAGCCTTGGAATCTTGCAAATCAGCGATCAAATTTAGGCTAATTGCTTGGCATCTAAGCTTTTCCTTACTAAAATGGGGATGACCATTTTGTCTATTTCCTAGAATTGTTATGAAGATCAAATGTAACAGTGTGTGTGTAACCAGATTGTAACCATGGCCCACAATTTCGAGTCTGGAAACCAGATGGTGACTGCTTTCAAAACAAGTTTTTTTTTCATTCATTCAACAAACAGTGATCAAATACCTAGTGTGTTCTTGACACAGCATTTTTAGTGTCTTAGCAAGGAAAATAAGAAATACATAGCCTCTACCATCAAGGGACTTACAGTTTAATGATGTGATAACAATAATCTTTATTTCTTGTGCAAATGGCAGTTTATCTGTACACCCTGCTTTGGAACTGAGAGCTTATATGTTTGGAACAGTAAAGAGTGGTATGATTGATGAAAACTGTCCATGAGGAGTGAGTGAGGAGAGCTTCTAGGAGAAATAACTACCTTTAGGCACATCAATGAGGAAGCACAAGGTCGGTTCATGGAATGGTCCATTTAGCTATCGCACGTATCAAGAGAAGAGGCAAAAGATTAAGAAGACTGGGTTGTAGAAATCTATGAATGTCCCTTCCACGTTTCTAGATTTTGTAATAAAGCCAAGAGATTAATCAAGGGGCTAATGGAGAATGTTCCCAAGTAAGAGAAGACCATGGGAAATCTTCCCGCAAATCAACTTCACCATTTTACTTAGTCTAGTTTTTGGAGGCAGAAGAGACAGGTGGTCAATAATGGAATAATAGTTTTTTGGCTAGTACCCCAAAATCCATTCATAGTCTATTTGGTCATGAGTTAAGGTGACTAAATGGCATGAGTGAAAGGAAAGGAACCCCTCTCCTTTTCAGGAGTGGTGAAAAAAGAGGTGTTGGTGATACAGACTTTTCCTGGGGAGCTGGATGCTTGTGCATGGGAGGCCCCCAGAAACTAAATCACTACCTATCAGAGCTGAGAGTCAAAACTAACACGATGCTACCAGGCAAGGGCTTGCTGCCTGATGCACCTATGAGCCAATTTGATGGCACCGGCTTTTGAGAAAAGAAAAAAAGTTTTACTGCAAATTCAACTGGCAAGGAGGCAAAGCTCAAATCTGTCTCCCAGATCTAGGGTTCGGGCAAGATTTAAGGCGTTTCAGCACCAGATCTTCCTGGATATTGGACCCTTCACCTCCGGAAGATTTTTGGCATTCAGATTCTGGTTACATCCTGGTCCTTTGGTTCTATGTGGTGGTGGGGAGCAGTTAAGGGTTCACGAGTGTTACTAGTAAGTGGTATATCCAAGGTTTGAACTTTGGTTCTGATTTTGTTAGAATAGGGCCAGTTCGAGTTGGTTCTGTGGTTTCAATAGGACAATGGCCCACTGGCATGCTCACAAACACTCATAAACACTGAAATCCTTTAAAAAAAAAATGTCCTAGCTTAGAGTTCTGAGGTTTCCATAGAGTGAAATTGAATCAAGGTAAACCATGAAAATGAAACTAACATTTACTGAGGATTTGCTCTTTGCCAGGAATTTTACACATGCCTTTGCTGAACCAAACCAAAACCTTGAAAGGTAGATATCATCCTGACTTACAGACAAGGATCTTAAATTTCAGAGATATTGGGCGGCATGCTCATGGCTACCCAGTTAGAAAGTAAAGGAATACTGCCTAGAACCCAAGACTCCATTTGGCAGAAAGATTTCTTCTTCCCAGCAGCTGGGAAAGATGGGGGCCCAAAGTTCCAAATTAACATCTTCCTGGCCAGGTGGTCACTCCTGCTCTCTCTCCACTTCCTCCCAACCCCGAAGGAAAAAGAACTTTCTCTCCACCAGCTCTGGTATAAATCAAGGTGCTCTCAGGAAGGCTCTGATTAGCCCAGCTTGGGTCACATGTCCATTCTAAACCAATCATTGAAGCAGAGGGATGCCTATTCTGACTGGCTAGGCTAGATCATGTGACCACCCCTGTGACTGGTCCTGGTAGGAACTGGCTACCTGAATGACAACTCTAGAGAAACACATCAAATGACAGAGGGATAGATCCCCCATAGGAAGGAAGGATGGACAGTTAAAACTGTGTTCACTATGCCTACGGTATGCTGAGTACTCACAAAGCACCAGATACTGTTTTCAGCCCTGGTAGCAGTCACCACTGATGCCCCACTACATACTGTCTTGGTTTGCCAGAGTTTGCCTACACCTGTAGATAGTTGCTGGTACGCTGGCAGCTTCCCACTTCAAGCACCTGCATTTGTTTTTCTTCTTCTGTGCCTGCAGGCTTACTCCAGCACTGTACATGAAGGTACCCCAGAATTACTGTGGTGAGTAGTGAGGGTAGCACCCCCAAGGGCAGCCTCAACCACAAAGGATGGGAGCCGGTGGATAAAAACTCAGATCCCCTTTTGTCTGATGTCATGACTCTGAGGCATGTTCCATAAAGTCTTTCAAGGGTCCCTTGGTGGGGTCAAGCCTAAATTGCCCACAGTGCTAACTAACTCATCAAGCATGTCTTCCTTCCTTCTTTTTTTCCTTCCTTCCTTCCTTCCTTCCTTCCTTCCTTCCTTCCTTCCTTCCTTCTTTATCACATTCTCCCACCTACCCCACCTCCACACACACACACACACACACACACACACACACACACACACACACACACGCACACACTCCTGCTTCTCAGCGCATTCTCCCACCTACCCCACCTCCACACACACACACGCACACACACACTCCTGCTTCTCAGCATGATCTTCCAAATAAACTACCTAAATCCAATTCCTTATCTTGGGGGCTACTTTGGGAGAACCCAAATGAAAAACTGCATTTTTTGTGTGTATTAACTTGCCAAATACTCATAACAATCCTATAAGATATCCCCATTTAACTGATGACAAAATGAAGCTCATAGAAGTTACATAAAATGCCTAAAACTACATATAGCGACTGAGATTCCAGAATCTGCCAGAGAAATCAAGTTAAGCACTCTCTAATGCTCAAGTCACTGAAAACACACAATATCACTTAACAAGTTAGAAAAGTTATTTAAAAGCTAAGCTAGTGTCAATTAAAATGACTTCTGGGGTGAGCAACACTCAGTTTTTTTAAAAGCCTGCCCAGGGAGTGAGAAAGGATTCTTGATGGTTTCCTGACTCTGGAGAATTCTATCCAAAGCCGGCCGGAGGGAACCCATCAGCCCTGATGAGTTAAAGGGCTGTGCTGTGAAAGGGAATCAGATCAACGCACATAATCACAATACATATGATCTCTTCATTCTTTGCAAAAACAAGCATAAATACCTATTTATGGAGTTCCAGGCGAATGCGCAGGTTGACTGCTGATGTTAAGAACTGATCTGACTACTGTCTTTGTTTAGAGGCAGATCTGGATATCCCAGGGGTCCTTTGAGATTAATCAACCAGCAAGTCAGGAAGCCAGTGCATCATCAAATTGACAGAGTATTTAATTATTAACTAGATGAATTAAGGATATATCAAAGCTTCCATTCTCACTCAAATGGTTTGTCTATCTACCTACATACCTACCTACTAAACCATCTATCTGTCTGTCTGTCTATCATCCATCTATCTCTGCTATGGTAAATATCATTAAAGAGATTAAATTCAATTCTACAAATATTTACTAAGCTTTGACTCTGTGCATGGCCCTGTTTTATGTGCTATAAAGGATTCAGAGATAAATATGGCCTGGTCACTGCTGGCAAAGAGCCCACTGTCTATTAGACAGTGAAACTGAGACACCAATCATCTGGAAAAGGCTAGCAGCCTAGAAGAGAGAGATGCACGGGGCTCTATGGTGCAAAATTGGGAGAGACGTCATTTGGGCAAAGGATAAAACAGTCTCTACAGAATGGAAGTGGGGTGGACACTCAAGGTTTTGCCTGTCAAGAACTGACTATACCCTACTTACAGTTCAGTGGTCAAAAGCAGGACTCTGAAGCTGGATGGGCTGAGTTTGAATCCTGACTCTTACAGTTACCAGCTGTGAGACCTTGAACAAGTTATTTCATCTCTGGCCTTTGTTACTGCCTCTGTAAAGAGGGATAACTTTAAAATGTTATAGGTAATGCTAAATATTAAATGAATCAATAGGTATAAAATATTTAATAAATATCATATGCCTAACATATAATAAGCGCGTATAACTGTTAGGTATTTTGTCAATTGCACCTGATTTTCCTTCAGAGAATGACCCCACGCATGGTATGTTGGGTTGGGGATTCTGTGAATAAAAGTGCTCTGCCTTCCTCAAGCCAAACAGGTCTCATGACTCACAGAAGCCAAAATGGATGTTCTACTAATCTGAAGCTTAAGAGGGGTGATGCAAACACAGGAAAAGGAGTGGAGACATTTCATCCTGATGGGAGTACCCTAAAAAGACTCCTCAGACTCCCTGCTACCCAGATCCCAAAAGCTGCCTGTGTTTCTACTTTTTCCCAAGCCCCGATCTACAGTCTTGTCTTGGATTCTGTGAGCAACCCATACATACAGCTTAAGTTAGCCAGGCCTAATCTCTCTTGCACACAACTGAAGAATGCTACCTGACAGAAAGAGGGCTTTTGAGCTAGGGCTTGAATAACTAACTTGGCAGGGTTGTTACTGGGATGGTTCATCTTCCTGGTTGTGCCCATATATACAGAACTTTTATTTCCCAAAGCCAGGGTTATTATCACACATCAGGAAGAAGAGGCAGTGTAAGAGACAGAGTGTGCCTGCCAAAATATAGGCATTTCGAAAACATTCCAAGTTTTTAATTGGGACACAACAGTCAAATATTTGACGTATAAAAACGTAGAGTCAACATACCCACAACAGATACAAGAGCAAAGTATTTTGCAAATTCGGAGGAACTTTAGGCCAGTTTCTTGTTAATAAAAAAGAGATTAGCAAGTTTTAGAAAGATTTTAAAAGACATACCAACACCAAATTAAAACCGTCTCTTGGAAACCACGATCAGGATTTAAAGAAAACTGGAAAGGGAACAGGCAACCCAGTTTTATTAACATATGTGCCCCAGTGGTACCAGTACTAGACTCTAGGGGAACCTGCTCTCAAGAAAACAAGGCTTGTAGAGCCTTTGATCTGTTTAACAGCTGGAAGCCGGGAGCAGGAGGTGAGGGGCGAGGGGCGGTGGGAGGCCAGGGTGTCTGACTTTACAGAGCGTGCCTGGCCGAGAAGATGTGCCAGTGCACATAATTTAACACCCAGGTTTCCTCTGTAAGAAATCCACTTTGCTCACAACAGTTTTGAAACAGATCTCACTTCTGGGTGGTGACAATATTTTCTACAGCCAGCCGTTTCTATTTAAATGCTGGCTGAAGCCAACTTCAACAATGAATCATCGACAGAGTGTTCGTTTCCTCCACACCAGGGAACTCAGATGGAAAGACAAACCATCTGTCAGCCACTTCTGCAGCCCATTCGAGCTGCCAAGCACCTGCAGTCCCAAAATTGAGATAGAATTCCCCAAATGGCCCCACCAAATGGTCTCAGCAGTTTGAAAGGACTACATTTTAGTAGTGTGGGAGAGTGCTGGAAAGGAAACCACAGCCATGCCCATCGAATGTTTAGCTGTGGTGGTGGGATTAGGGATTCCCAATACCATCCCCAGGAATATTTACTTATCATTTACCACAAGGCAGGACTCCATTAAACACCCTGCATGAATTATTTAATTTAATCCTCTTACTATATGCTCTCATTTTACAGATGAAGAAACTGAGGCGAGGAGAAGTTACATAACATGCCTTGGTTCCATGGCCAGCTGTGTGATGCCAGGATTCAGACCCCAGCCGTCTGCTTCCAGAGTCCATGCACTCAACCAACTGCCACCAACCACTAAGCCATGCTGCCCCACAGAAATCAAAAAAGGCCTTGAGCTGGTAGGTTGCTAGATAAAATACAGGATGCCCAGTGAAACTTGAATTTCAGACAAACAATAAATTTTTAGTATAAGTATGTCCTAAATATTGCAGGAGAAATACTAAAACATTATTTCTTGTTTTTCTGATATTCAAACGTAACTGGGCATCCATCTTGTGTTTTGATTGGCTAATCTGAAAACCTTATACTTAGTAGGACCCAAACCCACAACTCCTGGCTCGGAAGACGCGTGGCTTAACCATTAGGCCATGGGCTCAATTACGTCAATGGGATCTAGATCTTCTGGAATCTTTCACAAAAGTTGACATGCCCAATCGTCTCTGGTCATTTCAGAACTTTATAGGGGTGGTAGGGTAGTGGTATACAAGTTCTAGACAGATGCCAAAGAATCCCGCAGGCAATTATTATAAAGAACTAAGGTGTGTCTGTGGGCTGAACCTGCAGTACTGGGTCTGGTGAGTGAGACAGAGAAACCTGAACCTTGAGTGTCAAAGCCCCGGACCTGGCTTTGTCCCCTGTGTGACATTGCTATCCCCTCCCGATCCGCAGCCCCCTCATATGCAGAATGAGAGCCCTTGGTCTAGGTGGGGTGGGGGTTCCCAAAACGCAGTCTCCGGACTGCCTGCACCAGAATCACCCAGAGAATCTACCGTTTCAAACAGGTAGATTCTTGGTTCCCATCACAGACCAACTGAACTAGACATTTTAGAGGAAGAGTCAGGAAAACTGTGTTTTAATAAGGTCTCCTGTGGATTCTGATGCATCCTGAAGTGCAGGAGCAGCTGGACTCACGAACCTTGAAAACATTATGCTCATTTAAAGCAGCCAAACAAAAAAGGCCATGTATTATATAATTCCATTGATATAAAATGTCCAGAATAGACAAAGCTGTAAAAACAGAAAGTAGATCAGGGTATTGGAGGGAGGAGGGAAGGGGGCGTGACTGCTCAATGTGGAGTTTCCTTTTGGGGTGATGAGAATGTTCTGGAATTGATAGTGATAGTATATCCAGCCTTGTGGATATACTAAAAACCTGAATTATATACTTTAAAATGACAAATTTTATGACATGTGAATTATATCTCAATTTAGAAACATACTAATACATTGAAAATAGTAATGGAAAAAAAACAATTGGATTAGATAATCCTAGACCAGGATTCCCCAGAGTGTGCCTCCAGAATTCTCTGATAAAAGCCTCCGTGGGAACTGAGTATTAGAATCTGCCCCCCAGAATGTCACAAGCAGCTACTAGCAGGAAAGTCACTATCATTAAAAGAAGAAAATCTTTATCTCAGCAATTCTTATACTTACCTTCATCCTAAGGAACATAAGACTGAATATTCATGAAATAGCCATATGTAGTGGATAGATGTGTATGTGTGTGTGAGCATATATATATATATGCATGTGTGAATATATCCACCTGCATATATATATATACATCATATATATAGGACTTCATTTCCTCAGTCCACAGTCAATCTGTATAGTTGGTATACAGATTTGAGGGCCTCTGACATTATTGTGCATGTAATCAGAAAAACAAACAATGACAGAAGCTGTGTGTGTATGTGTGCATCTATGTGAGTATGTGTGCGTGCGTGTGTGTGAAACTAGAGGTGGCTGGGGCATCACTGGACCTCTAAGAGAGTGGATAGAGCCCAGAAAGTCTCCCAAGAAATCCTAAGGCTGTGGTTCTCACACTGCACTTGCACAGGAGAATCACGGGAGCTTGTTAAAAGTCAATGCAACTGCAGACTGAAGCACTTCCAGGGGGTCCTGTTTAGGGAGTCTGGCAATTCCTAGGAACTGCATTTTTATATACACCAGCCCCAGGTGATTCTGCTGCATTATGAAAAACTCTGCTTAGAATCCGGGCACCTCAGTGGGAATGAGCTCTGAGACTGAAGTCCAGTGTCATTTCACAATCAGGTGTCCCGTTCCATACCTGGCTCTGTATGTCGGGAGTGTGAGACCTTTCAGGTATGTGTATATATTAGGGGAAGGGTAGGCGGGGAGGCAGAAAAAGAGGAAGGAGGCTTGCCACTTTTGTTTCTGAGACTGTTCATATGTTTAAAGAATTTAAGAAATGCTAAATTTACAAAAATATACAGATCTAGAGTACATGAACCTTTTTTCAATTCTCTCTGTGACAATGGAAATCAATTCATCTAAACGTTAGGTCTTTTGTGAAAGAGGCCTCCTTGCTCCGTCCCCACTCTCCACGACAAGCCTTAGACCAGAAGGACGTTCAAGGCTCCTCAGGGAAAGCTCTCAGCCCGGTGCCCCCATCCCACTCAGAGTCATTTAGCACCAGAGCGTGGACTTGGCATCATCTTCTAGCCACCTAGTGGTCAGTCAAAGATACGCTGCTAATTTATCTTAACCCTCTACTCAACTCTCATTCATTGATTCAGCAAACCTCTGTCAAGCATCTATGGTGTTGCCAGGCATTTTTCTGGGCTCTCGAAGTAAATAAGACTCTGTTTATAGAGCTAGAAGGAAGCCTACTAACCATTTAGGTAAGTCGGCTCATTCCCAAAGGTGACTGAGGCCTGGGGGCCGAGGGGACTTACACAGGTCCACAACAACTCCTCTGACAACTTACCTCAAATATTTTTTTCCTCAAAAACGGGATGGAGGAAAGGAGAGTGTAAGTCTGAATCACCTGTGGGCTTTTATAAAAATGCACCTGTGACACCAGGGGCCCACTCCTAGAGTTTCAGAAAGCCTAAGATGTGTTCTCTCATGGTAAATATATTTTTAAAACTCTTTATTTGTTTATTTATTTATTTATTGTCCCTTGAAGCACACACACACATCAAGTTAAAAACCATGGTTTTATATCATGAGGTTCGTACCTAGTTTCCTATGTGATAATGATCTCTAGTTATATGGCATTTTACACTTTACAAATTCCCTTCCTGTGCATTATTGCATTTGACCTTCACACAATAATATGCAAGCATAATGTCCATCTTGCAGATGAGGAAATCAGACTTCACAAAAGCTAATTCCTCACGGTCACATAACTAATTGGCGATAAGGCAGGGTCTCAAATCCAGGTTCTAACAGATTCCAAATCTCATAGTTTTCTGCTATATTGGACTGCCCCTGGATGGTTAGTTGGACAATACTATGCATAAGGCCAAGACTGAAGGACTAATCCCTGTCTGGGCCAGTTGTTAAAAAATAATGTATTTAAATCTTTTATTTAATAAATATTTTGAGAACCCACAACATGCAAAGTGTAGGAAAGTAACAGTTTTAGAGATAAACAAGACATGTCTCCTGCCTTCCACATCCTTAGAGTGTCCTCTGGAACTAATGTCACATATATCTCCACTTAATCCCAGTTACCCCACACACTCCCCATAATACACAAATGCCCACCCCCAGTGGTATACTGGCAAATCAGCTCCCCAGCACTAATTTTTAAAGCTCTAATTCATAGCTGCTGGTTTCTGTAAATAATCCCAACATGGTCAGTTTCATACTATCAAAAGTTTGACAATCAGCTTACAAAATTTCCAAATACTTAATGATTGGTTCTAGCATGCTGATGGGAGCTAATTCCTGCACACACTACAGCCAAATGTATAACTCAATACCACATCAGACTAGCACTGTGTAAGTTTCCAGTTTCTGCTATAATAAATAACCACAAATTTAGAAAACAGCACACATGTATCATCTTTTAGCTCTGGAAGTCAGAAGTTCAAAATGAGTCTTATGGATCAGAATCAAGGTGTCAGCTGTGCTGCATTCCTTCTGGAGTCTCTAGAGAAGGATTCGTTCCTTGCCTTTCCCAGCTTCTGGGGGCTGCCCACATTCCTTAGCTGTGGTCTCAGCCAGCCATGGCATCACTCTACACTCTGCTCCCATCATCATATTGCCTTCTCTCTAACTCTGACCCTTCTGTCTCCCCCTTTGTAAAGATCCTTGTGATTACATTGAGCCTGCCTTGATAATCCAGGATAATCTCTCCATCTCCAGATCCTTAAAGTGATCACATCTGGACATTCCCTTCTGCCATGCAACCTAATATATTTGCAGGTTTTCAGGAAATAGGACATAGGCATCTTTGAGGGGCCATTATTCTGTTTACCATAAATGCTTTGATGAAAGAATGCACAAGATTCTGGAAGGACTAGCAGTCGTTCAGCACTTTTTGTGTGTTAGGTACTGGAGAAACAAAGATAAAAAGTAAGGGCAGAGTCCTCACAGTCAAGATGTATACTTTAGGAAGATCCAGGTGAACCACTACCTGATACAGAAACTGAATTCTGATACAGAAACAGAAATGTGTAGAACTGTGATGTTGGTGCTGGTCTCCAAGTACTATTAACACTATTTATGTAGATCTACAACGATTTCTCTAAACATTGTCACATATGAACCATACAAAAGGGGCCTATAATGGACAGGTACTATGTTAATTTCAAAGATGATAAAGCTGGGGCTGCGTCTGCCTAAGGTCAGATAGTTTGTAAATGGTGGGGCCAAGATAAGAGAAAATTAACTCCAAAAATTTCACCCCAAAGTCTTATGGCCAGGGCAAGAGCCTTTTAATGAGAGGGTCCCCCCACGGGCTGAGGACCAGTACTGGTCGGTGACCTGCTAGAAACCAGGCTGCAGAGCAGGAGGTGAGTGATGTGAGAGCATCTGTATTTGCAGCCACTCCCCAGCACTAGCATCGCCGCCTCAGCTCCACCTCAGATCATCAGGCATTAGAATCTCATAGCAGCAATGGTCCCTGGTGCCAAAAAGGTTGGGGTCCATTTCTTTAACGTGATCCTGGACTTCTATAACCTACAAAATAGTTGTATCAGTTGGGATTCTCTCTGTTGCCAAGAATTCAAACTACCTTAAGGGGGAAAATAAATAACATAAATCTGGGAAATAGGGAGTGTTTCATTGGCTTATATAATTTATAAGCTCCAAGCTTATAGGAATACAAGCTCTAAGAAGGCAGGAGTCATATATCTTTTTCATTTCAGCATTCCTCAGTGTGATGCATAGTGCCTGGTACTGTGGCAGACACACTCATGGGTGACCCCCGATGAGTCACACCCTTGTGTAATCCCTTCCCCTCGAGTGGGAGACAGAACTTCTGACTTGTTTCTAACCAGTGGCATATGGCAAACATGATGATGGTATCCCCTAGATTACGTTACATTGTGTAAGACTCTACCTTAACAAACCAAAGAAAGATTCTCCCTTGCCGGCTTTGAGGAAGAAGTAAGTTACCATGTTTTGAGAGTCTGGGAGTGAGCCGCATGGCTAGGAGCTGAGGGCAGCCTCTAGGAGCTAAGAGTGGCTGCTGGCTGGCGACCAGCATTAAAATGGGGTCTCAGTCATACAGCTACAAGGAAGCAATTTCTGCCAACAATCTGGATAAGTGGGGAAGATTTTTCCCCAGTAAGGCCTCCAGCTGAGAACACAGCCCCGGTGATACCTTGATTACAGTCCCATGAGACTCTGAGAAGTGGACCAGCTAAGTCCAGATTCCTGACACACAATAACTGAGATAATAAACTTGCATTTATAATAAACACACCTCTAAGTTTGTGGTAATTTGTTGCACAGCCATAGGAAACAAAGAGTATTCAATAAAAGTTTGCTAAAAAGTGGAGAGATGAGAAAGGGAAGTAGAAAGGGAAGAAAATGGGAGAGAGAAACAGTAAGTAGACAAGTCTGTTCAGGAAGATATTTGGCTTTAACACAACTGAATCCAGAACCTAAAAATATGTCAGTAAGACTGTTTCATTCTCTCTCATGTGTGTGTGTGAGGTGGGGAGGGTGCGGGGGAGGGTGGAGTAGATAGGACATGAATCTTTGGCTGCTGGTGACTATCTCTTTAGTAATTTCAGAGGGGGAAAATCAAGCCTTGCTGATAGTTCTGTTAGGTAAGCCCCAGAGAAGACTCTGGTCTGACCTAGTTGGTCATATCTGGTTTACTTGTATCCTCTCTGGAACACTGGAATGGGAGCTGCTCCTCTCCACCCAAACTACAAAGGATGTGTTTCTCACACCAGAGGTTTTGTAACTAAAAGGAAATAAACATGCTGGGCAGAAAAAAATGCTGTATGTGTTCATTGTGGGGAATAATAAACTATATCTCACAGGTAACTGTGAGCATCCATTGAGAATGCATATAATAGTCCTCAAAATAGCAGGTACCAGAGGTTTTTGTCTGTGTGGTTTACTATTGTACCTTTGCACCTGGGATACTTCCCGGGCACAGAATCAGGGCTGATATTTGGCAAATGGACAGGTCTGAAAGAGCGATATAGACAGGGGCCATATTCCAGTCAAAACTAATCAGCAGTCTTCCCCATTCACGGCCCAGCAAACTAGGTCTGACACATGTCATCCTCTCACCCCCATCTAATCTCCTTGAGTTGACAAGCCTTGAGGGAAATGGCATTATTCCAGAGGAAGCAGTCAGGAGCATAAATCCTAAGTTATGAATATGAGCCACAATTGTATCACTAAACTCAAGCCCTGTTTCCAGGAGAGTTCGATTAATATTTAATCAAGCCTTGTCAGTTATATAAAGTAAAGGGTAAATACAATTCCCCCGCCATGGGACTTCTCGTTCATAGTGGAACGCTGCATTTGCTAAACATACAACATCTTGCTTTATTAAACAGTTATGCCCAACGAGTCAATTGAACATCCCAGGGACAGATATACAAATAAAAGTCAGTGGAAGACTGGAAATTTTACTTTTTGCAATGTTTTACAATGATTTCTATTGATCAGAAATAGCAAAAAAGAACAAGAGAGGGGCAATGGGAGAAGAGAATAAAGTTCTAGGAGTCTCATATGCCAGACCTTGCATCCTTAGGTATGAATCATGAGACGTGCAGTCTAGCAAGAGATACAGACATCATTAAATAACAAACTACTCAAATTATAGCGATCACTGTTCCAAAGAGAAAGTACCCAAAGCTTCACACCCCCAAAGTTCTGACACAGTCAGAGACGTCCTTCCGGATGGGGTGGAAATCTGAAAGGTAAATAGGATTTGGGCAGGTAAAGAGTTTGTGGCAGACCCTATTGGTTATCTACCCAGAAGTCATCCACTTTCCCTTTTCCTTGCTAACAGAACCCTTGTTTTGTTCAAGTATCTGGTAATGTACCTGTCACCTCAGGGAATGCGGGTCTAGGTCTTCTGGGACTCAATTCCGTCCACTGAAACATTAAGGAGAAATCTGCTAGGGAACATCTGAGAGCACATTTCCCTCCATGATTAAAAGGAGGCATATGAGGACCATCTTTCTGTCCCCCAAAGCCCCCTGCTCAGTGTTTCGAAGTGATGCTGAGAAGATGCAATGCCTAGAGCTACTGCAGCCACTGTCTAACTGAGGGGAAAGCCTAGAGAACTGCAAAAATGACTGAACTGATACCCAAATGTTGAACTGCTGAGCCCATGCTAGAATATCTCCCTCTAGATTTCTTATTATGTGAGAAAATACCCTCCCATTTGTTCAAGATGATGTTACTTATAGCAGAACACACCCCCAACTGATTAAAATTCATACCATGACTGTCAGGATTTACAAAGGATTTTTATATCTATTACTAGGTAACAAACCTCAGAAAAACTTAGGGGCCTTAAATAACAATGATTTCATTGACTCGCAATTCTGTAGGTCTAACGCCATGTAACAAATTACCACAAAATTTAGCAACTCAAAATAAATATAGATTTATTCTTTTACACAGGTTTTGAGAATCAGTAATTTGAGAGTGGGTTAGTTGGGTGGCTCTGGCTCAGAGTGGGCTTCTTCCTAGGGCTGGCTGAATATCTTTATGATACAGCAGCTGGCTTCTCCCAGAACAAGAAATCTGAGAGGGAGAAGTGAAAGCTGCAATGTCTTTTACGATCTAATCTTGAATGTCACATACTACCATTTCCACAATATCCTATCGGTGACACAGGCCAGTCCTGCTCATAAGAGGAGACTACACAATTGCATGAACACCAACAAGTGAGGACCAGTCAGTGGGAGCCATCTTGAAGACTGGCTTCTATCATCCAAACTTTAAATCTATTATCAGACAGGGTTCAATCAGAGAAGCCAAACCATTAGGAGATACACACGTGTGCATACACTTACACATATTAAAGAGTTTGTCTATGGCCATGCTACCCTGAACAAGCCCGATCCTGTCTGATCTCGGAAGCTAAGCAGGGTCGGGCTTGGTTAGTACTTGGATGGGAGACCACCTAGGAAGACCAGGTGCTGTAGGCATAAATAATAAAAAATAAGAGATTGTAAGCTGACAAGGTCCTTGCAGTCTGTGAGGTCAAACCAGGGTTGCCTCAATTAAAAATAAATAAATAAAATAAAGAGTTTATTACAGGGATTTGATCTGATGCAATTGTGGAAACTGCTTAAACAGTCTTTGTAAGGCTGTGGTCTTCATGCCTGAGGTTGGAGATTGGAGTCCACAGGACTGGCTGTGGGGAAGGGAAGGTGGAAATAAAGTGGAAGAGAAGGAGGACAAGCTAGAACCTGTGAGCATGAGCCAGAACACTCACTGATCTCTCACTAG